>NC_053022.1:341387079-341626601 GCF_003073215.2 Triticum urartu
GATGGGAGAGAACCGAATCGTGAAGCCACCGCGAAAGAGTTGAAAATGCTGCAATACAATGCTCAAGCTTGTGATATCCTCTTCAACGGATTGTGCCCCCAAAAATTCAACAAAATCAGTCGTCTTGAGAATGCAAAGGAAATTTGGGATACTTTGATTGACATGCATGAAGGAACCGACTCCGTCAAGGAATCCAAGTTGTATGTGCTTCAAAGTCAACTTGACAAGTTCAAAATGAAGGATGGTGAAGGTGTCGCTGAAATGTACTCTAGGCTTGCTCTTATCACAAATGAGATTGCCAGCTTAGGAAGTGAAGAGATGACCGACAGATTCATCATCAAGAATATCCTAAGAGCCTTGGATGGAAAATATGATATCGTGTGTGAGGGAGTCCTGGATTAGGGGGTGTTCGGATGGCCGGACTATACCTTCAACCGGACTCCTAGACTATGAAGATACAAGATTGAAGACTTCGTCCCGTGTCCGGGAGGGACTTTCCTTGGCGTGGAAGGCAAGCTTGGCGATACGGATATGTGGATCTCCTACCATTGTAACCGACTTTGTGTAACCCTAACCCTCTCCGGTGTCTATATAAACCGAAGGGTTTTAGTCCGTAGGACAACATACAGAACAACAATCATACCATAGGCTAGCTTCTAGGGTTTAGCCTCTCCAATCTTGTGGTAGATCTACTCTTGTACTACCCATATCATCAATATTAATCAAGCAGGACGTAGGGTTTTACCTCCATCAAGAGGGCCCGAACCTGGGTAAAACTTCGCGTCCCTTGCCTCATGTTACCATCCGGCCTAGACGCACAGTGCGGGACCCCTACCCAAGATCCGCCGGTTTTGACACCGACAGTGTGCACATTGATTAAAATGATGCCCAATTACAAAGATCTCGAGCCAACGGAAGTCATTGGAAGAATTGTTGCTCATGAGATGTCACTCAAGGATAAGGAGGAGCTCCATAACAAGTCAAGTGGTGCTTACAAAGCCTCATGTGAAGCCCCCACATCATCAAGTGAGAAACAAACCTTCAATGAAGAATTGAGCTTAATGGTGAAGAACCTCAACAAGTTCTACAAGAATAGAAGCAAAGAGAGAAGTTCCAAGTCAAGGTGCTACAATGACAAAAGATCTTCTAGTCGAGAGCGAAACTGCTACAATTGTGGAAGGCTCGGACACTATTCCAATGAGTGTACGGCACCCCACAAAAGAAGAGAAGATTCTCCAAAAATAAGAAGTAGAAGAGAAGAATCACCACCTAGAGAAAGAAGGAGTAGAGATGATCGTTATGAACGAAGACCCTCACGGAGAAGCAAGGATTCAGAAAGAAAGGACAAGTCATCAAGGAGCTACACAAAACGAAGACATCAAGCTCATGTTGGTGAATGGGTATCCGGCTCCGACTCTGACAATGACTCTGAGAGAAGCTATTACTCCGACTCCGAATATACTCAAGATGAAGGTGTTGCCGGTCTAGCACTTGTGTCAACCAACTCCTATGACATATTTGATTCACCAAATGAAGGAATTGGAAGATGCTTCATGGCCAAAGGTCCAAAGGTATCACACCCTGAGTATGTTGATTTCAATAGTGATGAAGATGACTTGTTAGGTGATGATGATTTACTTGTTGACAACTATAGTGATGAATACTATGATGAAACGTCAATTAATCATGCTAATCAAGATGAAACGAATGACAATGATAAGGAGAAGATTGAGTATCTAACTAAAGAACTAAACACTCTTAGGTTAGCTCATGAAACTATCTTAGGAGATCATCGAGAACTTTTAAGGATTAGGTTTCCGCCGAAACCATCTCGGACCGACCGAGTTGATGAAATCGGTTCCACCGATTTGGCTGAGGCCATTGCACATGTGATTCTTGGTCTGACCGAGAATTGCAAATCGGTGTGACTGAGTTCAGCATTTTGTGAAACCCTAGCAGTCTCAGTGCCACCGAACTGTGACTCGGTCTGACCAAGTTCACTGGTTTAGGTTCCAAAAGCTGCTTCGGTATCACCAAGTTTGCAAATCGGTTGATCCAAAATGCTTTCTGAGGAAAACAAAAAATAAGTTTTTGATTCATTCTTTTGCAAAAACCTTTGTACTTTGTGATGCTCATCCACTCTAACTCATCCATAATCTATTCACAGGGTCAGCTGTCAGAGATTGCATTATGTCTGATCAAAGTGACAGTCATAACAAGTCAGAGGAGCAGGTTCACATGAGTGAGGGCACTAGTCCCTCTAGCAGCTCAGATGATGGAAGCAGGAGCACACCCAGCAACTTGCCAAAAGCTGCCACCAGGGCCAGAAAGAAGAAAACTTCTGAATCTGAGGATGAAGACTATGTGGCAGTTGAGGATGAGGCCACTTCCAAGAAGAAAGTGGTTAAAAAGGAATATAGCACTGCTGCAGCAACTAAGCCAGGTCTGAAGACCAAGAGGCCAGTAGGAAGACCGTCAATGTCTAAAGCCAGAGCATCTACTCAAGAGACTTTGGGATCTGCATCCAAAGAGCAGGTTGTGGTAGAAAAGAAAAGGAAATAGAGGGTCAACAAGACCACTGCCAGAGTGCTTGGGAGATCTTCAATCATGAGAGATTCTGAAGAGGAAGAGGAAGAGGATGTTGCACCAGCACCTAAGGCACAGAAACATATGGGAGATGCCATAAGATCAGGGGCTGCTTCATCTAGGCCCAAAGAAGCTTCCAAGCTAGCAGCTCCAAAACCCAAAACTGCACCAAAGAGGAGTACCAGGAACATTCCAGCTGCTAAGAAAAACAAGGCCCCAGTGCCTGAAACTGTTGCTGAAGAAGAAGATGATGAGACACGTGTTTTCAGGAAGTTAAAGCCAAAAATTCCAGATCATAATGATGCTCATCCTATAGCAGAAAACATGAAGATCAGGAAGGACTCGAGATTGAGGCTATGGAGAGAGTCAAATCCATATGCCACCAGAAGGAGAATTGCTATGGACTACAGGTTCCATACCAAAGAACAGCAGGATTTTTATGAGACAGTGTTGCTTGACAAGAAACCAATAGTATGTGACATGAGATGGATCAACTGGGAGTACATCAAGGAAAATGAAGAACATTATCCAGGAGTATATGAGAGTTTCAAGGCTTGTGGAGTTGATGAGTTTGGCTCAGAAGCTCACAAAGTGGAATGATAAGCTTATCATGCAGTTCTACTCCATAGCTCAGTTCTACCCAGATGGCAAGATAGTCTGGATGTCTGAAGGCACTAGACACCAGTCAACAGTAGCAGAAAGGGCTCAATTGATCAATGCTCCTAAGGAGAATGAAGATGACTTGGATGTCTATGCCAAGAAGAAGAAGGATCACAACTCCGTGGCTAACATGTACAAGGAGATTCCTGATGCAGATCTTGAGACTCACCAATTTGGATCAGTGAAACACGTGCTATCAGGACTGCCTACTATCAATTGGATCCTCAGGCACACTCTTCTGCCCAAGTCTGGTGATCACAGAATGATTAGAGGCCACTCCATCAATCTGCTACATATATTTGATGTGCCACAAAAGTTCAAGGTCATGAGTCTTATAGTTGAAACTATCAAGAGGACAGGTGCTGACCAAAAGAGAAGCTGTGGGTATGCACCACAGATCCAGGAGTTGATGAACTCCAAGATGGGCACTGGCACATACTTGTTGGACAAGGAGCACATGCCTATCTATCCAGAATTTGAGGACAACCAAGTGGTTATGAATGAGGATGAACCATCTTCTGTGCACGTTCAAGCAAAGAGGGAGAAGGCAAAGGCTGAGAAAGCTGCAAAGATGCCAACCATGGAAGAGGCATCTCAGTATCTTCTGAAGAGCAAGCAAGATCAACTTGGCTACTTGATTGCATCCACTCTAAGGATTGAGAAAGGGCTGTCCACCCTGACTCAAAACCAGGAGAGCTTGGAAAGGATCGTGGAGCAGAAGTTCTATGACATGGATGTGAAGGTAACTGAGATCCAGTCTGTTGTGGAGAAACTTCAGGATGATATGCAGGAGAGGAAGGGCAAGACAACCACTGATGCATCTGCCAGAGTGCCTAGAGCTCAAAGATCTGCTGCAGTGCCTGTTCCAGACACCAGAGCAACTTCATCTACACCAGCTACAGCTTCAGTGCCACCAGCTCCAGCAGCTACTCCACCAGCTCCATCTACATCGACTGAAGCCTTCGTTCTTGGAGTTATCCGGACACCACCACCTGAAGACCAAGCCTGAGAGACGATTTATTGCTATGCATTTTCTATGAACTTTTTGGTAACTTGTTGCCAAAGGGGAGAAAAATGTATAGATCATAGGCTTCGAGAGAGAGCGTTGCTTTTTTTATTCTCTCTTGCTTTGGTGGTTGCACTTTATTTGCGTAAATGGGATACTTTATGTCTGTGTGATACTTGTATGATCATGTGTGTTTGATCATATGCTACATTAATGCTTGTTGGATGACATTATCATTTTATCCCTATATGATCATTCACTTTGCTTGGTGATGAGTGCATGTATTTAATTATTATCATTTTGAGCGCTCCACCAACATGTATGTGACATGGAAGAGTAACCCATGAGCCTAGCTCTCTGTGCATTTGCAGTCCAAAGCAAATCATAAACTATGCACAAATTTAGGGGGAGCTCTTGCATTTCACATACTTCTCAAAGCGACAATGTTTTTCACTCTTATTATCATTCGTCGAAGCTTTGATCTATATGTTGTCATCAATTACCAAAAAGGGGGAGATTGAAAGTGCAACTATCCCTGGGTGGTTTTGGTAATTCGTAACAACATATAGCTCATTGAGCTAACATTATTCAAAGATTAATATTTCAGGAAAAGATCAATGAATGGCATGGCATGGATGAGGAAAATGGACCCGTCAAAATACTAAGGACAAAAAGATTGGCTCAAGCTCAAAGCTCAAGACTCTACATTTTATATTTTAGTGATCCAAGATCATATTGAGTCTATAGGAAAAGCCAATACTATCAAGGAGGGATGAGGTGTTGCTTGATGAGGTTCTTGCTTCATAGTGCTTAGTGATATGCTCCAAAACCCTCAACTACCTTCTCACATCCACATATGACCTAAACCAAAAGTCAAACTCAGCCCCACCGATTCTTTCTATCCAGCGCCACCGACTTCAGATGTCATAGCCACTGCCACAAACCCTAGGCAAATCGGTCTCACCGATAGGGATCTCGGTCACACCGAGATGGGGTTGTAATCTCTCCGTTTCCCTTCGTAACGTTTCGGTCCTACCGAGATGAGCGATCGGTCCCATCGAGATTGCAATGTAAACTCTCTGTTTCCCTTTTGTAACATTTCGGTCCCACCGAAATGAGCGATCGGTCTCACCGAGTTTACCTGACCAACTCTCTGGTTAGCTTATTACCAAAATCGGTCCCATCGAGTTTGTGTAATCGGTCACACCGAGATTACGTTATGCCCTAACCCTAACCATATCGGTCCTACCGAGTTGCATCTCAGTCCCACCGAAAATCCTAACGGTCACTAGGTTTGCTAAATCGGTCCGACCGAGTTTCTCAATTCGGTCTCACCGAGATTGGTAAATTGTGTGTAACGGTTAGTTTTTGTGTGGAGGCTATATATACCCCTCCACCCACTCTTCATTCATGGAGAGAGCCATCAGAACATACCTACACTTCCAATACACATTTTCTGAGAGAGAACCAGCTACTCATGTGTTGATGCCAAGATATTCCATTACCACCATATGAATCTTGATCTCTAGCCTTCCCCAAGTTGCTTTCCACTCAAATCCTCTTTCCACCAAATCCATATCCCGTGAGAGAGAGTAGAGTGTTGGGGAGACTATCATTTGAAGCACAAGAGCAAGGAGTTCATCATCAACACACCATTTGTTACTTCTTGGAGAGTCGTGTCTCCTAGATTGGCTAGGTGTCACTTGGGAGCCTCCGACAAGATTGTGGAGTTGAACTAAGGAGTTTGTAAGGGCAAGGATATCGCCTACTTCGTGAAGATCTACCGCTAGTGAGGCAAGTCCTTTGTGGGCGATGGCCATGATGGGATAGACAAGGTTGCTTCTTCGTGGACCCTTCGTGGGTAGAGCCCTCCGTGGACTCGCGCAACCATTACCCTTCGTGGGTTGAAGTCTCCATCAACGTGGATGTATGATAGCACCACCTATCGAAACCACGACAAAAACATCCGTGTCTCCAATTGCGTTTGAATTCTCCAAACCCTTCCCTTTACATTCTTGCAAGTTGCATGCTTCACTTTCCGCTGCTCATAGACTCTTTGCATTCTTGCTTGAATTGTGTTAAGATTGCTTGACTCGTGCTAAGATAGCTAAAATCTGCCAAAGACTAAAACTGAGAAAAGGATAGATTTTTAATTGGTCAAGTAGTCTAATCACCCCCCTCTAGACATGCTTTCGATCCTACAAGTGGTATCAGAGCTTTGGTCTCCATTTGCTTTGATTTCCATAGCTTTTGGTGGTCATAGCCTTGGTTTCACAACCTAGGAGAGTATGGCGTCTAGCGAGGGAAATTATCACCGTAGAGGTCCTTACTTTGATGGTACTAATTTTGCTAGTTGGAAGCATAAGATGAAAATGCATATTCTTGGACATAACCCCGCCGTTTGGGCTATTGTGTGTGTTGGCTTGCAAGGTGAATTCTTTGATGGGAGAGAACCGAATCATGAAGCCACTGCAGAAGAGTTGAAAATGCTGCAATACAACGCTCAAGCTTGTGATATCCTCTTCAACGGATTGTGCCCCGAAAAATTCAACAAAATCAGCCGTCTTGAGAATGCAAAGGAAATTTGGGATACTTTGATTTACATGCATGAAGGAACCGACTCCGTCAAGGAATCCAAGTTGGATGTGCTTCAAAGTCAACTTGACAAGTTCAAAATGAAGGATGGTGAAGGTGTCGCTGAAATGTACTCTAGGCTTGCTCTTATCACAAATGAGATTGCCAGCTTAGGAAGTGAAGAGATGACCGACAGATTCATCATCAAGAATATCCTAAGAGCCTTGGATGGAAAATATGATATCGTGTGTGAGGGAGTCCTGGATTAGGGGGTGTTCGCATGGCCAGACTATACCTTCAACCGGACTCCTGGACTATGAAGATACAAGATTGAAGACTTCGTCCCATGTCCGGGAGGGACTTTCCTTGGCGTGGAAGGCAAGCTTGGCGATACGGATATGTGGATCTCCTACCATTGTAACCGACTTTGTGTAACCCTAACCCTCTCCGGTGTCTATATAAACCGGAGGGTTTTAGTCCGTAGGACAACATACAGAACAACAATCATACCATAGGCTAGCTTCTAGGGTTTAGCCTCTCCGATCTCGTGGTAGATCTACTCTTGTACTACCCATATCATCAATATTAATCAAGCAGGACGTAGGGTTTTACCTCCATCAAGAGGGCCCGAACCTGGGTAAAACTTCGTGTCCCTTGCCTCATGTTACCATCCTGCCTAGACGCACAGTTCGGGACCCCCTACCCGAGATCCGCCGGTTTTGACACCGACAGTGTGCACATTGATTAAATGATGCCCAATTACAAAGATCTCGAGCCAACGGAAGTCATTGGAAGAATTGTTGCTCATGAGATGTCACTCAAGGATAAGGAGGAGCTCCATAACAAGTCAAGTGGTGCTTACAAAGCCTCATGTGAAGCCCCCACATCATCAAGTGAGAAACAAACCTTCAATGAAGAATTGAGCTTAATGGTGAAGAACTTCAACAAGTTCTACAAGAATAGAAGCAAAGAGAGAAGTTCCAAGTCAAGGTGCTACAATGACAAAAGATCTTCTAGTCGAGAGCGAAACTGCTACAATTGTGGAAGGCTCGGACACTATTCCAATGAGTGTACGGCACCCCACAAAAGAAGAGAAGATTCTCCAAAAAGAAGTAGAAAAGAAGAATCACCACCTAGAGAAAGAAGGAGTAGAGATGATCGTTATGAACGAAGACCCTCACGGAGAAGCAAGGATTCAAAAAGAAAGGACAAGTCATCAAGGAGCTACACAAAACGAAGACATCAAGCTCATGTTGGTGAATGGGTATCCGGCTCCGACTCTGACAATGACTCCGAGAGAAGCTATTACTCCGACTCCGAATATACTCAAGATGAAGGTGTTGCCGGTCTAGCACTTGTGTCAACCAACTCCTACGACATATTTGATTCACCAAATGAAGGAATTGGAAGATGCTTCATGGCCAAAGGTCCAAAGGTATCACACCCTGAGTATGTTGATTTCAATAGTGATGAAGATGACTTGTTAGGTGATGATGATTTACTTGTTGACAACTATAGTGATGAATACTATGATGAAACGTCAATTAATCATGCTAATCAAGATGAAATGAATGACAATGATAAGGAGAAGATTGAGTCTCTAACTAAAGAACTAAACACTCTTAGGTTAGCTCATGAAACTATCTTAGGAGATCATCGAGAACTTTTAAGGACTCATGAGAAATTACGTTTTGAGAAGCTCAATCTTGAGCAAGAGCATGAGTTCTTAAAGACAATAAATGATGATCTTTGCAAGAAAAGTTCTTCTTACATTGCCAAGCGTTTACTCTTATCCACTTACATGCCTCAAGTCAAGTAACAAGAACAAGAAAGATTCTTCCTCTAGTAGTAACAATAATCATGCTAAATCCAATGTTGTTGCTTCTAGTAGTTCTCTTGATTCAACTAATGATTCTCTTAGCCAAGTTACACTTGAGCAAGAAAATAGCTTATTGAAGGGAATTGTAGAGAAAGGTGTTTACAAGAGCCTTACCGGGAGTAAGCAATTCGAGGAAATTGTACGCAAGCAAGGAAGGCACCAGAAGAATCAAGGTATTGGTTTTGAATGAAAGTTCAATGCCAATGGAGTTGAGTGGGAAGAAGATCAATACCCCAAGACGAAGTTTGTTCCTCAACAAGAGAAGTATGATCCTACTTCTTTCAAAGGGACACAAGCTCAAGATGATCTTCCACCACAAGACCACAAGCAAAAAAGGCAAGGACAAGCTTCAAGAGGAAATTGATGCATTTGAAGAAGCTCCTAAGGCCTTGGTCAAGTGGGTTCCCAAGACTGCATCAAGTTCCACTTCATCAAGTACAACTACAACTCCGAGGATTCCCATCAAGATGGTGTGGATCCCGAAGAAGAAGAACTAGAGAGTTCTTGAGGGTGACTCCGCCAACATACTTCACTCTTATCGTTTTGGCAACAACAAGTGCAATCAACTTCCACATCTTGCACTAGTTCAAGGAGTCACAAACCCTCTTGTTGGTAAGACAAGGGACAAGGTAACCTAAAGCTTTCATTGACATCATCTTGTGTGTGCATCACTCTATGCCTATGTATATCCTTGTTTGTTCCTTGTGGGACTAACCCGTGTAGGTATTGAAAGTGCAACTCACTCCAAAGGATAGCTCCAAATGATCTACATCAACATTGAGCATCCACATCTTCAACATCTACATGAAGTCATCATCGACAAAACCCAAGGTTAGTTCATCCCTCTTAGGGGGGATCTCATATCTAGGGGGAGCTTTACTCTAACAATTGAGTTAAAGTAACTCTAATGGTGTGAACACAACAACGCTTTATGTAAAAGTGGTAACCCCACTTGTGCTTAAACGATGAGTATGACCTATGATCAAATGTTCTCATTTGACTCCTAAGTCAATATACTCATATATAGATGACCTAGTCATCGCCAATTGCTTGATAGATGCTAGAATTGTTTGTGCATGCTTTGCCACATATTTCATTTGTCATTTTATTGTGTGAGCATGGTAGTTGCATAATTTACTCATTCGAGGACATCCACTTGTTGTTTTGATTGATTGGTTTCCTTTTCTTTTGGCCAAGTGGATGGACAAGAATGCCTAAGAACCTTCTCTAGCTATCTATGCTTTTCTCATCTCAAACTCTATTCATGCTGCATCACAAAGTTTGATCAAGTCAGATTCGAACCACTCTGTGTGACGAGCACTCGGAGTCCCTGATTCTCATAGACTTAAACTTCTAAAACTTCTTTGTGTGTTTCGGTCTGACCGATTCATCCATTTCGGTCATACGAGATCACTAAGTCGATCTAGGTTTTCAATCTCGGTGCAACCGATTCGAACTTTTCGGTCACACCGAGTTTCAGTAACTGCTTGCAGTTATGAATCTCGGTGCCACCGAGTCATTCCACTCGGTCACACCGACAGGGTCAGGCTATATATATCCACGGGTCAAATTTCGAAAAACTTTCCGAACCTCCTCGCCCGCGCTTAGCCTGCTATGCCTCCCTGGGTCTCCGGATCATGCTCCTCGTCGCCACCGCCTCCTGTCGCTGGTCTCCGCCGCCGTCAATGGGATCATCTCCACCATTGCCGCCGTAGCAAGTTCATCGCCGAACTAGGGTATGGACTTGAACTTTGTGCTGCTCTAACTCTGATTCCCCAGCACATTGCTTTGCCATGTATCTTGCCATGATTGACATCATTCTGTCCATCGAAAACACTCCGTAGTTTAGTCGTGAATTGAAAATTTAGGGTTAGGTTTCCGCCGAAACCATCTCGGACCGACCGAGTTGATGAAATCGGTTCCACCGATTTGGCTGAGGCCATTGCACATGTGATTCTTGGTCTGACCGAGAATTGCAAATCGGTGTGACTGAGTTTAGAATTTTGTGGAACCCTAGCAGTCTCGGTGCCACCAAACTGTGACTCGGTCTGACCGAGTTCACTAGTTTAGGTTCCAAAAGCTGCTTCGGTATCACCAAGTTTGCAAATCGGTTGATCCGAAATGCTTTCTGAGGAAAACAAAAACTAAGTTTTTGATTCATTCTTTTGCAAAAACCTTTGTACTTTGTGATGCTCATCCACTCTACCTCATCCATAATCTATTCACAGGGTCAGCTGTCAGAGATTGCATTATGTCTGATCAAAGTGACAGTCAGAACAAGTCAGAGGAGCAGGTTCACATGAGTGAGGGCACTAGTCCCTCTAGCAGCTCAGATGATGGAAGCAGGAGCACACCCAGCAACTTGCCAAAAGCTGCCACCAGGGCCAGAAAGAAGAAAACTTCTGAATTTGAGGATGAAGACTATGTGGCTATTGAGGATGAGGCCACTTCCAAGAAGAAAGTGGTTAAAAAGGAATATAGCACTGCTGCAGCAACTAAGCCAGGTCTGAAGACCAAGAGGCCAGTAGGAAGACCGTCAATGTCTAAAGCCAGAGCATCTACTCAAGAGACTTTGGGATCTGCATCCAAAGAGCAGGTTGTGGCAGAAAAGAAAAGGAAAGAGAGGGTCAACAAGACCACTGCCAGAGTGCTTGGGAGATCTTCAATCATGAGAGATTCTAAAGAGGAAGAGGAAGAGGATGTTGCACCAGCACCTAAGGCACAGAAACATATGGGAGATGCCATAAGATCAGGGGCTGCTTCATCTAGGCCCAAAGAAGCTTCCAAGCCAGCAGCTCCAAAACCCAAAACTGCAACAAAGAGGAGTACCAGGAACATTCCAGCTGCTGAGAAAAACAAGGCCCCGGTGCCTGAAACTGTTGCTGAAGAAGAAGAAGATGAGACACGTGTTTTGAGGAAGTTAAAGTCAAAAATTCCAGATCATAATGATGCTCATCCTGTAGCAGAAAACATGAAGATCAGGAAGGACTCGGGATTGATGCTATGGAGAGAGTCAGATCCATATGCCACCAGAAGGAGAACTGCTGTGGACTACAGGTTCTATACCAAAGAACAGCAGGATTTTTAGGAGACAGTGTTGCTTGACAAGAAACCAATAGTATGTGACATGAGATGGGTCAACTGGGAGTACATCAAGGAAAATGAAGAACATTATCCAGGAGTATATGACAGTTTCAAGGCTTGTGGAGTTGATGAGTTTGTGGCTCAGAAGCTCACAAAGTGGAATGATGAGCTTATCATGCAGTTCTAATCCACAGCTCACTTCTACCCAGATGGCAAGACAGTCTGGATGTCTGAAGGCACTAGATACCAGTTAACAGTAGCAGAATGGGCTCAATTGATCAATGCTCCTGAGGAGAATGAAGATGACTTGGATGTCTATGCCAAGAATAAGAAGGATCACAACTCCATGGCTAGCATGTACAAGGAGATTCCTGATGCAGATCTTGAGACTCACCAATTTGGATCAGTGAAACAACTGCTGTCAGGACTGCCTACTATCAATTGGATCCTCAGGAACACTCTTCTGCCCAAGTCTGGTGATCACAGAATGATCAGAGGCCACTCCATCAATCTGCTACATATATTTGATGTGCCACAAAAGTTCAAGGTCATGAGTCTTATAGTTGAAACTATCAAGAGGACATGTGCTGACCAAAAGAGAAGCTGTGGGTATGCACCACAGATCCAGGAGTTGATGAAATCCAAGATGGGCACTGACACATACTTGTTGGACAAGGAGCACATGCCTATCTATCCAGAATTTGAGGACAACCAAGTGGTTATGAATGAGGATGAACCATCTTCTGTGCATGTTCAAGCAAAGAGGGAGAAGGCAAAGGCTGAGAAAGCTGCAAAGATGCCAACCATGGAAGAGGCATCTCAGTATCTTCTGAAGAGCAAGCAAGATCAGCTTGGCTACTTGATTGCATCCACTCTAAGGATTGAGAAAGGGCTGGCCACCCTGACTCAAAACCAGGAGAGCTTGGAAAGGATCGTGGAGCAGAAGTTCAATGACATGGATGTGAAGGTAACTGAGATCCAGTCTGTTGTGGAGAAACTTTAGGATGATATGCAGGAGAGGAAGGGCAAGACAACCACTGATGCATATGCCAGAGTGCCTAGAGCTCAAAGATCTGCTGCAGTGCCTGTTCCGGACACCAGAGCAACTTCATCTACACCAGCTACAGCTTCAGTGCCACCAGCTCCAGCAGCTACTCCACCAGCTCCATCTACATCGACTGAAGCCTTTGTTCTTGGAGTTATCTGGACACCACCACCTGAAGACCAAGACTGAGAGACGATTTAGTGCTATGCATTTTCTATGAACTTTTTGGTAACTTGTTGCCAAAGGGGAGAAAAATGTATAGATCATAGGCTTCGAGAGAGAGCGTTGCTTTTCTATTCTCTCTTGCTTTGTGTAGCGACCCGACCCGAATGGATCAAGTCTACTGTGCTCTGGTGTCATCCCTGGATCAGTAATGCTGACACCACACAGTACTTCGAAGGATTTATAGCAGAGTGGCAATCACACACTTATTACATCGATGTCTCAAAAGAGAACTTATTACAATAAATATGGCTTAAGGCCATCTAATAACGATAACAGCGGAAGGCTCGGAAGATAAATGAGTCCATCAACTCCAACGGCATCACTGAGTATAGAACCACGACCTAAAAGCACCTTACTCGTCGTCTGAAAAGACTGCAACATGAATGTTGCAGCCCGAAAACGGGTCAGCACATGGAATATGCTGGCAATGTAACACATAGAGAGTAATGGAATGAAACAGCTATACTATATGCATATATGGCTGGGGGAAAGCTCTATGGTTACAGTTTTGCGTAAAGCCAGTTTTTCCCTACTGCAAAGGAATAAATTTATTGAACTATCATGGTAGTTGTTAAACATCGAGAATGGTTGACAGCATTCTCAATCCCAATTAAGCATCATCATTAAACATAACCCAACAAAATTAATTTAGAGTAACATGTTGAGATTCACATGATAATCCAAGTACTAGATACTCAAGATGTCCATAACCAGGGACACGGCTAACCATGATTAGTTTGTTACACTCTGCAGAGGTTTGCGCACTTTTCCCCACAAGACTCGATCGCCTCCGTTTGTTTTCTCGCACTACATGGTGTTTGAGAAGACGGATGACCGAGACATAGTCTTTCAGAAGCGCTAGCACCTTACAATCGGGTAGACCGTACCACCTACATCCCCTACATCTGCTAGTCTACCACTGTAAGAGTTCGCACAACTTAGTCAACTATGCTAGAGCCCATAATAGCTTGTGGCTGCACACGGAAGTTTCTAGTATGAATAGTCTCATGATCCCTTTGAGCCTGGGTGGCGGTCCAAAAGAAAACAGGCAAGTCCTGGAATACCCAGGTGCCTCAATCCACCCAGATGTGTGTTTAAGTTGCCACCTTAGATAAACCATTAATTATCAATCTCACATCTGTCATGGATATCACTCACCCAATCCACGTCTACTAGCATAGCATGGCATAATAAGCAAACGTAGAAGTAACTCCCAAAGGTTTGACATTAACAGGTAATAGGTACTACCTCATCTACTTCCCATCCCATAATTTAATTAGATCCTAATCATGCAATGTGTGAGGATTGATCTAATGCAATAAAACTGGGTAGTAGAAAAGGTATGATCAAAGTGTTACTTGCCTTGCCGATGATCCTGGAAACCTAGCGATTCGAAGTAATAGGCGGCGCACTCCGGATACTCTACCGCAGAGAAACAAACAAGCATACAATAAGTACTCAACTAATGCATAGGTAAAACTCAAATAAGAGATCTAACTAGAAGGTTCAACTTAAGAACTCCGGTTGGCAAAAAGAATCAAATCGAACGAAGCAACGAAAGTCAAACGGCAGAAGAAAACAACTTCGTTCTAGTAATCTGGATCTAGGGCAAATTTTACAGTAGCAAAATCTTGTTTAAGTTGGTTAAACGGATAGAGGGTTTCGAGACGAAACTCTAGGCGCTGGAATCGCGTGATTCTGATAAACGAGCGAAAAGTTATACTAAAACGAAAATCGGATCAGGAATCGCGATCAGAAAAATCGCGGATTTAATCTGAGAAAAAGAAAACGACGAACGGATTAACGAACGAACGTTCGTTATCCAGATCTAAACGATGAACGTGTTCGTTTGAACGAACGAACGAGCGAACGCTCGCTATTTAACCTAAACCGAAAAAAACCGATCTAGTAAAAAAACGAAAACTAAAAAAACCGAAAAAAAACCGACGGAAAACCAATCGGTTTTCTAAAAAAACGGGCGGCGCGGATTACGAGGCGACGGCGAACCTCGGCGGCGGCGGCGGCTGCGGCGCTTGCGGCGGCGGGCGCGGGCGGCTGGGGCGGCTCGGGGCTGGGGCTAGGGTTCCTCCCCGGGGGGCTGGGCCAGCTTTTAAAGCCTGCCGGGCCAGAGTCCTATCCGGACACGGCCCGGTTAGGTCGGTTTCCTTTTTTTTTAAATATTCCGCTCGGAAGAAAAATAAAAAGAAATACTAAACGGACTCCAAAAATTCCGAAATAAATTTTCCCGGGCTTCTAAAATCAAGCCCGACAAAGTGAACATTTATTTGGGGCCTAAATGCAGTTTTGAAAAACGCACATTTTTCCTAAATTCAAATAAAACACCAAAAAACTCCGAAATAAAATATTGTTTGATTTTATTATTAAATCCTCAATATTTCTTTATTTTTGGAAAGTCATTTTATTCCCTCTCTCATATTTTTGTAATAGAAATAATTGATGATAAAATAAATAAAATCAAATGATCCTATTCTCAAAATTTGAGAAAAATCAAATATGAAAATAACGAAATCCCCAACTCTCTCCGTGGGTCATTGAGTTGCATAGAATTTTCTAGGATCAACCAAAATGAAAAAATAAAATATGATATGCAATGATGATCTAATGTATAACATTCCAAATAGAAAATTTGGGATGTTACAGTGGGCTCTAAGGCCTCATCATCGAATTCAGGTAACAGCTTGCGCTTTGGATAGCTCTTTGTGTGGTAACTTCCACCATACTTTG
Organism: Triticum urartu; assembly: GCF_003073215.2. NCBI lineage: Eukaryota > Viridiplantae > Streptophyta > Magnoliopsida > Poales > Poaceae > Triticum > Triticum urartu. Next base: position 341,402,884 of record NC_053022.1, read on the forward strand.
CTTCGTTGTCAAGCACTTTGTTCCACCTGCTGTTGAGTGTATTTTGTGCGGCCTTAATCCTTTGCTTCTGCTTCTTCAGACTCCTCGCTGTGTCAATAAGCCTTCTGCGGAGGTTCTCTTTCTCCAAGTGCATTTCCGGGATGACATGTGCATCTTCGTCCGGACTGTTTTCTTCCCCAGAGGGGGTTTGATGAGGTTTATACTCGGCGTCGCCGTGTTCGGACATCGGATACGTACTATGTTCGCCGCTTGCAGCTACACCGTGCTCTGCCGCCGGGGCCATGTGGTCGTCGTTTCCTCTGGAGTTGACTGGAGTGTTATTTTCTCTTGTGCTATTATCGCTGTTTTTGCTATGGCGGGACTTAGAGCGGCACCATTGATGTCGGCGCTTGGGTTGCTTCTTGGAGGGGCATCCTCCACTGTCTCTTCGCCATTGCCTTCTTTGGGTGTATCCACCATGTATATGTCATGTGATGAAGTGGCTGTCCGGCGCCCTGTGGGTGCTGGTTCCTATTCGTCTCCTGCATCTTCGTCCATGCCGTCGATGTCTTCGGAGTCGAAGTTGAGCATGTCGGTTAAGTCATCGACAGCGGCTACTAAGTGGGTGGTAGGCGGGCAGTGAATTTCTTCGTCGTCCGTATCCCATTCTAGCCGGACATAGTTCGGCCAAGGTTCTCCTGACAAGGAGAGAGACTTTGATGAATTTAGCACATCGCCGAAAGGTGAGTGCTGAAAGATATCCGCAGAGGTGAACTCCATGATCGGCGCCCAGTCGGATTCGATGGGCACGGATGCAGGTGGCTCGAAGTCTGTGGCCGGAGACGAATCTAGTGGTTTGGCGACACGGCTCTCGTAAGGGGTGAAGTCAGTATCCGGCTCCATCGCCACTGAGAGTGCGGCCTCCATGGAGGGGTCTATCCCTCCGTCCTCGGATGGCGCCATTTGCTCCGGATTGAAGGCCGGAGTAGTTGCAGATGCGATCTCCCGAACACTATCCGACGGTAGAGTTACGTCGTGCTCGTCGTGACTGTGCGGCGCACCTGACATGGGTTCGAATCCGTCGAAGATCAAGTCTCCGCGGATGTCGGCAGTGTAGTTTAAGTTTCCGAACCTGACCTGATGGCTAGGGGCGTAGCTCTCGATCTGCTCCAGATGGCCAAGCGAATTGGCCCGCAGTGCGAAGCCGCCGAATACGAAGATCTGTCCGGGGAGGAAAACCTCGCCTTGGACCGCATCGTTACTGATGATCGAAGGAGCCATCGAGCCTTATGGGGACGACACAGTGGAACTCAATGAAAGCACCAATGTCGATGTCAAAACCGGCGGATCTCGGGTAGGGGGTCCCGAACTGTGCGTCTAAGGCGGATGGTAACAGGAGGCAGGGGACATGATGTTTACCCAGGTTCGGGCCCTCTTGATGGAGGTAATACCCTACGTCCTGCTTGATTGTTCTTGATGATATGAGTATTACAAGAGTTGATCTACCACGAGATCGTAGAGGCTAAACCCTAGAAGCTAGCTTATGGTATGATTGTATGTTGTCCTACGTACTAAACCCTCCGGTTTATATAGACATCGGAGGGGGCTAGGGTTACATAGAGTCGGTTACAAGGGAGGAGATCTACATATCCGTATTGACTAGCTTGCCTTCCACGCCAAGAGAGTCCCATCCGGACACGGGACGAAGTCTTCAATCACTACAAAAAAATACACTTCCGTGATGATACGTGTTTGTCACCGTAGGTCTTTTTTTTGTCATGCATGTACATCCATGACAAATTTATGACAGAATCAAGATAGTCATACCTGTGCTGTCGTAGAAGTGTTCCATGACATTACCAAAATTATCATCACGGAAGTGTCCACTTCCATGACGTTAAATCGCACGTCACAGAAGTGCTTTCGTCAAGGGTGACCGACACGTGGCATCCACCGTAACGGAATGCCATTAAGCTATCGGGTCGGGTTTTGGATCCGATAACCCGTTAACAGCCCCGACCAATGGGGATTTTCCACGTGTAAAATCATCATTGGCTAGAGGAAACACGTGTCGGCTCATCATCGGGACAGATGTCATCCACTCACTGGACACAAGGCGCCTATGATACGTCGACACATGGCACGACCCAACAAGTTTAAATGGGCCGGCCCAACTGGAGGCCCACAAGATTTTGCGGACCATAATGGGCCGGCCTAGCTAAAGGCCCACGACATTTTGCGGACCGTAATGGGCTGGCCCAGCTAAAGGCCCACAAGATTTTGCGGGCCATAATGGGTCGGCCCAGGTAAAGGCCCACAAGATTTTTTTGTGCCATAATGGGCCAGCCTAGGTAAAGGCCCACAAGATTCTTGCGGGTCATAATGGGCCGGCCCAGCTAAAGGCCCACGAGATTTCGCCGACATTAATGGGCCGGCCTAGCTGTAGGCCCACAAGATTTTGAGGACCCTAGTAGGCCGGCCCATTAACTGGCTGCCATGTTTTGGGCCAAATGCCGGCCCATATTTGATCCGGTCCATTAATGGCCTGCCACGCTCCGGGCCTAATAGTGGCCCATATGAGATCCGGCCCGTTAAAAGCCTACCACGTTCTGGGCCAAATTATGGCCCAGATCAGGTCCGGCCCTTTAAGAGGCTTTGGGCTCAATTATGGCCCATATCAGATTCGGCCCGTCAACTGGACACTATGGTTTTGGGCCCACTTGCTAAAGGCCCACTTAGTAATTCAGCCTGATATTAGTTTTGGCATGTTAAGGACCCGTTTAACATTTCGGTCCCGTATTAATTTCGGCCTGTTAAAAGCCCGTCATATAGTTGGGCCGAACTACAGCCCGGTTTGCATCTGGCCTGCTCGCAGCCGATATCTGATTAGGCCAAACAAGGACCCGGGCAATTTTGGCTTGTTAAAAGCCCGTGATTTGATTCACACAATCATGGGTCGGGGTTCATTTCGGGCTGCTGCGTAACTAGTAGGAATTAAGAAGAAACCTACTCTATACAATAAAGAAATTACGGCATAGTAACTAAGAATAAACCTACACTACACAATAAAGGATTTAAGGTATATTACATCCATTGGGCATCAAGGTTCGCCACCAGTGATCATAAAGCGCAACGAAGAAGCAGATTACAAAAACTGGGCACCATTGCAGCGTAACAAAATAATACTGAACCGAGACCACTTCCAAGACAGTTTAAGAAAGGTTAGCCTTGCGGGGGAACTGCTGCGCAAGCTGCTGACACTACAAGAAATATGTCAACTTATGACCTTCTGTCAGTGACCCTCGAAGAATTGGTCATAAATCTATGACCATTTTAGACCAATTGGTCAAAAGCTGTTCGGGGGGCTCCAAACCCTAAACCATTGCGACCATTTTGGTCAGAAAGGTCGTAATTTCCTTACACGAAATGGTCATAAAGTAGATAGCACTAGTCCGCTGCCTTATTTCTAGCTGATCATGACCAATATAGATGGTCATAACCTTGTCAATTGCGGTGGATTGGTATGACTTGGCGCCACCTCATCAGTTTTGCCTATGTGTCATGTCCATGTGTCAATTTTTGCCCTAGGTTGTGAAGCAACCTATATTTCTGTCATTCCGAAAATTCCCAAAAAAATCTCATAAATTCTTTGGGTCATATCTTCGTCAAATATGTAAAAATACTTCCTTGCCTAGTTCAAAAATAATTCAAAAATATTCATTTTCCTATTCTGTTCACAACATCACTTTATGAAGGAAGTGCTATTTATATATTCTTGATTGCCCTCGAAATTCTTGGGCACTCTTTCCTATCCAAATCATTGCCGCATGACAAAATTCAGATCCATTTGCCTGGCAAATCTTGCTCGGCAAATTTCCAAAGTTTTTGTCCACCTAGAAGCATTGTGAAGGAAGTACCTTTTTATATATCCAAATGACATGAAATTTATACAGTTCCTTCATATGCCCAAATTATAACCCTCCTCCAAATTGCAGCTCAGGCAAATTAACTATGTGAGCCCAGGTTCAATTTATATTTTATGGCCAGATTGGCACATTGCAAAGCAAGTGTTATCTAGACCCCTCCTATTAACCTCAAACTCTTTGGGCACTCTTCCATACCCAAATCATTGCCACATGATAATATTCAGCTCCATTTTCCTAGTAAATATTTCTCAGGAAATTTCCAAAGTTTCTACCTCGAGAGAAGCTTTGTGAAGTAAGTACTATCTAGGCTTACCCAAATGATCTGAAAATCTACCAACGCATAACCATACATATGTAACTTACCTACACCAAATTTGAGATCATTTCATTCATCCAATTTCTCTCACTAGTTTTCCCAAGTTTCTGTCCATAGAAGAGCATTGTGAAGGAAGTACCACTTTGGCATGTCCAAATGGTATCAATTTTCTACGGTGCTTTCCAATGCCCAAATAACCATCCTCCACCAAATTTCAGCTCAATCCATTCATTATTTTGAGCCCAGCTTCAACATTCATATTTCTGTCCAGTGTGGTACTTTGCAAAGCAAGTACCACCTAGGATCCTCCTTTTGATCTGAAAATTTGCAAAGACATTCTTCTTAGTAGATGATCATCCTCAGCAAAAACTCACGCCCATTGTCCATGTGCATTTCTCGTACTACCAATCAAACACTTGGCTGCTAATTCATCTTTGAGCATAGGTCGGTCTCCTCGTGAGATTCTTCTGTTGTAATTTTCTTCCTAGCACCTACCCGGAGAGTGCCCAAACCGCTAGACATGCCTAGGCCTCCCAGAACGCATGTCAACACCAAGGTCACGCGGTGACCATGCGGCGGGCATGCGAGTTTACGCGCTTTGGAGTTGGGGCCCTGGGTCACATCCAAACCTCGACGTATCGCCACCAAACCATGTATTTATGATTAAATAGATACTTATGTAACTAGAAATGATTTTTGGAAAAAATAAAGAGCAAACAATAAGGTAGATGCAGTTCAAAATTGACCCGCTTCCTACTGAATCGGCAGAAATTTGTCTTTTTCACAAGTGATGGATCAAAACTTTTGACACCAAACCATTTTGTCAATTATGCATTAAATATGGCCTAATATTTTATAAAAATGATTTTGTCCAATTTTGCAACAAATATATGCTAGGTCCTTCACAAAAAGAACTCAATTCGGGCACTCGGAAAATGGAAAATGAATTTTCCGTGCAAAGAAAATAAAAAGTCCCTTAGGCAACATTGTTTGCCATTCCAATATGCAGCCTTGTGCATAATATGAGATCATTTGAACAAACTATGCCATGAATGTGGCCATAAGATTGATCATTTGGCTTGAAAGCCATGAATCTTCACGCATGATAGCTCATTTCTAAGAACACTTTTTTAAAATAATTGCCGTATTACAAGTTTATTATTTTTCCTGAAAACTTGGTCACATATAATGACACAATGCGAAGGTTTTCCAAATTTTTTATTTTTTTTGAATTTTTTATGCCCGTTTAAAAATGCGGTCAAAACGGCGGGTTTGACCGTTCCTAGCTAGTGGTTGAATCTTGGAAAAACTTTTGATGTTTCTCTGATTAAATAGATACTTATGTATCCAGAAATGATTTTTTGAAAAAATAAAGAGCAAACTATGAGGCAGCTGCAGTTCAAATTTGACCCGCTTCCATCTGAATCGGCAGGAATTTGTCTTTTTCACCAGAGGTGGTTCAAGGCATTTAACACCAACCATTTGGTCAATTGTGAATCAGATATGGCCTAGTATTTTATAAAATTGATTTGGTCCAATTTTGCAACAAATATACTGTAGATCCTTCACAAAAAGAACTCAATTCAGGCACCCGAAAAATGGAAAATGAATTTTCCATGTAAAGAAAATAAAAAGTCCCTTAGGCAACATTGTTTGCCATTCCAATATGCACCCTTGTGCACAATATGACATTATTTGAACGAACTATGCCATGAGTGTGGCCATAAGATTGATCATTTGGCTTAAAAGCCATGAATCTTCATGCATGATAGCTCATTTCTGAGAACACTTTTTTAAAATAATTGCTGTATTACAAGTTTGTTATTTTTCCTAGGAACTTGGCCACATATGATGACACAATGCGAAGGTTTCCCAATTTTTTTGATTTTTTTTGAATTTTTTATGCCCGATTCAAAATGCGGTCAAAACGGCGGGAATGACCGTTCCTAGCTAGTGGTTGAATCTTGGAATTTTTTTGGTGTTTCTCTGATTAAATAGATACTTATGTACCTAGGAATGATTTTTGGAAAAAATAAATAGCAAACTATGAGGCAGCTGCAGTTCAAATTTGACCCGTTTCCACCTGAATCGGCGGAAATTTGTCTTTTTCACAAGAGGTGGATCAAAACTTTTTACACCCAACCATTTGGTCAATTGTGCATTAAATATGGCCTGGTATTTTAGAAAAATGATTTGGTCCAATTTTGCAACAATTATTTGGTAGGTCCTTCACAAAAAAACCTCCTTTCGGGCACTCAGAAAATGGAAAATGGTTTTTTCGTCCAAAGAAAAAGAAAACTTCCTTAGGCAACATTGTTTGCCATTCCAATATGCACCCTTGTGCACAATATGAGATCATTTTAAGAAACTATGCCATGAACGTGGCCATAAGATTGATCATTTGGCTTGAAAGCCATTGATCTCCACACGTGATAGCTCGTTTCTGAGAACACTTTTTTAAAATAATTGCCGTATTACAAGTTTGTTATTTTTCCTGGGAACTTGGCCACATATGATGACACAATGCGAAGGTTTCTCAATTTTCTGATTATTTTTGAATTTTTTAGGCCCGTTTCAAAATGCGGTCAAAACGGCGGGAATGACCGTTCCTAGCTAGTGGTTGAATCTTGAAATTTTTTTTGGTGTTTCTCTGATTAAATAGATACTTATGTACCTAGAAATGATTTTTGGAAAAAATAAAGAGCAAACTATGAGGCACCCATAGTTCAAATTTGACCCGCTTCCAGCTGAATCGGCGGAAATTTGTCTTTTTCACCAGATGTGGATAAAAACTTTTGAAACCCAACCATTTGGTCAATTGTGCATTAAATATGGCCTAGTATTTTATAAAATTGATTTGGTCCAATTTTACAATAAATATATTGTAGGTCCTTCACAAAATAAACTCATTTCGGGCACTCAAAAATTATTTTTAGTCAACTACGACCAATTTAGATGGTCATAACGTCGTACTACATTCTGATTGGTCTGTGGACGTATCATGCGGATCGTGCATCAAACACCGTTGGATGCTCGCGGACCCAACGGCCGTACTCAACCCTTCCACACCAACCCCGAAACCCTAGATGATCATTTTGCATCCCCCCCCCCCCCCGCCCCCGCCTCCTTTCTTCCCAGTTTCAGATCTATCGATCCCATTCCAGATCCCCCGTCTCCTCATTGTCTCGCCCAATGGAGAGAGCTCGCCTCCTCCCTTCCAGATCCATCTCCGCCGCCACCTCCCTCTGGCGGAGCTCGCCGTCGTTCATGGCCTCCTCCACGCCCCCCTCCTCTCGCACCTCCCCTTCCCTCACCACCAACCGAACCAACCAGCCCACCACACACCCTCACCTCGTTACCGACGCGCCGCCACCGTCCCCCACGATCTGGATCCCCATGAACCAGCCGCTGGCGACCGCATCCACTCCGCCGTCGGTGCCACCACCACTCCCCTCCCCTCCCCTTCCTGCCTGGAGATCCCCTCCTCTCCAATCCCACCCGCGCTCCACAGCCGAACCCTACATGCGCACGCGCCAGGGGCTGCCCCGATCTGTGAGATGTGGCGCAACCCCATGTCGTGGGGCCTCTGGGAGGAAAAGGCCGCCGCCGCATCCAGGCGCTTCTCCACCACCTCGGTATCCCCTCTTCCTCCTCCTGTGCCCCCAAAACCAGCCCTGCCGCCGAGCACATCTGCGTCGCCACCGGTGACTCCGCCCTCTACCCCCCTGCCGGCTCCCCCCACCATCTGCTCCTCCCCTCCCCTCCCCTCCAGACTGGCTCGACCTAGGTTGGCCGTGTCCTCCAGATCCATCGGCAAAGGAGGAGGAGGTGCCTCCTCCCACCGCCACAGCGCCCTCCAACCTTCTCTCCTTCCTCGTGCGCGCCCAGAACCCTAGCCACGGCACTCGAGGAGTGCTGGTGGTGCACCAAGCGCTGCCTCAACTGGGGCGTCAGCGGCGGCCCCGACCTCATCCTCGATGACGCCCCGCTGCTCATCCTCCATGGCGTCAAGGCCGACGAGGAGTCCGGCAAGGTCGCCGACCCGGAGTCCATCGACAACCCCGTCGTGCCCGCCATCATCCGCACAAGTACCGCAAGATGGAGGACAGGCTCGTTGGCGTCTCCGAGGAGACCACCACCGGCGTCAAGTAGATGCAGGAGTCCGGCACTCTCCTGTTCCACACCATCAACGTCACCAAGAGCAAGGTATACTTCCATTCTTCCCATTTTTACAGAGTTTCAGCTCTGATGTTGTAGTTCATGGAAGTTGTTGTAGTTCTTGGTAGTTAGTGGCATCGAGCCCCAGTCTGTTGCTTGTGATTTTGATCGATTCTTTGCAAGACAATCATGTACACAGATGCCTAAGCAGCTTAATTGATTCCGGCTATCTGAACAAGTTACTGTTATCCAAATGATTTTGCCTATGATAAGCTATTATTCACCATTGGTTCAGTAGATGTCTATGTGGTAGAAAATTACACTACCAGTGATAGTCTGAATATAAGAACTCACCCTGTTTATCTGATCTTTCCAATAAGAGCAGTTGCCTTACTAGAGCTATTATTCATTTCCTATGGTTTGCAAATTGATTGTCACTTACCAAGTAACCTGTGCATTGCCTTGTGAGGTCACTCTGTCCGGACTGATCAATATGGTGGACAGCCTCTAGTCCAGCAATGGCCATGAGCGGATCCTCATCTTCACCACCAACCACAAGGACCGGCTCGACCCAGCGCTGCTCCAGCGTTACAGGTGATTTGTCAACACACAACCAGGATGATTCCTATCCTACCAGTGTTGTGCGTATTGCTTCCAAGCTAGTGATGGCAGTCGCAGGTGCAATCCACAAAACACAATTAGGAATGACCAATGGACTAATCTCAAACTGGTAGTAGCTCTGGAAATATCATGAAATAAAATGCTTCTAGTCCTGAGTAATTGAGCATTATAAAAGAACGTGCCGGACATAATTGCCATAAGTTGGACTAATGTGGAGTCCAGGATCTCATCCCCCACCACCACCTCAATCTGGAATTTCCTGTAATTACCAGTCACTACCTTCATTGTGCATTTTCCAACAAATGACAAACATTGGCTCTGTGTTCCATCATGTGAATTCCGATTCTGAAATGAACATGTCTTGGTATACTTAATTATTTGTTTGCAGGTTGCCTGCCTTTGAAGGAATCCGTTCAAGACACTATTGCCCCTGCACACCGCGGTCGCGTAGGCGCGCCTCCAGTCCTGCATCGCTGTTGACTCCACCTGCTGGTGCTCCCTCTCCCAAGGTACTAAACCCGCGTGACTACCCCCCTTTCAATTTTTCTGGTTACCCACACTTACATTAGCTGGATGTGTCAGTCTAAATTAAGTTATCCACTAAAAGAAACCCTATAAAATCTTCATCACACACAACACCATAACAGGGCCTCAAGGTTTTGTGCCCCATCGAAGCTCTTTAGTTGTCAACATTTATTCAGTAACAACCAAGCAGTAGCAGTAGAAAAAAGGATCAACATTTCTTTAGTGTTTTACTATCGATGATCGATTGGTTTGCTTTAGTTGTCGTTCGATTCAGAGTTCCAATACTATGCTGTGCTTGCAGGCCGACACCGACGGTGGTGCTTGTGGTGCCAAGCAAGACTAACTGTATTTGATATGTAAGTGAGATGGATGCATTTTTCCTGTAATTTGGTTGTGACAGGAAAGACTTACTGTATGTGAGGCTTGTGAGCTCGCTTTAGTGTTCTTTCCTGTAATACTGTAAGCGAGATGGATGCATTTTTGGTGCCTGTAGTGTTCTTTCCTGTACTCATGTAGTACCTGGAGTAGTTATGTTCTTTCCAGCATGATCAACATCTTACTCCTGTATTTGTCTTGCCCATAGTACTCCTGTATGAATAGCTGTATACTCCTGTAGGTTTTTCTTGCCTGTAGTGCAGAGATGGAGTAGTTTGTCCTGCCTGTGTGATGTTCTTTCCAGCATCTTAGCTATGTACTCTAATTACTGGAGTATTCTATAGATTTTTTTCAATTAAAACTACTCCAGAGATGTTATTTCCAGCCTCGACATAATTTATTTTCTTTTGTTAATGGTTACTGCTGATGGTGCTGACTTTCCATGTATGCTCTCACAATCTAAACTAATTTATAGTTTTACTTAAACTGTAGTTTTATTTTGTGTTCTTATAGTTTTACTTAAACTGTAGTTTGGTCCATGTTTACACCATCTGTAGTTTTCTGAATTTTTGTGCTTGCTATGATGCAGTATGCTTCGACGGGAGCATCTGCGGAGAGGGTCAGGGAGTGGGTCTCGGAGCTGGCTCATCCACTTGGAGGTACGCACCTTGCTAAATCTTGGTGCAACTTATCATGTCCAGAGTCTAGACAGGTTGCTAGATGTGACTTACATATTATATATCTCATGTTAAATTGAAGAGGATTTTGTTGTCATGTGTTTGCGTTGGAATATACTGTTCAGTCAATCTGTATAGGTCCTAGCGGCATATTTTGCTAAGGAATATACTGTTCTTATATAGTCAATCTATGTTCTCTCTCCTGTGATGTTAATTATTAGTTTCACCTGCCCTTATGTTTACCACCTTCCTGTTTCCCCGTGGTTTCCAGGCGGCCGTTGTTCTCAACTTGTTGTTTGTTGGTTGGTTATTGTCAGGGGCGAGTTCCGCGTGGAGTTCAAGTAGAAGAACCCCAAGAACAAGTCGGTGGCCACCGTAAGTCCCTTCCAACAAAAATCCCACTCCTGAGCATTTTCCAATATGGTTTAATATGCAGACAACAAGAGAGCTAGTGATGCTATGTTAAAATTAGTGTGTACTTGTCAATTCTAGCTTATATTTGTGTCTTGCGATCCTGTTCTAATTAATGTGTATACTACAAGCCCTTGTTTTCCTGTCTAAATGCATGCACAAAAGTTCGTTTATCTTCTAAAAAATTGTTCGTGCATTTTTCAGTTTCTCAAATACAAAATAGCGTGCTCCTTTCAGTTCATACATTTTGTTCATAACCATTTTGTTTTAACATGCAGATGATTGCCTTCATTCATGTTTTGACGTGAGCTCTGGGAAGAAGTTGGAAGAAGCAAGGCATGCAGGATCTAGTCATGCATGCATGCTCTCTTATCCCTCCTGCTCCTAGGGAGATGCAGGACTTTGTTGTAATGTTGCCCTTGGAATTTGGACGTACTCCTGATTTTGCTGAGAATTTGATGTATATGTCCTTGCTAATTGTTATTCAAATGCTGGGAGTTATGTACATATTCTTAGAATAATATTGTTTACTTGAAATGCATTTCTGTACTAGAAAATATATTGGCATTGAATCTGGTTTGTGGAATGGATACCTGACTTATGGGACCCATTTATGAAAATAATTTGAGCAATTTTGAAATTTCTGTCAAGCGGGCCCAATGTGTGAGATGATGACAAGTGGCACCCATTTGATTGGTGGGACCAGCTCTAAAATATAATGGCCCAAACAAAGATCAAAAGAAAACCTGCTGTTAAAAGGGCCATGCAAAGAAATCAAAGGCTGAATTGTTGGGCCAGACCCATGTAGCTAATAAAATCACAGAAAAAAATACATTGAAAAGGCCAAATTGTTGGGCTAGGCCCATGTAGAAAATTGAATTGGACCGGGCTGAATCTTGTGCCACATCAGATTGCCACGCTGGATGCCTACGTGGTCTGGGGAGGTTGCTAGTGACCAAAACGCCACAGTATACGTATTTTGGTCATAAATGTCTACGACCATTCCAGAAGAAAGGTCGCTATAGTCAGTTTATGACCGCCAGCTTTTGACCTTATGTTTTTGGTCACAAAAAGGTCACAAATTGAAAACAGTGACCATTCAGTGACCAATAGTGCTGGTCACAAGTTGACATATTTCTTTTAGTGTGAGCAAGGCTGTGAGACCGGCCTAGCATGTCGGTCATAGCTTCCAGGTGTAGCTGTTTAGCGATGAGGTTCTCATTGGTGTTCTGCGCAATCTTTCTTAAAGATAGGACTTCAAGTTGAAGTTGAGTTGCAGAATGCCTTTCTACTAGAACTTGGGACTGAAGAAGTCGAACTGATTCAGACAACGAATTCTGTGAGCTTGTCTGACTGTTAGTCTCAAGTAACTTGAACACTGCATCAAGACAAGACTTTGGGGTTGTCTCGCTATCTTCAAGATGTTTTGCCTTCTTTGCTGCAATATATGTTGGGTTTGTCTTACAACCTTCAGCAGACTTGTGCATGCCATCAGGCATATCACCCTGAAACAAAGCAGAGAGATGACATGTTTTGCACGTGTATAAACAAAGATGATAATTGTTCTGTCAATTCTATCCAATTTCAAATTAGAAAATAAAGAGTATGTTCAAAATATCAATAGCATAATTTGGCATTGTTCATAATGCGGGGAGCTTCACCACACTACTGGATTACCATGTCAACATAACAAGCATAGATGAAGGGCAAAGAAAATCATTGTATCTATTTTGGATAATGTGCATGGCATGTTGTTCATATCATCAGCCACATCAGTAAGATAAAACATGAGATGACAAGGTGCAAACATGGGCTGCTTCACCACACACTGGATTATAGATCCACAAAAACAAGCATACATATAGGGAGTATTAAGTAATGTGCTTGGTATGAATAAGGAATTTGGTTTTACAAGTAAAACTTAGAACTTACGGTTCTTCCGAACATGCATTTTGGTAGAAACAGCAAACTAAACAGCAGTAAACGATAGGGAGTATGAGCAAATTAAACAGCAGTTGAGGATAAAGGCTTTAGAAGGACTGACTTACATTCACAGTTAACACCGGCTTTATAATGCCCTTCTCCATGGCAAGGGAAGGATAACTCAAGAATTTCAGCACAGAATCTTCTTCATAAGCATTGGATGTACTCTACATTTTGTAGAGAGTAATTATAGATATGATAATACTAGGAGGGATAGAGGATAATGAACATAAGATGCAGATTGATGCTACATAATCAACTACCAATCCCTGGAAGTACAAGCGTTACAGGACAAAATGTACTGAGAAGAGCAATGGCCTACACTTCTGCACTGGCATTGTCTGTGTATTCTACTTGTTGGTAAGATTAAATATAGATCTGATCTTTTTTAGTAAATGGTGGGCGAGGAAGATAAGATGCAGAATGCTACAAAATGAACCAATCCCTCTTCCCATAATACAAGAGTGTTTTGAACAATGATGTACTATACAAAACGTTCTTATATTATGGGACGGAGGGAGTAGCTGTTAATGTAAGTACAGTGATAGACCACGTTCAGTCCTTACAAGAGGACTGCAGAGCTAAACCTCTTCAAAAGCATTGGGTTGATTCTAAATTTATGTAAGAGTCCATACGGATCTTATAATGTCCACCAAATGGACGATTACGAGGCTAACATGTGCAGTGATGCTACATAATCAAACAGCTATGAAAGTAAGTATGGTCATACAGTGCAAGAGGTACTCACAAGAGCAATGCAGTGTGTAGTATAGTTGCGAGATTCTGTGGTCCCTTGAGAACGAATGTTCTTCTGCTAACAGTTTTCGTACAAGTGAGACATTAAGGAAAATGCAGAAATGTAGTTCAAATTGTGATGTGATATCATAGACAGTACCTTACGTTGCAGCCGAGACCAATGTGTAACAAGATTATTCCAGTCACCATCAGATAAATGTAGCACCGAAGACTTTACAGAAATTTCATTCAGAGGCTTGCCATCAAAGTGCGCTTGCCTCAGGTAGGAACGATACTTCATCAACGAGTGCTTGAAAAGCGCAACCAACCCTTGCTCGTCATCACAATCCAGTTTGCGCCTCGCCTATTTAAAAGAATGAAATATTGTGTCTTCTGTCAGTAGAAACATATGCAGTAATGACCATGAATAACATTAGTACATTACTTACACGTAAGTTGAGGAGGAATACTGGAAATTGTTCTGTGTCTGCAGTATAATCTTTCCATGATGGAAAGATGCGCACAAAGTTCCTGACAACAACATAAGCTTCATCTTCTAAACTGGGAAGAAGTGGAACATGGGTCCTATTTGCTGCAATTGGGGCTCTCTCTGGTTCGAAAGGGATTTGGCAACTGGATTTGGTGTACTCTTTGCTGGAATGGGGGTTTTGCGTCGTACAGCTGGTGCTATGTCAACTGGCATAATCATACTGTTTGCTGCAGTTGGGGTCTGCTGAGTTGGGGCATCAGAAATGACAAGTGTAGTAGGGCTAGAGTCTGCTAGAGTTGGGGTATTTTGTGGGTCAGGTGATATTGCAACTACACCTAATGGGCTATTTGATTTGTCACGTGCCACTACCTTTTCCAAATACTTTGCTTGTGCTCCTCCACGAACAGCAATCGCCCTCTTCCTTTTGAACGATTGATACACAAGAACAACATTTGAATGGATAAATATGGTATGATGACAGATGGAATATGTACTGAAAATGGATAGGCAGGGTGTATTCACATACACGATGTGTAAACTAAGCTAATGGCAGTTCAACAAAGTAGAAGCAATGCAAAGCATCAGTTGCAAGATATGTGCGAGCAATGTAACCTTGGAAAGTTAGAGCAAGTACCTTGATGGATGAATAAGATAGGGCATCTTCCTCTGACTCCTCCACTAGGGAGCTACATTGACTTAGGTCTCCCTCTAGCTCAGAATCACTGTTAGGATCATATTCTGAGAATGAATCTGTAGGTGGAGAGTGTTTGCATTGCATCCAGACTTGATTTCAGTCCCTTAATGCCAAGTTTGACAGCCATGGCAATGTTCTGCTTTATTCTTTTCATGCGCACAAGCTCATAATCATTATGATGCTGTTCAGAATCTGAGATTCATGAAAACATAAAAATTAGTCAGATTATCTATGGAGAGTGTCTCCCTATAAACCCCTGCATATGCAAAGTTCACCTCCCCAACCGTGCTGACCAGACCACACACAGAGATACACACCCGAGCGGCGAACATGCATTTTCGAAACTAATTTAGGAACATTTAACTGACCAATTAAACAACTCTATTTTAATAATATCATATTCGTATTTGAACAACTAAGCTTGTTTAGCTTGATGGGTGGAGCAGTGTTATTATGACATGAAGCATGTATTCTGATCCTATAGTGATCATAAAAGAGGGAAACTCTAAGCTGATATTTTTTAGCAAAAGAGGGTTCCCCTCCGATTTCTATTAAAGAAACCACCACGGAACCAACATGATCAATTAAACCCTAAGCATGATCAATTAAACCGTATTATGGCTGTGCCATGGCAGATTTGAAGCTGCAAACCGGGGAAATGATATTTAGCATCCATTGTTTGCTTCGAACTAAGAACTAAATTCTAAGAGCTGAAAAGAAAGTAGAGTAACCAAGTTAAGATCTATTTTCTGGTTGAGATCAAAAAGTTGAGGAGATATGAAGTACCACCTCTCTTGCGGCGCCGTGTAGGCATCGGGGGTGCGATGGCTGTCGGTGGCGTTGAAGCAGATCTGCGACGGTAGACGGGTGCATCGGGGGATAAGTCCCGTTGCGGTGGAAGAGAAGGTCGTGTGAGCGGCCCCGGCAAAGAGGATGATTGCGCCGATGAAGCGAGAGGACGCAATGCAAGGCTATTGGGCTGTCGCCGTGGATGAGAAACGTCCATCTCTAGCAGTGGACGACGCGGTCTTGGTAGGCGCTCCGGCATGGTGGAGGACGGTGGCGATGGATGTGGTGGAGGACGGCGGTGATGGATGGGGTGGCGGACGGAGGCTGGTGTGGGAATGGGGTGTTCTAGCACGGACGGTGTATGAATGGGAAAATGGAGGGAGAGGTACGAGGAACCATGTTTTTGGGACGCGCCTATCTGAAATATGGGAAAGTTACGAACTTATCCCCCGTTTCAAATTTGGACATCTCGTCGGTTGGGGATAGGACGGTAATCTCGCATCTCCCAAATATTTGCCGGTAACTATTTCGGGCGAGGAGAGGGTGTTTTGCCGCCCACGGTTGGCGCCCACGGTGTATGAACGGGGCTGACAGGTACGGCGGTTGTGTCATGTCTGATGGAAGTTACACATCTGCCCCTATTTAAAATATTAGCCTACATCTATTTCAGACGAGAGGGTGTTTTGCCGCCCACCGTGTATGAATGGGGAATGGAGGGAGAAACAGAGGTCTTTCGGACGAGCTTGAATCAAATGAGTTTTGCCGCCCATGTTTGACGCCCACCGTGTCGGAATGGGCTCAGAGGCGGTTGTGTCATATCTAATTGAAGTTACTAACCTACCCCTATTTAGAGCAGTGGAAATCGGGCCGATGGATTGTCCGTGTAATGGGCAGACAGTAATTTCCATCTCCCAAACACTTGGCTTCGGGCAGCCGATGTGCGAATGGACATTTTGCTGTTTCTTTCGAATTTTGGGACAATAAGCATCCATGTTTACCCTGGCAACTAAATTCGAATCCATTTTGTATTCCTATATGAATCTTTATAAATCATTCTATGTGTTTTTATATATCTACAAAAGGACGACAAAGATGTATTCCACTGTCATATATGAATATGGTTTACAAATGCCGATACTCAAATTCAGAAACTAGAATCCAGTTTAAGGTGAATTCGAATATTTGGAACACTTCATGTCCAACTCAAATGTCACACGCAGCATAATGTGTACTCCCATTTAGATATGTATACAAGCGATGTATCAAGATTCAAATACCGACTCAATCAACCAAGAATGTACAGAACTAACAGACATATAAACACTTATAGAGTATATGGATCAATAATATCAACTAACATACATAAGCCAGGCCGATGTACTTTTTTTGGCTACAACAGCATCCTTTTTTTAGCCCACATCTTGGCCCTTTCCGACGCGTGCCACTTATGGTTCATCTATACTACTATTGTTGAATGCACATTCAGCCCGATTGGCATATTTGTAGGTCTGGCAAAGCAATCCAAATGAAATGTCTCCGAGTCTTATCAATTAATACAGACTTGTGCTCAAATAAAATTACAAACAAAAAAACAAATAAAACAATTATTACATGATCTCTAAAACAAATGGTTTGATTGATTACATGAACAGACAACACAAAGGTTACTCAACTATGGAAAGAACATTTCACCTATGATTTACCAAGTAGGAATTTAATTTCCTTTTTTCCTTCGGGACTTTAACAATCTGGTCAGTCTCAGCTTGCTTCATTTTGAAATCCACCAAATATTTAATGGTTGTCTTGTGTACTTTTTGTGATTGTGCTGTTTGCTTCCTCAACATGTCAACTTCATCTCTAAGTGCAGAAGCAGAATCTCTTTCTACCACTAGTTTAGCCTCTAGAGCATCAGCAGTTGGCAATTCATAATGCACGATTGGGCCGGTGCCACTGTCGTGGGATGATGCAACGTCCATGGGGACCTCGCTCTTTGATTGTGGGCTAACTTGTTTTGCCATTAAAGTTCCGATTGGATTCAGAAAAGTTGAAGTTAGCAAAACATCTCAACTGGGAGTTATAACAGCAAACCAGTTAAACAAACAAGGAATTAAAGATTTTCAATTGGATGCTGAAAATTAGTTATTAACATCATTGTAACCCGCTGTTGCAGCAGCAAAGTAGTTAAACAAACAAGTAGATATTTAAGTTAAGGCAAACAGGTAATTCTTAACAGTAAGTATCAAACACATAGATAGGTGCAGTCTACAATATGATTAACACGCTGTTCCATTATGTAATCAGTAGGAAACGAAATTAAGCCAAGCAACGTAATTGAACAATTTTGCAATAAGTGGCTAACTAAAATTCAGAGAAGCAGGTAACTGACCTTACGCTAGTTCTTTGTACAGGCACACTGCAACTTCTTTTTCGCTTACAAGGTTGTATGAAGGAGTCCATGGCATCAATTGCTTGGATACGCAGTCCCAATACTTCTTTCTTCCCACACTGCATGGGTAAGTCGAATTATTAATCTGGTAAGATGGTGCGTCCTTGATATGTTATATGAGGACGTGTAGTCAGACTAGTTGTAGCCAAACACATCACACTGGCTTTTACTGTATATTTCATGTGATTACTTTTGGCATATCGAGATCTAAGCAATCTACAATAGGATGAAAAGACCGGCATCCTTCACATTATTGGTGAACTCAGTTCATAAAAACAAGCAATTCAACCATTCTGTGGGTAAATCAAAAGCGCCACTGGAATATTTTTCACTATCCAATCATACACGCAAAAAGGGGCGACGCCACCATAGGGGCTGGTATGGGCGGCCGCCTCAGGTGGCTGGAAAGTGTAAACCTAGTTTGAGTCATCCAGGTTGGCCCACGCTAGTTTTGTTCGTCCCAACGCACGAGCAGACAATGTAAAAAATGAAGAAAAATGTTTCAATTTGGATGGGCCAATAACATAAGTGCAAGGCAGGCCCTATAGCAGGCTCACAGCCCAAACGAGCGCCTCCCATATCGATCGACAGCAGGAAAAATCCCAATTCATTCGCTCCAGCCTCTAGTCTGGTTAGCTCCTAACATAGACGCCGCTGGATAGAGCGACACATCACTTCCTCGCGCCCTCGTTGGAGGGCGGTCGCCGAGCTTCAAGCGAACGGAAGGACAAGAAGATGAAGATCCAACCCTGGGTGTAGCCTGCATGGGAGGCAGCGGCGGCAGCACGGGCATGGCATCGAGCTTGCGCAAACGGACAGTCGCAGCTTGCAAGAGTAACATGTGCAATGAGCAGGTACATCACATCCCTGATTATATCTAATTCAACTCTTCAATTTCTGGCCAATAGTTAAACCCGACGGTGTTGTAAAACTGCTTGTATGTAGGGAATCTATGAGAAAATGAAACCAATTTCTACTTATTTTATGACTCCCCCAATCAATACCGAACTGACTGAATCTGATGTATCTAATCAAGTTTCCGGTGCAAACATACAAGCTCATGTTGTTCTTGAGCCTGAAGTGTCTAATGAATAGACTGCTAATGAAGGATTTGATGCAAACATTTTACATGCTCCTGGTGATGAACATATAGTGTCTAATGAGGGATCTAATGCAAGCATTTTGCAAGCTCATTGAAGGATTTAGTGTCTAATGATGATCTACTATGTTCAGAGAGACAGAGATTTGCAGGCATTGATGACAAGCAAATTATAGTGTTTCATAGCTTGAGGAAACATCAAGGCCATCTACCAGAAAGTCCCTGTATCATGACAACATAGCATAAATACTTTTCTAATCTTTTGTTTGAAACTATTGGCATACTTGTGCAGGATAGATATATTGATATGCAGTTTGCGCACTGGTTATACGTGCAATTACACTTCGATATTTTCAGCCAGAGAACGAATAATTCAAGCAGGTACAGACCATGTTTGTAGTCCTTGTACACCATGTTGCATTTTGTGTTTTTTGGTGCTTGCATCATTTAGTGTTTATAATCTGAACTACTTTGGATCATTACCTGGTTTTCAAAGTGCATGTAGCTTCACATTTCTCAAGTTATGTTGATTTTCAGAGTGCAAGTGCCTTCGTATTTTTTAAGTTAAATGTTCGCCCCAGGTAACTTGAATTCATGGATCAGCCACTGCACACAAATCATACACGAATGCCAGTACGAACTAAGTGAAATGCAGGGACTTACGCTAGCTCGTTGTACATGCTCACTGCAGCTCTGCTTGCGCTTGGGATGTTCCATGTACAAGTCCATGTTACCACTTGCTTGGATGTGCAGGCCTTGTGCTCCTTGCATCCCCCTCTGCATTTTTGACACGGCAAATGGTTGATCAAATAAGAGGAATCGACCTTGATGTTGTACCGGAGGACAGATACTTACAAGGTTATACGGGTGTGCAGGATGTGTACCAGATCCCATAGCGCCGTCATGCTTCGCTAAAATATGGTTTTGCTTGTTTCAGATGATATCTCTAGAGGAAATAAGAGTTAAGGTCAGAGTTGCATAGGCGTGTAAGCTAAGAGAGCAGTGAAAGGATATCCAAACATCGTCGGAACAGTGCACAAGGGAGTGATCTATGGATACCTAGTTTGGGCCGGCATTTGGGCATGCTCGCCTAGCTAGAGTGCGGGTCACTTCAGAGCCGTTGAGGGTGATGCGCTGGCGTTGGCTGTGAAGGAAATATGCCCTAGAGGCAATAATAAAGTTATTATTTATTTCCTTATACCATAATAAATGTTTATTATTCATGCTAGAATTGTATTAACCGGAAACATAATACATGTGTGAATACATAGACAAACAGAGTGTCACTAGTATGCCTCTACTTGACTAGCTCGTTGATCAAAGATGGTTAAGTTTCCTAACCATAGACATGACTTGTCATTTGATTAACGGGATCACATCATTAGGAGAATGATGTGATTGACTTGACCCATTCCGTTGGCTTAGCACTTGATTGTTTAGTTTGTTGCTATTGCTTTCTTCATGACTTATACATGTTCCTATGACTATGAGATTATGCAACTCCCGTTTACCGGAGGAACACTTTGTGTGCCACCAAACGTCACAACGTAACTGGGTGATTATAAAGGTGCTCTACAGGTGTCTCCAAAGGTACTTGTTGGGTTGGCGTAGTTCGAGATTAGGATTTGTCACTCCGATTATCGGAGAGGTATCTCTGGGCCCACTCGGTAATGCACATCACTATAAGCCTTGCAATCATTGCAACTAATGAGTTAGTTGCAGGATGATGTATTACGGAACGAGTAAAGAGACTTGTTGGTAACAAGATTGAACTAGGTATTGAGATACCGACGATCGAATCTCGGGCAAGTAACATACCAATGACAAAGGGAACAACGTATGTTGTTATGCGGTCTGACCGATAAAGATCTTCATAGAATATGTAGGAGCCAATATGGGCATCCTGGTCCCGCTATTGGTTATTGACTAGAGAGGTGTCTCAGTCATGTCTACATAGTTCTCGAACCCGTAGGGTCCGCACGCTTAACGTTCGTTGACGATATAGTACTATGAGTTATGCATGTTGGTGACCGAATGTTGTTCAGAGTCCCGGATGAGATCACGGACATGACAAGGAGCTCCGGAATGGTCCGGAGGTAAGGATTCATATATTGGATGATATGGTTTGGCCAAGGGGTCAGGCCCATGGGGCTATAAGTCGGTGCAAAAGGAGTTTTGCGGAGGCCAGGGGGCCAAACGCCGGAGACCCTGGCGTCTGGCCCTGGGCCAGACGCCGAGGCCCATGGCATCTGGGCCAGAAGCCAAGGATTGTGGCGTTTGGTCCTGGAGTCCGAGTGGGACTCTTGCCTTTCGGGCAAAACCGACTTTGAGGAGGCTTTTGCTCCAAGTTTCGACCCCAGGGCTCAACATATAAATAGATGGGCAGGGCTAGCACCAAAGACACATCAAGAAACACCAAGCCGTGTGCCGGCTACCCCGTCCCCTCTAGTTTATCCTCCGTCATAGTTTTCGTAGTGCTTAGGCGAAGCCCTGCGGAGATTGTTCTTCACCAACACCGTCACCACGCCGTCGTGCTGCCAGAACTCATCTACAACTTCGCCCCTCTTGCTGGATCGAGAAGGCGAGGATTTCACCGAGCCGAACGTGTGCAAAACTCAGAGGTGCCGTGCTTTCGGTACTTGGATCGGTCAGATCGTGAAGACGTACGACTACATCAACCGCGTTGATACAATGCTTCCGCGAACGATCTACGAGGGTACGTAGAAAACACTCTCCCCTCTCATTGCTATGCATCACCATGCTCTTGTGTGTGCGTAGGAAATTTTTTAAATTACTACGTTCCCCAACAGTGGCATCCAAGCCAGGTTTTATGCGTAGATGTCATATGCATGAGTAGAACACAAGTGAGTTGTGGGCGATATAACACTACAAGAAATATGTCAACTTGTGACCTTCTGTTAGTGACCCTGGAAGAATTGGTCATAGATCTATGACCATTTCAGACCAATTGGTCAAAAGTTGTTCGGGGGGCTCCAAAACCTAAACTATAACGAC
This sequence comes from Triticum urartu, assembly GCF_003073215.2. NCBI lineage: Eukaryota > Viridiplantae > Streptophyta > Magnoliopsida > Poales > Poaceae > Triticum > Triticum urartu. Next base: position 341,425,123 of record NC_053022.1, read on the forward strand.
CATTTTGGTCAGAAAGGTCGTAATTTCCTTACACGAAATGGTCATAAAGCAGATAGCACTGGTCTGCTGCCTTATTTCTAGCTGATCATGACCAATATAGATGGTCATAACCTTGTAAATTGTGGTGGGTTGCTATGACAAGGCGCCACCTCATCAGTTTTGCCTATGTGTCATGTCCATGTGGCAGTTTTTGCCCTAGGTTGTGAAGCAACCTATATTTCTGTCATTCCCAAAATTCCCAAAAAAATCTCATAAATTCTTTGGGTCATATCTTCATCAAATATGTAAAAATCCTTCCTTGCCTAGTTCAAAACTAATTCAACAATATTCATTTTCCTATTCTGTTCACGACAACACTTTAAGAAGGAAGTGCTATTTATATATTCTTGATTGCCCTCGGAATTTTTGGGCACTCTTTCCTATCCAAATCATTACCGCATGAAAAAATTCAGCTCCACTTGCCTAGCAAATCTTCCTCGGCAAATTTCCAAAGTTTTTGTCCACCTAGAAGCATTGTGAAGGAAGTACCTTTTTTATATATCCAAATGACATGAAATTTATACAGTTTCGTCATATGCCCAAATTATCACCCTCCTCCAAATTGCAGCTTAGGAAAATTATCTATGCGAGCCCAGGTTCAATTTATATTTTATGGCCAAATTGGCACATTGCAAAGCAAGTATTATCTAGACCCCTCCTATTAACCTCAAACTCTTTGGGTACTCTTCCATACCCAAATCATTACCACGTGATAATATTCAGCTCCATTTTCCTAGTCAATCTTTCTCAGGAAATTTTCAAAGTTTCTACCTCGAGAGAAGCTTTGTGAAGTAAGTACTAGCTAGGCTTACCCAAATGATCTGAAAATCTACCAAGGCATAACCATACCTATGTAACTTACCTACACCAAATTTGAGCTCATTTCATTCATCCAATGTCTCTCACTAGTTTTTCCAAGTTTCTGTCCATAGAAGAGCATTGTGAAGGAAGTACCACTTTGGCATGTCCAAATGGTATCAATTTTCTATGGTACTTTCCAATGCCCAAATAACTATCCTCCACCAAATTTCAGCTCAATCCATTCATTATTTTGAGCCCAGCTTCAACATTCATATTTCTGTCCAGTGTGGTACTTTGCAAAGCAAGTACCACCTAGGATCCTCCTTTTGATCTGAAAATTTGCAAAGACATTCTTCTTAGTAGATGATCATCCTCAGCAAAAACTCACGCCCATTGGCCATGTGCATTTCCCGTACTGCTAATCAAACACTTGGCTGCTAATTCATGTTTGAGCATCGATCGGTCTCCTCGTGAGAATCTTATGTTGTAATTTTCTTCCTAGAACCTACCTGGGGAGTGCCCAACCCACTAGACATGCCTAGGCTGCCCAGAACACATGGCAACGCCACGGTCACGCGGTGACCACGCGTTGGGCATGCGAGTTTACGCGCTCTAGAGTTGGGGGCCTTGGCCACCGCCCAAACCTCGACGTATTGCCATCAAACCATGTATTTATGATTAAATAGGTACTTATGTAACTATAAATGATTTTTGGAAAAAATAAATAGTAAACTATGAGGCAGCTGCAGTTCAAATTTGACCCGCTCCTACTGAATTGGCGGGAATTTGTCTTTTTCACCAGAGGTGGATCAAAACTTTTGACGCCCAACAATTTTTTAAATTGTGCATTAAATATGGCCTAGTATTTTATAAAAATGATTTGGTCCAATTTTGCAACAATTATTTGGGAGGTCCTTCACAAAAAAACCTCCTTTTGGGCACTCGAAATATGGAAAATGGTTTTTTCGTCCAAAGAAAATGAAAACTTCCTTAGGCAACATTGTTTGCCATTCCAATATACACCCTTGTGCACAATATGGGATCATTTGAACAAATTATGCCATGAATTTGGCCATAAGATTGATCATTTGGCTTGAAAGCCATTGATATCCATACGTGATAGCTCGATTTTGAGAACACTTTTTTAAAATAATTGATGTATTACAAGTTTGTTATTTTTCCTGGGAACTTGGCCACATATAATGACACAATGCGAAGGTTTCCTAATTTTTTGATTTTTTTTGAATTTTTTATGCCCATTTCAAAATGCGGTCAAAACGGCGGGAATGACCATTCCTAGCTAGTGGTTGAATCTTGAATTTTTTTTGGTGTTTCTCTGGTTAAATAGGTACTTATGTAACTAGAAATGATTTTTGGAAAAAATAAATAGCAAACTATGAGGCAGCTGCAGTTCAAATTTGACCCGCTTCCACCTGAATCGGTGGAAATTTGTGTTTTTCACGAGAGGTGGATCAAAACTTTTTGCACCCAACCATTTTGTCAATTGTGCATTAAATATGGCCTAGTATTTTAGAAAAATGATTTGGTCCAATTTTGCAACAAATATATGGTAGGTCCTTCACAAAAAGAACTCAATTCGGGCACTCGGAAAATGGAAAATGAACTTTCCGTGCAAAGAAAATAAAAAGTCCCTTAGGAAACATTGTTTGTAATTCCAAGATGCACCCTTGTGCATGATATGATATCATTTGAACAAACTATGCCATGAATGTGGCCATAAGTTTGATCATTTGGCTTGAAAGCCATGGATCTTCACGCATGATAGCTCATTTCTGATAACACTTTTTTCAAATAATTGCCGTATTACAAGTTTGTTATTTTTCCAGGAAACTTGGTCACATATAATGACACAATGCGAAGGTTTCCCAATTTTTTGATTTTTTTGAATTTTTTATGTCCGTTTCGAAATGCGATGAAAATGGCGGGTTTGACCGTTCCTAGCTAGTGGTTGAATCTTGGAAAACTATTGGTGTTTCTCTGGTTAAATAGATACTTATGTATCTAGAAATGATTTTTTGAAAAAATAAAGAACAAACTATGAGGCAGTTGCAGTTCAAATTTGACCCGCTTCCTGCTGAATCGGCGGGAATTTATCTTTTTCACCAGAGGTGGATCAAGGCTTTTGACACCCAACCATTTGGTCAATTGTGAATCAAATATGGCCTAGTATTTTAGAACAATGATTTTTGTACAATTTTGAAACAAATATATGGTAGGTCCTTCACAAAAAGAACTCAATTCGGGCACTCGGAAAATGGAAAATGAATTTTCCGTGCAAAGAAAATAAAAAGTCCCTTAGGAAACATTGTTCGTAATTCCAAGATGCACCCTTGTGCATGATATGAGATCGTTTGAACAAACTATGCCATGAATGTGGCCATAAGTTTGATCATTTGGCTTGAAAGCCATGGATCTTCACGCATGATAGCTCATTTCTGATAACACTTTTTTCAAATAATTGTCGTATTAAAAGTTTGTTATTTTTCCTAGGAACTTGGCCACATATAATGACATAATGCGAAGGTTTCCCAATTTTTTGATATTTTTGAATTTTTTTATGCCCGTTTCAAGATGCGGTCAAAACGGCAGGAATGAGCATTCCTAGCTAGTGGTTGAATCTTGGAAAACTTTTGATGTTTCTCTGATTAAATATATACTTATGTACCTAGAAATGATTTTTGGAAAATATAAAGAGCAAACTATGAGGCAGCCGCAGTTCAAATTTGACCCGCTTCCAACTGAATCAGCGGAAATTTGTCTTTTTCACCACAGGTGGATCAAAACTTTTTACAGCCAACCATTTGGCCAATTGTGCATTAAATATGGCCTAGTATTTTAGAAAAATGATTTGGTCCAATTTTGCAACAATTATTTGGGAGGTCCTTCACGAAAAAACTTATTTTGGGCACTCAAAAAATGGAAAATGGTTCTTTTGTCCAAAGAAAATGAAAACTCCCTTTGTCAATGTTGTTTGCTAATCTACGATGTAAACTTGTGCAAAATATGACGTCATTTGAACAAATATTTGATAGGTCTTTCACAAAAAAAACTCATTTTTAGCATTGAAAAATGAAATGAAAAATTTGTATGTAATCAATCATGACCAATTTATATGGTCAAAAAGATTTCAAATTGTTTGGTGCGCTCTGATTGGTCCAGAGGCATATCACGCGGATCATGCATCAACCACCGTCGGATGCTTCTGGATCCAACGACAGCCCTCACCCCCTCACCCAACCGCAACCCAACCACCCAAACCCTAACACGCACCCGCACTCCTCCTCCCTCAGCTCCTCGCCGCCACCACCTCCTCCCTCTCCGCCCCAACCTCAGATCCATCCCCTATCCCGCCGTCGGCCTCCCCGCGAGATCCCGCGGCCGACGACCTGTCCTCCCCTTCCTTCCGCCGCCCACCTCTCCCCTCGCCTCAGCCACCACATCCGCTCCTCTCCCCTCTCCTCCCTGGCTGCAGATCCACTCAAGCTCTTCCTCTCCCCACCCCCACCTCCACCACAACAATCCTGCCGCCGACACCCAACACCGCCCCCACCTCAACAGTGACCTCGCTCCCCATCCCCTCCCCGCACCCGGAAGTCAAGCCAGGAGGCAGCGTACAAGGAGCTACGCTTGCATCTCAGCATCATGGCGGGCTGCATCACCATCATCCGCGCCACCCCCTACATCCTCCACTACCTTATCCGCGAGCCCGGCATGACGGGCCTCAAGCTCGAGCTCTAGGGCGGCCCCGCCCCCCCCCCCCCCCCCCCCCCCGGGGGGCCCCCCCCCCCCCCCCCCTCTTCCTTCTCTAAGTTCGGTCGATTTGGGTGAAGTGCGCGTGTGATCCAGTTTTTGGATCGATCGTCGGCGGGGCAGAGGTCTCCTGGTAGGTCTAGCTGCCCCAGATCTCCAGCTCCCCACCCCCACCTCCGACTGGAACAGAGGTCTCCTGGTAGGTCTAGCTGCCTATAGCCTGCAGCCTGCGGAGCAGAGAGAGTGTCCGGCGGGGGACGAAATGGCGGTGCTTTCTGGCCGCGCCGTGATGCTCGCGGCGGCGCTGCTCCTCTCCGCGCCGGCCGCCATAGGTGCGGCTCCCCTCCTCTGTCCTTCGATTCAGTTCTGCTCACGCGCGTGCGGGTGGGTGGGTGGATACTGCTCCCGTCTCGTTGGTCATGTCGGTGTTTGTTCCGCTGGGTTACTATTTCAGCTCGTTTCTTCCACGTTGCTGCTGCTATCTTGAGCTTCAAGATTGCTTCCACACTATCTCGAGCTTCAATCTTCAAGCTGACTCTTAAGTGGATTAGTTAGTTAGTAAATACATCCTTGCACCGAAGCAAAGTCAGTAGTTCGTTAAAACATCTCAGTCAAGTGTGTGTGATGTGCTGCTAAATTAAAAGAACTTAAGCCGGGGTGTAGAATATCCTGCTATTGTCTTGAGCTTCAAGCTAATTCTTAAGCGAATTAGTTGGTTCAAACATCCTCGTACCACGCTCTGATCTGTTCACAACTGAAGCGAATTGCTAGTTTGTTAGAAGTTAGAGCACCTGTCAACTGTGTGTGGTTGTGCTGCTTGAAGAACCTAATTTGCAGGATACATCCTGCAGATTGGAATGAGTGCGTGTATATCTTGCGTTGCTCGCACAACCTCCTGCCCCTAGATTTCCAATTGCCCTTGTTGCCTGCTCATTTAATTAATTAAAATTGCATGTATGCGTGTAAGTATATCAATTTGCTGCTGTTCATCTTCAAAATATATGGATATACCTATTCTTACAATGTTTTGATTTCCTTGGTAGGTCTGTATTAGGCAGGGTTTCTTCTATGAAGAAATGTGCACTAGTGATAATAGTGTGAGATTGTTATTTACCCTTTACTTTTTCGGTGCTGGTTGGTGTGTGTGCGATCTTAAGTGCAGATCGTTTGTCATTCACTGTTATTTACTTATGTGATCAGCACCCAATCCCAGGGTCCTCTATTTGGAGCAGCAAATCAAAGCTTGTTTGCTGCAAATTGTTTAATTCACCTCCTATAGTAATATCAACAAATAAAATCAGTTGTTTGCATCGGATTTGATCATTCTCACTTGTTAGTTGAGTTCTAAGTATGTAGTATCTTTAGTTCTCTTGTTATATTATAGTCAGAATTATACCGTGTGACTGAATCATGTGTTGTTTAGTAGGCTAAGCAGTATCTTTAATTTTCTGATGATTATTCAACTCTCAACTCTGAATAAATAAGTAGCTGACCCTATTGGTTCTTTCTTTCTTCAGGGCTACGACTTGATGGTCCCACTGCAGCTTTGCTCCGCTTGATAATTCTTTTACTGTCTGACCTGCTCTGCTCTGCATAGTTTCTAGTTGGTTATAAAACCATAAAACTATGGTGATGTGAGGTCCGACTATGCTTTGTAATTTTGGTTTCATCCCCCACCACTCCAGCTAGCTTCTTCTTCACATCATATTATATTTGCACCTGATGTGTATCATTGATTGGATGGTCACCTGCTGCTGCATCATAAGTAGCTTAGCTTGTTTTGCCATTGAATCAGTCTATTCTGTTTCACTATCCTTGTTTCTCGTACTAGGTCTGTCAGTTACAGCATAAACAAACAAATTGCTTAGCTGGTACCTATAGGTTAGTATTGTACAAACAACGGGTTAATGTGTTTTATTTGCCATATTGTACCAATATACCTACACTTGTACTTGTACCAATATACCTTGCATGACCTGCACTTGTACCTGCATGACCTGCACTTGTATGACCTGTATGACCTGCACTTGTACCAATATACCTTGCTGGTACCTGTAGGTTAGTATTGTTAGTGCCTAACATGAGCTTGAGTGCTGTAGTGGAAGTGTAGAACAACATCGGGTTAATGTGTTTTATTTGCCGTATGCAAGTCTGTTGTTTTATTTGCCCTTTCTAGTATTGTACAAACTGATGCATTCCTGTCATAAATAAATTATTGTATAAGATATGTAAAATCAAACATTTCCCTATGCAAGTCTGTTGTTTTACTTGCCCTTTCTAGTATTGTATGATAGTGTCCAAATTTAGGACTACTTGGTGGATCTGCCATGTTGCTTATATTAGTGTTGCCATTGCATTTGTTTGGTTCTGGCCTCAGCAGCAGTACACTAATGTTGGTAGAATTTGTGTTCACTCATTTCCAGGAGCGCCATTGACCGGCAGAGGATGCACGAGGAGGCTCGGGTGCTGCTCTGGCTCATGTCGGCCCCTGCCCTCCAGGTCCCATCTGCATGCCTGCTCCCTCTTCATCTCCGATATTGGATTGAAGTAGGAAAAAACCCTCCTCCATATTGTGTGCTGATTATCTGTATTATGTGTAGAACAATCATGGTGTCTATTTCTGCTTTATGCCCCACATTTCACTAATAACATGCCCAACTTCCTACTCTGTAGGAAATAAGTACATGATTGTTCATCCTCCTGTATGACAGTTTAAGTTTGTGACCTGATCTTGTGCTTCTGGTAGCTAGTCCAATTTGCGTAGTTTTAAGTGTTTTTTGATGTGGTGGTGCCAAACAAAACTCATATGCTTATGCTGAGCTTACTTTTAATCTTGTGAACATGACAATTTAGAGGATGTACTGTAGTTCCACTCATTTTATTCTCTGTGATGAGCTTATTTTTGTATTGTAGCGACCTTCTTGTTTACTTTGCTAAATCAGGTCTTGTGTACTAATCCTGACTTACTAGCATTTGGCTTCTCTATGGTAATTAAACCTGATAAATCTGTATAGTTCTTTGAGATACAAATTCCACATTGCATGTTTACGAGGTTCAATTTCTATAGATGTTGCCAAATTAATATGTGAATGTGTATCTTCTTAGGGGTTGATTTAAACTGCATATTATCTTTTGTTGTTCAAACATTGAAATCCTGGTTCATTTTTCAAACATCGAAATGTTATTGACCCTATCCTTTTATGCTTAAATGATAAAAATGTCGCATTTTTCTTGTTCTAACCATTTTGCTTGATAACTTGCAGATGCCCTTCATTCATGTTTTGTCGTGAGGTCCAGGATGAACAAATTCGGAGAAGCATTGGAGCTAGTTATACTGTGATAGCTGTGTTACCTGAGGTGAACATTTTTTTATTGTAAAACTGATGTGAACCATGTTTGATTGTAATAATGTGCCAAGTTTGGCTCTTTTTGATTGTATTCATGATGTGAACCATATTTTTCCGGTGCTCTGTTTGAAGCATTTTGTTTTCTCTCTGTTCTGATTTAAATATTGTTATTTATGTATTGGAAAATTGAGATCTGGAGAATATAACATTGACAAGGGACCCACTTATTAGAACCTGATAACTGGGTCCCATCTCACTAGTGGGCCACTCTTTTGAAAAAAATAAATTCAGAACATGAGAAGCCCAGCAAAGAAATGGTCCAGAAAAATACATGATCAAATAGAAAATCTGCTGTTAAAAGGCCCATGCAAAGAAATTAAAGGCTGAATTGTTGGGCCAGACCCATGTAGATAATAAAAGCACAGGAAAAAATACATTAAAAAGGTCGAATTGTTGGGCTAGGCCCATGTAGAAAATCGAATTGGACCGGGCTGAATCTTGTGCCACATCAGATTGCCACGCTGGATGCCTACGTGGCCTGGGGAGGTTGCTAGTGACCAAAACGCCACAGTAGACGTATTTTGGTCATAAACGTCTACGACCATTCCAGAAGAAAGGTCGCTATAGTCAGTTTATGACGGCCAGCTTTTGACCTTATGTTTTTGGTCACAAAAAGGTCACAAATTGAAAATAGTGACCATTCAGTGACCAATAGTCAAGGTCACAAGTTGACATATTTCTTATAGTGTAAGTCATACTGCTTACCAGCATGTCATACTTTGGTTCGGCGGTATTGTTGGATGACGCGGCCCGGACCGACATTACACGTACGCTTACGCGAGACTGGTTCTACCGACATGCTTTGCACACAGGTGGCTGGCGGGTGTTAGTTTCTCCAACTTTAGTTGAACCGAGTGTGGCTACGCCCGGTCCTTGCGAAGCTTAAAACAACACCAACTTGACAAACTATCGTTGTGGTTTTGATGCGTAGGTAAGAACGGTTCTTTCTAAGCCCGTAGCAGCCACGTAAAATTTGCAACAATAAAGTAGAGGACGTCTAACTTGTTTTTGCAGGGCATGTTGTGATGTGATATGGCCAAGACATGATGCTAAATTTTATTGTATGAGATGATCATGTTTTGTAACCGAGTTATCGGCAACTGGCAGGAGCCATATGGTTGTCGCTTTATTGTATGCAATGCAATCGCCCTGTAATGCTTTACTTTATCACTAAGCGGTAGCGATAGTCGTGGAACCATAAGATTGGCGAGACGACAATGGTGCTACGATGGAGATCAAAGTGTCGCGCCGGTGACGATGGTGATCATGAAGGTGCTTCGGAGATGGAGATCACAAGCACAAGATGATGATGGCCATATCATATCACTTATATTGATTGCATGTGATGTCTATCTTTTATGCATCTTATCTTGCTTTGATTGACGGTAGCATTATAAGATGATCCCTCACTAAATTATCAAAGTACAAGTGTTCTCCCTGAGTATGCACCGTTGCAAAAGTTCTTCGTGCTAAGACACCACATGATGATCGGGTGTGATAGGCTCTACGTTCAAATACAACGGGTGCAAAACAGTTGCACATGCGGAATACTCAGGTTAAACTTGACGAGCCTAGCATATAACAGATATGGCCTCAGAACACGGAGACCGAAAGGTCGAGCATGAATCATATAGTAGATATGATCAACATAGTGATGTTCACCATTGAAACTACTCCATCTCACGTGATGATCGGACATGGTTTAGTTGATTTGGATCGCGTGATCACTTAGAGGATTAGAGGGATGTCTATCTAAGTGGGAGTTCTTAAGTAATATGATTAATTAAACTTAAATTTATCATGATCTTAGTCCTGGTAGTATTAGCATATCTATGTTGTAGATCAATAGCTCGCGTTTAGCTCCCTTGTTTTATTTTTGATATGTTCCTAGATTAAACTAAGTTGAAAGATGTTAGTAGCAATGATGCGGATTGGATCCGTGATCTGAGATTTATCCTCATTGCTGCATAGAAGAATTATATCCTTGATGCACCGCTAGGTGACAAACATATTGCAGGACCAAATGCAGATGTTATGAACGTTTGGCTAGCTCAATATGATGACTACTTGATAGTTTAGTGCACCATGCTTAAACGGCTTAGAATCGGGACTTCAAAGACGTTTTGAACGTCATGGACCATATGAGATGTTCCAGGAGTTGAAGTTAATATCTCAAGCAAATACCCGAGTTGAGAGATATGAAGTCTCCAACAAGTTCTATAGCTAAAAGATGGAGGAGAATAGCTCAAGCAGTGAGCATGTGCTCAGATTGTCTGGGTACTACAATCGCTTGAATCAAGTGGGAGTTAATCTTCCAGATAAAATAGTGATCGAAAGAATTCTCTAGTCACCAACACCAAGTTAGTAGAACTTCGTGATGAACTATAATATGCCAGGGATAACAGAAACGATTCCCAAGCTCTTCGTGATGTTGAAATCGACGAAGGTGGAAATAAAGAAAAACATCAAGTGTTGATGGTAAACAAAACCACTAGTTTCAAGTACATGGACAAAGGGAAGAAAGGGGAACTTCAAGAAAAACGGCAAGCAAGTTGCTGCTCAAGTGAAAAAACCCAAGTCTAAACCTAAGCCTAAAACTGAGTGCTTCTAATGCAAAGGAACTGGTCACTGGAAGCGGAACTACCCAAGCAATTGGCGGATAAGAAGGATGGCAAAGTGAACATAGGTATATTTGATATACATGTTATTGATGTGTACTTTACTAGTGTTTATAGCAACCCCTCAGTATTTGATACTAGTTCAGTTGCTAAGAATAGTAACTCGAAACGGGAGTTGCAAAATGAACAGAGACTAGTTAAGGGTGAAGTGACGATGTGTATTGGAAATGGTTCCAAGATTGATATGATCATCATCGCACACTCCCTATACTTTCGGGATTAGTGTTAAACCTAAAATAAATGTTATTTAGTGTTTTCTTGAGCATGAATATGATTGGATCATGTTTATTACAATACGGTTATTCATGTAAGTTAGAGAATAATTGTTGTTATGTTTACATGAATAAAACCTTCTATGGTCATACACCCAACGAAAATGGTTTGTTGGATCTCGATCATGGTTATACACATTTTCATAATATTGAAGCCAAAAGATGCAAAGTTAATAATGATAGTGCAACTTATTTATGGCACTGTCGTTTAGGTCATATTGGTGTAAAGCGCATGAAGAAAATCCATGCCGATGGGCTTTTGGAATCACTTGATTATGAATCAGTTGATGCTTGCGAACCATTCCTCATGGGCAAGATGACTAAGACTCTGTTCTCCGGAACAATGGAGCGAGCAACAGATTTGTTGGAAATCATACATACTGATGTATGTGGTCCGATGAATATTAAGGCTCACAGTAGGTATCATTATGTTCTGATCTTCATAGATGATTTGAGCAGATATGAGTATATCTACTTGATGAAACACAAGTCTAAAACATTTGAAAAATTCAAAGAATTTCAGAGTGAAGTGGAGAATCATCATAACAAAAATAAAAGTTTCTACGATATGATCGCAGAAGTAAAATATTTGAGTTACGAGTTTGGTCTTCGGTTAAAACAATGTGAAATAGTTCCACTACTCATGCCACCTGGAACACCACAACGTATTGGTGTGTCCGAATGTCATAACCATACTTTATTTGATATAGTGCAATCTATGATGTCTCTTACCGATTTACCACTATTGATTTGGGGTTATGCATTAGAGACAGCTGCATTCACGCTAAATAGGGCACCATCTAAATCTGTCGAGACGACACCGTATGAACTGTGGTTTGGCAAGAAACCTAAGCTGTCGTTTCTTAAAGTTTGAGGTTGCAATGCTTACATGAAAAGGTTTCAACCTGATAAGCTCAAACCCAAATCAGAGAAGTGTGTCTTCATAGGATACCCAAAAGAAAAATGTTGGGTACACCTTCTATCACAGATTCGAAGGCAAGATATTCATTGCTGAGAATGGATCCTTTCTAGAGGAGTTTCTCTTAAAAGAAGTGAGTGGGAGGAAAGTAAAACTTGATGAGGTAACTGTACCTGTTCCCTTATTGGAAAGTAGTTCATCACAGAAATCTGTTCCTGTCACTACTACACCAATTAGTGAGGAAGCTAATGATGATGATCATGTAACTTCAGATCAAGTTACTACCGAACCTCGTAGGTAAACCAGAGTGAGATCCACACCAGAGTGGTACGGTAATCCTATTCTGGAGGTCATGTTACTTGACCATGACGAACCTACGAACTATGAGAAAGCAATGATGAGCCCAGATTCCACGAAATGGCTTGAGGCCATGAAATCTGAGATGAGATCCATGTATGAGAACAAAGTATGGACTTTGATTGACTTGCCCAATGATTGGCGAGAAATTGAGATTAAACGGATCTTCAAGAGGAAGACGAACGCTTATAGTAGTGTTACTATCTACAAAGCTAGAATTGTCGCAAAAAGGTTTTCGACAAGTTCAAGGTGTTGACTACGATGAGAGTTTCTCACTCGTATCTATGCTTAAGTCTGTCCGAATCATGTTAGCAATTGCCACATTTTATGAAATCTGGCAAATGGATAAACAAAATTTCATTCCTTAATGGATTTATTAAAGAAGAGTTGTATATGATGTAGCAAGAAAGTTTTGTCAATCCTAAAAGTGCTAACAAAATATGCAAGCTCCAGCGATCCATCTGTGGACTGGTGCAAGCGTCTCGGAGTTGGAATATACGCTTTGATAAGTTGATCAAAGCATATAGTTTTATACAGACTTGCGGTGAAGCCTGTATTTACAAGAAAGTGAGTGGGAGCACTACAACATTTCTGATAAGTATATGTGAATGACATATTGTTGATCGGAGATAATGTAGAATTATTCTGCAAAGCATAAAGGAGTTTTTCAAAGAAAGACCTCAGTGCAGCTGGTTACATATTGAGCATCAAGATCTATAGAGATAGATCAAGACGCTTGATAAGTTTTTCAATGAGTACATACCTTGACGAGATTTTGAAGTAGTTCAAAATGGAACAGTCAAAGAAAGAGTTCTTGCCTATGTTACAAGGTGTGAAACTGAGTAAGACTCAAAGCCCGACCACGGCAGAAGATAGAAAGAGAATGAAAGTCATTCCCTATGCCTTGGCCATAGGTTCTATAACATATGCCATCTGTGTACCAGACCTATTGTATACCCTGCCCTGAGTTTGTCAAGGGAGTACAATAGTGATCTAGGAGTAGATCACTGGACATTGGTCAAAATTATCCTTAGTGGAATAAGGATATGTTTCTCAATTATGGAGGTGACAAAAGGTTCGTCGTAAAGGGTTACGTCGATGCAAGTTTTGACACTGATCCAGATGACTCAAAGTCTCGATCTGGATACATATTGAAAGTGGGAGCAATAAGCTAGAGTAGCTCCGTGCAAAGCATTGTTGACATAGAAATTTGCAAAATACTTATGGATCTGAATGTGGCAGACCCGTTAACTAAACTTCTCTCACAAGCAAAACATGATCACACTTTAGTACTCTTTGGGTGTTAATCACATATCAATGTGAACTAGATTATTTACTCTAGTAAACCCTTTGGGTGTTGGTCACATGACGATGTGAACTATGGGTGTTAATCACATGGTGATGTGCACTATTGATGTCAAATCACATGGCGATGTGAACTAGATTACTGACTCTAGTGCAAGTGGGAGACTGAAGGAAATATGCCCTAGAGGCAATAATAAAGTTATTATTTATTTCCTTATATCATAATAAATGTTTATTATTCATTCTAGAATTGTATTAACTGGAAACATAATACATGTGGGAATACATAGACAAACAGAGTGTCACTAGTATGCCTCTACTTGACTAGCTCGTTGATCAAAGATGGTTAAGTTTCCTAACCATAGACATGACTTGTCATTTGATTAACGGGATCACATCATTAGGAGAATGATGTGATTGACTTGACCCATTCCGTTGGCTTAGCACTTGATTGTTTAGTTTGTTGCTATGGCTTTCTTCATGACTTATACATGTTCCTATGACTATGAGATTATGCAACTCCCATTTACCGGAGGAACACTTTGTGTGCCACCAAACGTCACAACGTAACTGGGTGATTATAAAGGTGCTCTACAGGTGTCTCCAAAGGTACTTGTTGGGTTGGCGTATTTCGAGATTAGGATTTGTCACTCCGATTATCGGAGAGGTATCTCTCGGCCCAGTCGGTAATGCACATCACTATAAGCCTTGCAAGCATTGCAACTAATGACTTAGTTGCGGGATGATGTATTATGGAACGAGTAAAGAGACTTGCTGGTAACGAGATTGAACTAGGTATTGAGATACTGACGATCGAATCTCGGGCAAGTAACATACCAATGACAAAGGGAACAACGTATGTTGTTATGCGGTCTGACCGATAAAGATCTTCGTAGAATATGTAGGAGCCAATATGGGCATCCAGGTCCCGCTATTGGTTTTTGACCAGAGAGGTGTCTCGGTCATGTCTACATAGTTCTCGAACCCGTAGGGTCCGCACGCTTAACGTTCGTTAACGATATAGTACTATGAGTTATGTATGTTGGTGACCGAATGTTGTTCGGAGTCCCGGATGAGATCATGGACATGACGAGCAGCTCCGGAATGGTCCGTAGGTAAAGATTCATATATTGGATGATATGGTTTGGCCAAGGGGTCAGGCCCATGGGGCTATAAGTCGGTGCAAAAGGAGTTTTGCGGAGGCCAGGGGGCCAAATGCTGGAGACCCTGGCGTCTGGCCCTGGGCCAGACGCCGAGGCCCATGGCGTCTGGGCCAGAAGCCAAGGATTGTGGCGTTTGGTCCTGGAGTCCGAGTGGGACTCTTGCCTTTCGGGCAAAACCGACTTTGAGGAGGCTTTTGCTCCAAGTTTCGACCCCAGGGCTCAACATATAAATAGAGGGGCAGGGCTAGCACCAAAGACACATCAAGAAACACCAAGCCGTGTGCCGGCTACCACGTCCCCTCTAGTTTATCCTCCGTCATATATTTCGTAGTGCTTAGGCGAAGCCCTGCGGTGATTGTTCTTCACCAACACCGTCACCACGGCGTCGTGCTGTCAGAACTCATCTACTACTTCTCCCCTCTTGATGGATCAAGAAGGCGAGGACGTCACCGAGCCGAACGTGTGCAGAACTCAGAGGTGCCGTGCTTTCGGTACTTGGATCGGTTCGATCGTGAAGACGTACGACTACATCAACTGTGTTGATACAACGCTTCCGCGAACGGTCTACGAGGGTACGTAGACAACACTCTCCCCTCTCATTGCTATGCATCACCTTGATCTTGTGTGTGCGTAGGAAATTTTTGAAATTACTACGTTCCCCAACAGGCTGGCCGCGCACGGATGCAGATCTTGAGTGGCAGCGGAGCGCTACGATGCGGTGGACGAGACCGTTGGTGAAGCCCCAACGGCCTCGGGGCGCGGAGGTGCGACGATGTGCTCGGTGAAGTAGCCCCGGTGAGCTGGGAGACGGCGTCGGTGAAGCGCACCTGATGCGGTGGTACTCGGTGTCTGTGAGGCACGTCGGTTGCGGCGGCCGACGTTGTCGGTGGACCACCCGGTGCGGTGGACGAGGGCATACATGAGGTAGCTCCGGTGCGGTGGTGAAGCGCGACCGTCGTCTTCGTCGTCGCCGTCCGGCACAGAGGTGGGGAACGGTGGGGAAAGAGACGAGGCGAGGGGAGATTCGAGGGTTGGTGGCGAATTAGGGATTTGAGCAATCTGGGCGTGGAAGGGGACGGTGGAGAAGAGAGATTTTGCAGGGCTGGAATTGGGGCCGCCAGATATTTCAGTCCGAAACGTGGAAGCGCAAACTTATATTGTCGTCATCCTTTTTTGGGGGGGGTGGGTGGCTGGGTGCTACGCGTCCGTCCGACGGACGCGACCACCCCGACAGGACCATGCTTCGGTGCCTTAAGGCACCTGCCTTTGTGTCCATGACATATGGGCCCAACAGGTGGCTGGCCCACATGTCAGTGACCCAAAGGTAGTTGCCTTTAAGGCACCGAAGCAGCGTCCACCCCGACACGACCCTGGTTTGCCTGGTGCGCCTACATTTGAGGATGCAAACGAATCTTCTTTCATTTGCAAACGAATCTGTATGTATTACCATGCCCGTGTTTTCCTTGCAATAATTAGTCATTCGAAACGAGATACTCCATCCGTTCACTTTTGTAAGTTGTTTCAGACAACTTAAAATGAACTGTTTTGCACATTGTCTGAAATGTCTTCAAGGTCTTATAAAAGTGAACAGAGGGAGTACTATAAATTAATTAATGAGGAGTTATTTGAAAAAAATCGAAACGGTACCCACGCTAACATGGAATAGAGTGTGTGTCACATAATTAGTTATTTGAATTAGAGTGTGTGTCACGTAGTTAGTTATTTGAATTAGAGTGTGTGTCACGTAGCGATCTCCAATTCTAACGTGGATTTCGCATTTCAATGTATCCATGCTAATTTTTTTAATACAAATTCATATGTATATGATGAACACCATGGTAGTGAGAAAACTTTTGGATGGATTCAAACATATGACCTACAAAATAGCACAACAAACTGAGTCAATGTCAACTTTTCGAAACTTAGTATGGCACGAATTCGAAATAATTACCCGTATGCCTGGTCCTCGGTTCAAATCTTACAATGTACACCGAATTGAAACATCAATATTAAGTCTCGTACTATGTACATTCAAATGTTGTTTTTAGCCCCCCCCCCACACAAACGCTACATACTTCCTGTATCGGTCAATCTTCCTCTCCTAACCACCTTAGGAAGCTATCGGCTTCCAACATATGTTCATTCTTTCTCCCCATGTTTCGATCTCTAAGTCTCTCAACTACATAACCCCTTTTTCCACTCTGTTACCAAATGTATTTACCTCACACACCCGCCATTGCACCCCATGCCGAGCTCTCTCTCCCCCCTCTCCCTCTCACCCTCTTGCGCTAAATACATGCATTGCCTATCTAGCCCCCCAACCTCTCGTGCATGTGCACGCACGCACGTTGTATATCTAGGTCACTCCCTCAAGACTGTCTCACTCTTTCTTCCACACGGCGGGCCACACTCGCTCAATCTCGCTCTCTTTATCTGAGTCTCGTTTAACCTTGTTTTCTTTCACACACAAATGATATATCTCCCTGTTCGGGCCTCGATCGACACACTCTATACTCTTTCACGCAGATTGTCTATCTAGGTCAGTCCATCCAAGCCGCCACCACTCTTTCGACCTCATGGTGGGCCACGCTCACTCAATCTCTCTCTCTCTCCGTATGTCTCGATTGACCTCACTCTTTCCCGGACAAAAACGATATATCACCATGTTGAGCCCAATTCGACCTATTCACATTGTATACTCTCTCATGCACATCGTCTATCTAGGTCACTCTCTCCAACCCGTCTCACTCTTTCGATCGCACGGCAACCCTATGTGATCGGTTGACCTTGCTTCCTCCCACGCACAAAATATATCTACACGTCTGTGACTGGATCATCTCTCAAGCTCTATCTTACATCCCTCACCCTTGCCAAAAAGCTCAATCGGACAATATCTCTCCACAGCATATATATTTGTTCAATGAATGTTGGACCATACTCACTTTGTCTCTCTATCTATATGTCTCTTGATTGACCTCGCTTTCTCACACCATATCTTCCACGCGTTGAAGCTACCACCACTACTGGGAAAAGGCATGCTAGTGGCACACCGGTTTTGCCTACTAATGGCGCACTACTGGTGCGCCACTAGCATCACGCCATTAGAATTAAATTCTAATGGCGCACCACCGGTGCGCCATTAGTATCTGGTGTTCTAATGGCGCAGCACATAGTGCGCCATTAGTATAGCCCACAGTGCGCCATTAGAATGCCTCCCACGGGGCCATATGTACCCATGTGCTTTGGCATACTAATGGCGCACCAGTGGGTGATGCGCCATTAGTGTCTTGTGTGGTGCGCCACTAGTATGAATATTAGGGATTTTTTTTCATTTCTGATATTTTCACAGGTTACAAAATATATTATTGTACAGAATTTAGACAACAGCACACAGCAACAGCAGATTCATCAAATACAATAGAAGATTAGTCTCCGAATACAATTCATCATATTAGTCTCCGAATTCAAAAGACCGAACAAAGATAGAACATTACAAGTCTCGAGACCGTGAGTAGCGAGTTTGTCTTCACATTACAAGTCGATATCGATCATCTAAACTACCATCACATATAAGAGAGCTGCGGTCATCATGATGAGCATCATCGTGATGAAACTGGTCTTCATCCGGTTCCTCCAACGCTCCCTCCTCTCTCGTGCTAGATAGCGGGTGTATCTAGATTCCGCCTCCGCCCTAGTGGTGTACCCTTTGTAACTGTTACCGCTGAAACGGTGAACCTGTCTCCGACACTCCTCCCAGTCGTTGTAGACTCCGGGAACCTTACCCTTGTACACGACATACGATGGCATCTCTATGCACAAGCCAAACAATAGACAATACATAAGCAATATATAAGTATACAACAAAAGGATCGGAAGAGAAAAGCAAGACATTAATAGCACGATTCATGGTCCTACTAATAAATAGCATCGATTACATCTAAGTTGAACAACTGTCCAAACCAAAGAGACATACAAGTTCATTAAAGTTTAATTACAACATGAGCCAATCAATGTTTCAGAACTACACATAGCATCACTACTGTCGACTCGACTCATGGGACCGGAGCGTGGATGAAACCGCCGTCTGTCATGATGGTCATGAAATCGCGGGCGTTGTCAGCCTGCATTTATAGCGTTCCGTCTATCTCACTGTTGGACGGTTGATATCTAAGGTAGAACGCCCCGAGGTATGAAGGACATCTTGATGGATGATGTCCGCAAACTCCAACTGGATGCGAAAGAATTCTTGTCTGATGTCCGCGTCCTAGATTGCTGACAAGCTCGCGGCCCAATCTTCGAGATTATCTGGTAGCAGAAGGTGATGATGGTCCCTTACGATCGCCCGCATGTGATGGAGGGCGTAGTAGGCATCCTTCTATCCGCTAGGCGGCTGCTTGACGCAGCAGAACTTAGTATTGTGGGCAAACACGTGCTTGCCGTACCTACGAACTGGCCTGGTGAAGGTGCCTCCAGATTTGGCGTAGCCTGGGAGAACATCATCAAGAACTTTCTTGATATTTGTGTAGTCCATCTTGGAGTCACGGTTCGGGTCGAAATACGTGGCCATGGAATATTTCGGGCTTAAGAGGATGAGTGTGCAATGTGTGTCACTGCACAGAACACGGAATGTTAGAAAAAAAGAACGATCAAAATCTAAGAAATCATATGTTACGGGGCGGTTAAGGGATGAATTACTCGGGAAAGTAAGCCACGAGGAAGTTATCCTTATCTGGGTTTGCCAAAATGACGCCTTCGAGGTGTGAACTCGTGACTTGGCGGTCCCCAGCGCTGCCCAAGAGCTTGGCACGCATGTAGAAGGGGTCGACTATCACGATGTCCGAGGTCTTGTCTCTAATGATCCGCATCTCCATACTCAGCGAAAACAGCCGAACGAAGGTGTAGTGCAGCGGATGAAGGTTAAACATAGCAAAGATGTCATCAAACCGCAGGATGATCGTACCCCCGATGGTGCCATCCACAAAGCCCTTGCCCTCTTGCACCTTGGCCACGAAAACCGGGTATGCCACATCATTCTCTCTGAGACCCCGCTTCTCTAAAGAAAGAACACTGTCATGCAGACTCCGCATAGCACCGGTTACAGCATTGAGCATATTTGACGGTAGCATCGCCCTACCCGCCACATGCACCCTCCTCGAGATATCCTTAGGTGAAGGTGGCCCGTCCTGAGCATGGATCGTACTCGGTGCCGGCTGGCTCGCACCCTTGTTACTCTTTCTTTTCCGTCCCTTCTTCTTTTGTTGTAATGGGACCGAGTTCTGCTCACAGACCGCCTTCTTGAGTGTGTTGGGGCTGATAATATTTGGCACCTCGGCTATCTGAGGCTCGGTGAAGTCGGCTGCTGGAGGCGTCTCCTGAGAACTGAACGCCAGACGACGCCTGTTGCAACTGGGTTTCTCTGTTGTACCAACTAGACCGCGGTCGTCTTGGTTGGGTTCTTGAGAAAGAGGCCCACAGAATTCATCATCGTACCCATGTTCGGCAAAGTACTTATCGACGTTGCTAAATGTACGACCATCGTCATTGTCGTCGTCGACCAGATCCTGTGCCATATGCATGTTCGGATCCTGTGCCATAGGGATGTCCGGCATGTCCGGTAGCGTTGCGGCAGTCTTGCCATGGCTTGGCACCGGCACGACTGGCGGTGTTGTCTTTGGGGTGGTGTCCCCTGCCCCCAAACGAATCTGGCTCTTCGGCCAAAGCAGGGCTAGCTTAGGTAGGCGCTGAGGGTCATCAGATCATCTTCGTCGGCCCCGGTGGGTTGAATCGGAGGTAACAACTCGTCGCAGCCTGGCAGCACTCGAACCAGTTGAACCCTATACACGGTGGGTGGCATCGGTTTACCATGGAACATGGGGTTTCCCGATGGAATGATTTTGCCCTTGGCGACATCAACCAACTCACCGTTCACGAAGTGCAGGAGAGTGCACGGAACGTCGGCGGCGCCCTGCGAAAACATGTAGGGCGTCAGGGATGCCCAGTCAAAGGCAAGGAGATGAAGTCCTCAGCCGAGAGGCTTAATTAGTTACCGTGATGATGGCGTCGAGCTCGGCTAATGTCGAGGCACCGCCAATGGCGGGCGTGCAACTGACGGAGGGGCCGCTTGCTGGCGAGGTGCCGGTCGGCGTACACCCGAGTGCATTAAGCTCCAATGTCGGCCGTGCTGGCGTCGGAGACACCAATACCGCCGCCGCCGGAGACACCAATGGCGCCGCCTGCGCATTGTGCGAGTTGCTGGCCGTGAAGCTGGGAATCGGGGGCGGCCCCTGTTGGCCACCTGCAATCCACATCGTTATCCCATGAATCAAGGTAGGCATAATGCCGGTGAGCGTCGATCCCAGTTGTTGTTGCACTTGCTCTTGGACAATCTCCGGAATCCGCGCCACTTGTGCCTTGAGTGCTTCAACCTCGCGCGACTGGCTTTCCGAGCTGGTCTTTTTCTCCTTTCGCCCACCAGCGGTATAGTATGACGACCATTTTATGGACAAGCCTTTGCCGGCCACACGACCAGCTGACGACGGCTTAGTGAGCTTGTCCTTGTTTTTCATTACGTTCAACGCCCTATTTAGAGTGCTGTCCCAAGCAGGGGTGCTTTGAGACGACCCCGCGCTACTGCTTTCAGTCTCCTTCACCAGAACAAGCTCAAGCGCCCTGGTCTTCGGATCCGTGGTAAGCTCCTTTGTTATCGGGTCCTCCTTGTACCGGGCCCTGACATAGTTCTTGGTCTGCTTGTCACTGCTGTATTTCTCGAAGCGGGGCGGTAGGCCTTGCTCGGCACGCTCCGCGTCCTCCTTGTCCCATATAGGCTCCGCCACTTTGTAACTGCCGGGACCAAGTTTCTGTTCCCCTAAGTTCAACTCCCACATTTCTTTCCCCCACTGACTTGATTCGGAGGTTGCGGGGCTCTCGCACTTGATCTTGAACTCCTTGTAGTCCTCTTCGATGTTCGAAGGATTTTTCGCCTTGATCTTCTCATAACTATCACCTTTCTCAATCATTCTCTTCACCGTGCTTCTCCAAGTAGACAGGGCCGTGCTCATCCTCGTGAGGGCGGCACTGTTCACTTTATTCCCTAAGAGGCGTGTGTTTTCAAATTCAGTGGGGAACTTGTATCATTCGTGCAGCTTCGTGAAGAGGAGGTTGCGCAAATTCCCTCGGTCCTTATGCCTAAGGTTCTCGGTGTTGATCGAGACGGTGCTCCGGAGAATGCACCCGAGCTGAACCGAGTACCCCTTGACTATATGTTTGGGCTCCGTTGGATGCCCGTCGGAGTCCACTTGAGTAAATTCCTCCTTGACGGTGTGGAGCACGTTCGGGCGCCGGTCCTTCCGTTGCTTCTTCGGTTGGCTGCCATCTGTGTGTGCGCCGCCATCATCAGTGGTGGCATCCTCGGCAGCACCATCAGTGGTGTCATCCCCGACGCCACTAGGGGTTGTGTAGTCAGGATCGGTGTCTTCCGCGGCGTCCTCATAGCGGTGAGGTTGTTCCTCCATCTCCTGGGACAGCTCCCAGAATTGCTTGCCGCCCGAACCGCCGGCCTCATCGTTGTGGGCCATGTTTCGCTCTAAATAGGAAAAAAGTTTGGTCAAAAAGTTGGTTATTGTCAAGGAACAAGATCATGGTCTCATCATTTAGGGTTTGTCGACACCGAGGCATCCTAAAAGCTAAGCTTTTATAATTTAGGGTTTGTCGATGCCGAGGCACCCTAAGAGCCTAAGCGTACATCATTTAGGTTCTCATCGACACCGAGGCACCCTATAGAAGCCAAGGTTTCATCATTTAGGGTTTGTCGATGCCGAGGCACCCTAAATGCTAAGTTAAGTTTTCATCATTTAGGGTTTATCAATGTCGAGGCACCCTAGGTTGGGCCTAATCACTTGTCACTAATCACTTGGCTCTATTGCCACCTATGCAGTAAGAATGGCGGGGCAGTTGGTCGTACTTAACTAAGTACTAAGATACCCCGGCCCATGCATTAGTCGCAAGTACCCCATATGTCCTATTTTCAGCAAAGTCATGCTAAAATTCACGGAAAATTTCAGCATGACCTTTGCTGAAAATAGGACATATGGAGTACCCGAATTTGCCAGAACGGAAGTTAATCGACATTCCGGCAAACTCAAGGGCCTCTCGGGGTACCTGCAATATCATTATCCCCGCGTAAAGAAGTCGCCAATGGGTCATTTCAGAAGATCACAAGTAGCATCATCACAAGTACAACATCATCTATAGCTTTATATTAACAAAGCATCAGCACATATACAAAAGACCACTTATGCCAATAGTATGGTTTATATCAGATTCAGAGTTAGAAACAGGAAAAACTAGTGCTTCAAAGCCTACTGGACACAATTTACATCTATCAGTACGGGATGTCCTGACTAATTTCAAGTGTTCACAGGTGAACTTGTACCATGGATGATCCTAGTGCTTCATTAGTCAACTGAACAGAGATAACAGGGCATAACACCATACATAAAGTGATGAGCATACATACTATTGTCCAAGCAAATTAACTGAATAGTATTGTGTCAAGTTCAGTTTGAAAATTCAGTTATTGCTTGAGTGATTTGACACCAAAAATTACTCCCAAAAATTGCAATGACTGTATATTGACTGCATATATTCACTGTACATGACTGAATTTAGTCAAGAAACCCTGTCAATCTCTGTTCATTGCATATATTCACTATACAGGCTGTCAAGTTCTATTTCAGCTCAAGAATGACACACTCAACTTCATTGCTTCAACCACATCGACAACAGAGCAAATGTTGGAAGTTGACAATATACTTTAGATTCACACATGCTCCCCTAATTATTTTGTCTGTATCTTTAGATTATCTACTTTAGGCACAATCATACACAATTCTGACTAATTCATCTGCAGGCCAGCATGAAAAACACTCCTCCAAAAAAGCCTAAAATTCCACTATTATTGCCTGTAAAAAGGCCTAATATCCACTAGTATTGCCTCTAAAAAAGCCTTAAAAGTCCACTATTGTTGACAATCAAAATATGATCTGAACTGTAAGGAGTTAACTGAAAAATGAGTGGTTGTTGGCATGAGGGAGTAAACAGATTGTTGGCACAAAAATATTGGTTCTGCAAACATGAAAACAGTCACCAAAATAATGCACTTGGTTTGTGTTGAGTTTTTGCTTTCAGGGATTGGTTTGTGTTGAGTTGTTAACCTAAAGGTTCGGTAGTTTGAATCTCCTTTAGCTAGTTTGAATCCATGGACTACCCTGTTAGATTGGGACTGAAGATAGGTACCTGCTTATCTTCTATTCCGTCACCAACAGTGGCTTTTCCAAGAATAATATCCCTGCATGAACATAGGTGAGAGGTTAACTAATTGCCTCAAAGGCATAATCAATGCATCAGCTCAAAGAAATAATGCGATGGACACGTCAAAACTATGACAGAAATGTAAAACTTGATGGCAACTACGGCATGGCAAGAAAGAACTCCTATGTAGTGATGGCAGAACGTATGAATTTGCCGCGGCAAAATTTGGTTCTCCCTAAGGAAACAAAATGGAAAAAATTTGGTGGAACGAATCTAAATTTGCCATTCACTGCATATTGGAAATTGCCCTAGAATACCCCTACCAGTTCTGAACCAGATCAAAAACTACATATCACAAAAATACCATGGTACAGAATGGAGGTGAAATTTTCCATGACATGTCTACTAGTGCACTAGGTCATGGCATGTCATCTGTACTAGTCTACTGGGTCATGGAATGCAATTTGGGGTGAGAAAACTAAACACAAAATTCGGATGTGCCTCTACTGGGTCATGGCACATCAATTTACAGATAATCAAACTAACAAAAATGAAAAAAAGACGGGGGGTTGAGGATGTTGCCACTAGCAGTGGAAAAGGAGGAAGGAGGAGGCCCTCCCCAATCTTGCAACCACAGACTGCCACGGTCGAGGGGAGGGAGGGAGGGAATGGGGAATGGTGGAGAGAGGGAGGAAGGAGGAAGGAGGAGAGGTACCTGGTCGCCGGAGGGGCCGGGGTCGGGGTCAGGGTCGGGGTCCGAGCTCGTTCGGGTCCTCGCTCGCCGCCGTCGAAGGAGAGCAGGGGCCGGTGGCAGAGGACGGCAGGGGCAGGCAGGGTGGGTGCGTCGGGGCCGCGCTCGCCGGCTGCTGCAGGGGCCGGAGGAGGCCCTCGCTCGTCAGAGGGGGGAGGAGAGGAGAGGAGCGGGCGGCACGCGCTCGGCCGATCCCGTTCGGGGGGCGTGGGGGCGGCGGGGGTGGAGTCCCGCGGGGGTCGGGGCGGTGGCGTCGGGGCAGCGCAAGACCGCAGCGGCGGCGGCGGCGCCGACGGCGTGCAGGCGCGGCGGACGGAGGGGGCGGAGCAAGGGGGCGGTGGCGTACGGTTGGGGTCGAGTGGGGGATCTAGCGAGGGGGGGAGGGAGGCCATAGTGCGAGGGGAATAGGTGGAGTGGGGGAGGGTTAGCAATGGCGCACCTCCCCCTAGTGCGCCATAAGTACGACGATTCTAATGGCACACCTCCCCCTGGTGCGCCATTAGAATTTTGTTTTAATTACTAGCTCGACTGGTCAGGTTATATTCCACCTAACCCTATCTCCATCAGACCCCGCCACTAACCCGACTGGTCAGCACGCAGCACACACACTAGGAGGTCCTGGGTTCGATTCCCAGGCTCCCCAATTTTTGTTTTTATGCATTTAAAATTTTGTTTGATATTTATTTGTGTTTAAATATGTTCAAACTTGTTTAAATCATAATAGTAATATTTTTTATAAAAATAGTAATATTTTTTTAAAAAATATCATCAAATTTGTTACTTGAAAATATTTATGAATATGAAAAATAGCATCAAATTTATTATTTGAAAATATCATCAAATTTGTTATTTGAAAATATAATCAAATTTGTTTTTTTTGCAATTTTAGTTGCATTTGTGACGGTGGAGCGGGCCGGGGAGGGTGCGGGGGAGAGGGTGCGAGGGGTCGTCGGCGGCGGTGGAGTGGGGGAGGGTGCGGGCCGGGGGTCGGCGGCAGTGGCCGGTGGAGTGGGGGAGGGTGCGGTGGGTCGTCGGCGGCGCTGGAGTGGGGGAGGGTGCGGGGGGTCGGCGGCGGCCGCCGCTGGAGCGGGGGAGGGTGTGGTGGGTCGTCGGCGGCGGTGGAGTGGGGGAGCGTGCGGGGGGTCGGCGGCGGCGGCCGATGGTGCGGGGGGTGCTCGACGGCGAGGGAGGCCGGATCTGGCGAGGTGGGATAGCGATCAAGATGGAGGGGGGTCGAGATCGAGTGTCCATGAAATTTAAAAACATTCATGAGTTCAAAAAGTTCCCATGAAATACAATCGAGAAATGAAGGCTACGATTTAAATACAATCGATCTTAGCTAGCTATCTGTTCACAATCTTCTTGCCCTTCTTTGTCGCAAATGGAGTTCTTCTGTGGAACGGACGTCCTTTAGGTAGGGTGGTCCTGCTTCTTCTTGTGGTGTATGCTGCTACTTCATCGTCGTCGTCATGTTCGATCTTCGGGTCGCCGTACTTGTCGAAGTCTTGCTCATTGGCTACTCCATCCATTCCGATGATCTTCCTTTTGCCTCTCCTCACGACAACACAACACCGTTGCATTTGTGACGGTGGAGTGGGCCGGGGAGGGTGCGGGGGAGAGGGTGCGAGGGGTCGTCGGCGGCGCTGGAGTGGGGGAGGGTGCGGGGGGTCGGCGGCGGCCGCCGCTGGAGGGGGGGAGGGTGTGGTGGGTCGTCGGCGGCGGTGGAGTGGGGGAGGGTGCGGGGGTCGGCGGCGGCGGCCGATGGTGCGGGGGGGGTGCTCGGCGGCGAGGGGGACCGGATCTGGCGAGGTGGGATAGCGATCGAGATGGAGGGGGATCGAGATCGAGTGTCCATGAAATTTAAAAACATTCATGAGTTCAAAAAGTGCCCATGAAATACAATCGTGAAATGAAGGCTACGATTTAAATACAATCGATCTTAGCTAGCTATCTGTTCACAATCTTCTTGCCCTTCTTTGTCGCAAATGGAGTTGTTCTGTGGAACGGACGTCCTTTAGGTAGGGTGGTCCTGCTTCTTCTTGTGGTGTGTGCTGCTACTTCATCGTCGTCGTCATGTTCGATCTTCGGGTCGCCGTACTTGTCGAAGTCTTGCTCATTGGCTACTCCATCCATTCCGATGATCTTCCTTTTGCCTCTCCTCATGACAACACGACTGGGCTTTGACGGGTCGGTAATGAAGAAGCATTGGTCCACTTGGGAAGCCAGTACCCATGGCTCATTTTTCGCGGTGACGTTTGCGCCTGCGGTCTTGGATTTGGCTTCGGGTATAACCATGGTGGTGAAATACCGGTCTTCTTTTAGGACGCTGTTGGCCCATCTGACACGGAACATCGGGACCTTCTCTCCAGCGTAGCTCAGCTCTCAGATCTCCTCGATCCTTCCGTAGTATCTGTCCTTGTCATTATCGGTGTAGGATTCCATCGTTACCCCGGAGTTCTGATAACCATCGCTCTTCATGTCCTTGTCCTCGGTGTAGAATGTGTAGCCGTTGATATCGTACGCCTCATAGGTCATCAGGTTGTGCTCAGCGCCCTGCGACAAGGCGAATATGAGTTGTTCTTCCGCGGAAGAATCCTCATGTAAAGGGTACGACAGAAGCTTCTGCTTGAACCAACGCGTGAAACATGAGTTGTGCTCTTTGATTATATCTCCGTCCGTCCTCTGCTGGCCTCGGTCATTGTACGTCTTCTCAATAAAGGTTTTGTGCTCTACCACCCAAGGATCGACCACGTCTATGTGTTGTAGCGCGACTAGGTTTGCTCTTTCAAAGTCAGCGAGTCGACCCTCGAAGTCAACATGCATTTTGCGGCGACCCTCACAGTGACCCCATCCAGCGAGCCTGCTGAGGTGCCTGTTGACGAGCAGACCAACGGGGTCCTCGATGCCTAGATAATTCGTGCAGTAGGAGATGCACTCTTCGGTCAGAAAGCCCCTGGCTATGCTTCCCTCTGGACGTGACATGTTGCGAACGTATCCTTTGATGACACCATTCATCCTTTCGAACAACATCATACTGTGCAGGAACGTCGGCCCGAGTTGGATGATATCCTCCACGATATGGACCAGCAGATGCACCATAACGTCGAAGAATGCGGGCGAGAAGTACATCTCAAGCTCGCATAGTATCACCACGATCTCTTCCTGTAGCATTCTGATTTGCCTCACGCCAACCGACTTCCGAGAGATGACGTCGAAAAAGTTGCATAGGCCAAATAGCGTTTCACGTATGTGCGCGTCCATGATCCCACGGATTGCAACTGGAAGTATCTGCGTCATCAGCACGTGACAGTCGTGAGACTTCATCCCGCTGAACTTCTGCTTCGCTGGGTCTAGGTATCTGCTTATCTTCCCCGCATAACCGTAAGGAAGTTTTACTCCTATGAGGCAGGTGAAAAACTGCTCGATCTCCTCCTGACTTAGAGTGAAGCACGCGGGAGGGTAGTCATTTCCGGTCTTCTTGGCCTTTTTGCCTTTGCGACGACTTTTCGTGTCCTACTTCGCCTCATCATCATCATCATCATTAGCATGAAGCTCCTCCGTGATGCCGATTGATTTCAAGTCTGCCCTGGCTTTTGGCCCATCTTTGGTCCTCTCTGGCATGTTGAGCAGGGTACCAAGCAGACTCTCGCACACGTTCTTCGTGATATGCATGACATCAAGGCTGTGAGGCACACGGTGGATCTTCCAGTACGGCAAGTCCCAGAAAACAGACCTCGTTTTCCATACCTTCAGCAGCGGCTCTAGCGCCTTTCGCTTCTTTCCCGGCTCTGGCGCCTTTTGCTTCTTTCCCGGTAGTGGGCAATCTTTCCAATTTTTCAACAGCTGGTCTATTTCCTCGCCACTCCTCGTACGCGGGCGTCTTCAGGGTTCGGTTTCACCATCGAACATATCCTTGCGTTTCCTCCATGGGTCATCGTCGTGAAGCCACCTTCGATGTCCCATGAACACGGTGTTCGAAGACCCGGGATCTCTATCTAGCTGGCGATACGTTGTGTCATCCATGCACCTGACGCATCCAAAAAATCGGTGGACCACCTGCCCTGCGAGATATCCGTAACCGAGATAGTCATGCACCGTCATGAGTAGTGCGGCTCTGATAGGGAAATATTCTTTCTCTGCGGCGTCCCACGTATTGGCTGGCATTTTCCACAGCATGTCTAGCTCCTCTTTCAGCAGCCCCAGATACAGATTGATGTCGTTCCCTGGTTGTTTCGGCCCTTCAATTAGCATACTCATGTGAATGTACTTCCTCTTCATGCACAACCAGGGGGAAGGTTGTACATCCACACAAACACAGGCCAGGTGCTATGTGTGCTTCTCTGGCTGCCAAACGGATTGACTCCATCGGTGCTCGCACCCAGCACAATGTTCCTTGGATCCTTCCCAAATTCTGGGTGTTCGAAGTTCAACGCTTGCCACTGGCTCGCATCCTTTCGGTGACTCAGCATCTTGTCTTTTTTATTTATCTCCAGATCATTTGCGTCATCTTCTCGCTTCTTCTCCTCCCTATCCGCGTGCCAACGCAGGAGCTTTGCTACATTAGGGTCCGCGAAATACCGCTGCAGACGAGGAGTGATCGGAAAGTACCACACCACTTTTCGAGGAGCTTTCTTCCTCTTCTTGTATCGAGTGACGCCGCACACCGGACATATGGTAGACTCCGCATGCTCGTCCCAATAAATGATGCAATTGTTCATGCACACATGGTATTTCACGTGCGGTAAATCCAGAGGACACACGATTTTCTTCGCCTCCTCGAAACTGGTCGGGCACTTGTTCCCCTTGGGAAGACGTTCGTGCCAGAATAACATGTTCTCGTCGAAGCATGTGTCGGTCATTTTGTGTTTTACCTTCATCTCCAGAGCCATGAGCGTTACTTTCAGGCGGGTATCCTCGGGCCTGCATCCTTCATACAATGGAGTAACCGCGTCTATCTCCAGTTGATCCAGCTTGGCTTTCTCTCGGGCGGAAGCTCTTGCGTTATCCGTCTGCTTGAGAAGCAGCTCTTGAATATGAGGGTCCTACACCCAGCCCATCGATGGTCCATCGTCGTCTACTCCGCCGGCATCTTCATCTTCATGATCATGCCCTTCGTCTGCTCCGGCATCTTCCTCATCATCATGTCCGACATCTTCTACATGATGACTATGTACAGCATCACCGTCGTGATCATGTCCTGGAGATTCTTTGTCTTCTCACCCGCCCGAGCCGTGGTGGTTGTCTTGCTGCCCTTCCTCATTTCTTGCCCGGTCCCCATGGACGACTTCATAGTCATCTTCATCACCTTGCCACCGATAGCCATCCATGAAACCACGCAAGAGCAGGTGGTCCCGCACCTGCCCGGAATCCAGGTCCGCAATAAGGCTCTTCAGCTTGCATCTTCGAGACAGACATCTTATCTCCGTCTCGTTCTTTTGAAGCATCTCGGCCTTCGCACAGCTCAAAAACCTATTCACGATGCCTTCGGTCATCGTGCAGACCATGGTCACCTGCGGGGTAGAGCAAAACGATATTTTAGAACCAAGAAAAAATTTGGCATGACTTTCCCTAAAGATAGGACCAAAAAGAATGCATAGTGCCAAAATTCTTGCCGAAACGGAAATGAATCAACATTCCGGCAAAATATTGGCAACTATCGCATTTCAAATACCGGTACCTGCAAACACAAACATATATGCAACACCACAAACATATGAAACACCACGAACATACATAGATCTAGCTAGGCCACAAAAAGTGCATGTGCACGTTGTTAGAGCGAGCTAGGGAGAAAAAAAGCAGATCTACAACATGAAGATAGCTTTCCCCTTACTTACCTATCAAAAAAGGTAATTTCACCACTTAATTTTGATGAATCTATGGTGCAAATGAGGTGAGGAGGAGGAGGCAGCCGACAAGCTTGGAGAATGAGGTGGAGGGAATGAAGTGGGGAAAGTGAGTGTGTAGGTGTGGCTGTCCAAAATATCTAGCTGGTCCCAGGTTACTAATGGCGCACCACACAACCATGCGCCATTAGTAACCCAACATACTAATGGTGCACCTGCTGCTGATGCGCCATTAGAAGTTTTGCAAAAAAATATTCTAATGGCGCACCATGGCATAGTGCGCCATTACTAGTTTAAACTAGTAATGGCGCACTATGCTACGGTGTGCCATTAGTAGTTTTGCAAAAAAAAGAATAAAAAACAACAGTAGTGGCACTATGCTACCGTGCAGTGATGCGCCATTAGTATGTTCGGAAAAATAAAAAAATTGTTACTAGTGGCGCACCATGTGCCAGGTGCGCCATTAGTGTCTTCCACACTAATGGCGCACCAGCACATGGTGCGCCACTGCTATATAGTAGTGGCGCACCACATGACAGGTGCGCCATTAGTGTCCATTCCATCTATAGCCCTTTTCCTAGTAGTGTACCTCTCCATCCCTCGCAAAGCCGGAGCTATTTACATTGCGAGGGGCACTCCAACCTTGGATTAATTTGTGTAGGCATTTATTCCAGTCGGTTTACATTATATTTTCGTAGCATTCGGCCCACAACTACTCCAATCACCGTAGCGGGTAATTAAGCTACGGGGAGCACCTAATATGAGCACTGGGGAGCCGTTGGATCGAAGATGCAGCAGCACACACGAGGCCTGAATGTTTTATTTGCAAGAAAACCTTTGGAGAGTTTGGAAAGTGCCATAATTACAAAGACTACTCCCAAGCCATTGGATCTCACTTCCAACGGTGTAAAAACTCGTATCACCATAGTATCTAAGCTGCGGGGTGGATGTGATATTCTATGCCGCTGTCATTTTTGTTTGTAAACTTGCAAAAAACGTGTAACTCGTGCCGTTACTTGTCTAACCGCGCAAAGTGTTTGTTCAAAAAAACCATCCTACACTGAAATAACGGAACAACACATGGGGGTCCCACTTGTCATTAATCAAATTTTGACCTAAAACTAACAAATCTGAAAGACGAGATTCGAACTGGCAACCTGGACTACAAAGCGTAAGTCGATAGCCTGAAAAACGAATGGTTGTTGTCTTTGTCCAATAACTTGATTTTATATAGTACTTGCGTTGAGTAGAGTAGAGGGAGTGCCTCGTCAACACGTGCATGACCGTTATCTCACTCACTGGTGGGTCCCAGGTCTGCGATCTCAATCTCTCTTCTCTCCATCATCTAACCTTTGCACGGGCACACACGAAGAGCGGCGCTAGCTTGCCGTGGTGTTATTACAACTAAAAAAACTTAGAAAATAGAAGAATCGCCTAGAACAAGAGACGTTGTGGCTGGTCGAGACGGAGCTAACCACATCTATCCTCTGTGCCACGTTTGCATGATGAAGTTGTGTGGCTAGTGGGGTGTTTTCAACCGACTGTCTGGGTCCCGAGGTCAAACCATAGGTACTCTACTATGTCTGATACAGTATATTTTTACACGCACATTTTTCCTCCGTGCCGAGACGTGGCACACCCTACCGCGCGGTTTCGGGGTCCTCCCGGGTGGTGCACGCATATATTCTTCCTAACGTGGGACGCCCTACCGCGCGTTTTCTGGGTCCTCCTCGGTCATAGCGCCAAAGCAAGTAAATGAGTCGTCAAATCACGAAAGACCACCTTTCTCGCCGAGTACATCAGTGAAGCACGGTGGATAGCTAGTTGGGCCAGTTCGACCGATTAGCTAGGCCGCTGCCACATTTGTTTTTTCACCCCTTTTTTTATCTACTTGCCGGCAGGTAAATTTAAATATCCACCGCGGTGTTGCTCTGGTGTTTGGGTGCGGCAGGATTTTTAATTTTTTTGATTGACGGGAGCAGGCGCGGCAGGATTTTTAATTTTTTGATTGACGGGAGCAGGCGCGACAGCAATTAGTCACGATGACTCCGCCTGTAACCACTGCTCCCTGATGTGAGAAGTCGTCGACTGGTGTTTTACCGTGGTGAAAACCAAAAGATTCCCCGCTCCCTCCGCCTTCCCGTAGATTGCATTGCCTTTCAGCCATTTCGCCCCCTTTGCTTCCTCTCCCCATTGCTTCTACCTGGTGCCATGGCAGCGCAGCAGATCACGGAGTCCAAGGTGAGGCTCCTGATACAAGAGCTCCATGCCAAGGATGCGGAGCTCAGGGCCAAGGACGTGGAGCTCTGTGAGCTCAAGGAGGAGAGGAGTGACATGCTCCTCCGTTATTTGCGGGAGTTCACGGAGCTTCAAAAGCGGCAGGCATCCACCACAAAGATGCTCGAGGCGTCAGCGGCGTTGCTGCAGAAAGCGGGAGATACGATAGGCCGTCAGGGGAGCCGGCTGGAGCGCGAGCGGGCCGATTGTGACGAGGTCCAGGATCGCCTCAGCCACTTGGTGAACCAAGTTGCCACGCACGTGTTGCGGCTGCGTGATGCCTACCGTCGTGCCAGCGCGACGATGCCGGCCGTTGGGCTAAACCCGTTCGACCACCCGGTCGACTTCCACGAGCTGCGGCTTCCTGACCTGGTGTCCTTCTTCACCTATATCTCCGAGGAGCTGAGCCGTCTCCGCGTGATGGTGGGGGCTAAGCTGGACAAGGAGGGGTTGCGGGCTGCTGTCGCCATTGCCGGGCGAATCATTTCAGGGCTCCGTCGCCGGAATCCATTCGTTCCATTGGACGCCGTCTTTGACGAGCTGGCTCCCGTCGACCGGGGGCAGGCTCTGCGGGCGGTTGCACCCTGCATCACCAACGTCGTGCGCCTCGAGAAGCAGAGGGACTTCGGTGGTGTTTAGGCGCCCTCTGCATGGGCATGTCCATGTCTCGGCGCAACATGACCGTTGTATCAAACTCAGATGGTGCAGATCAGTCACTGTAGCACAAAGCGTGTGGGTGTGTTTGGTTGCATTCTCATCTCAATATAGTTGTTTCTTCTTCGTGTATTTTTGTCAACCTACTAGTGTGGACTCATGCACCCTTCATGCACTCTGCCAAACACCCAAAAGTGGGTCGAGAAGGGAACTTTTGCTCCCATCCTGTGCACCCTTCATACACCCTGCCTAACACTATTCATGCTTCATATGGTTCATGTTTCGTGGAGTACTGTAGCACCGTACTCTCCGTGCGCTATGGACCTAGTTCTGTTAACATTGATCTCACCGTCCATTCTCGACCGGATAGTCGAAAAAGCGGTACTATGTTACATATAGGAGTAGTTGACATGCGCACAACATCATTTGTTATCGTCATATCTTACTACACTAGCAACAAGATTGTGTAGTACTGACGTATGAACCACTGCACATGCCTAGTAGTAGGAGCACTGTGTATGTTCAAGTGGCTGCCGTGTTTCCCACTCCTCCGTCGTAAGAGTGGAAACGCTTGCTGTAATCATTTTTTTCTTCTGAAAAACAATGGACACGCTCTACCGTGCGGATCCTCCTCCAGTCATGCACTAAATTACTCACTTTCGCCGACGTGTGGGACAGCCAGCATCGGGATCCACCAGCCATGCACTAAATTACTCCGTAGTAGAGTGACGGTAGACTACCCCGATCGAAGCGCTGCAGTAATGCCCAATGAGCCGTCAAATCACAAAACCCCCTCCTTTCCAGCAGTAAGTTGGACGGACGAAGCAACCATCATTTCACTCTTCTCTCTCAGCTTCCTCTCTACCCAACCCTCGCTTCTGCCTCATCTTTTTCCTCATTTCTTCAAGAAAATCCCGACCTGCTTCTGCCATTGTTCTTCTCTCCCAAAGAAGGAAAGGAGAGTGCATCAATGGTGTTGATTCTGGCCAAGGCCCGGTCTTGCAACCCCGATACTGATCCTATAACTCCCTCTCTTTTCTTCTTTTGGGTTTGTGACTATGGTTTCTTTTCTTTTATTTCTATTTGACAGTTTCTTGATGGACGCTGGAGCACCGGCCGAAGTGATGTCTATGGCTCAGGCCAAAACCGTCGAGGCTCATGGTACGAGGAAGCGCAAGCACCCCGCTGAGACTACCGCAGACAAGCTCAAAGCCATCGCCCTGTCCAAGCCCCCCTCTCCGGGATCCCTCATTAAGAAAGTCCAGGTAATATCTCTTCTTGACGATCTTTTTCTCGATCTTGATCGTGTTTTTTCATCTAACACACAGTACTAGTACTAGTAGTACAACTTTCTGGGTGATCTTGCATGTGATTTTTGTGTGCCAAATGACGGTTCTAAGTTCCTATTTTGACCAAAACATGCGAGAGGTTGACACCGATTTCTTATAGATTACTTTCAACTACTCCCTCTGTCCCAAATTTCTTGTCTTAGATTTGTCTAGATACGGATGTATCTAATACTAAAATGTGACTTGATACATCCGTATCTAGACAAATCTAAGACAAGAATTTTGGGACGGAAGGAGTACTTTATGAACATCAATGCTACCTTTGAAGAGGGTATATTTGCCTCAGTAACTTGTGTTATGGATATTGCATGTAATCCCTCTGCTCTCATGCCTTTGAAGACATGTTCTAGTGTCTTTGTTCACTCATTTCTGTGCGTATATGTAGTCATATATGGAGTATAATATCGAAAATCATCTTATATTTCTCAACGGAGGTAGTAATAGAATATGGTTTCTGTTTGAATTAGAACCAGGTCCGCGGTGGAGATGAAGTTCTCAAAGTCATGCCGTGTGAACTGGAAGACCTGATGATGAGTTCTACTGCTGAACTATCCAGTTGCTGTGTCCTTGTCGCCATGTGTCCTGAACTAGTGTTTTCCTGTAGCATTGTTGTCAGGCGTGTTCTCGAGGCTATACTTGACCACAACAATTTCCTGGCCATGCCTTCGATTATGAAGGGTGTGGTTCTTGTAAAGCTTCCCAAGACCACTCTGTTAGGTTCTCCAAGGTTGACAAGATGGTGATGGTGCATGTAGACATCTCACACGAAGTCCATGGCCTAGTCAGTTATGCGGGGTTCATCCCGTAGGTCAGTGGCAAAAAATAGTCTGCAGAGTTTAGTTAGTGCAACTTTGCTTGTCTGTAGTAAGTACTATTGTTCAGTACTTGATTTGTGTTTTTGAACCCTGTATTGTTTATTAGTACTGCCGCTTTTGGTGTGTGGTCAGTCCTGAGAACGGTCTATGTTAATGTCTGTCCACTCAATTCAGTCTGTATATTTTGAAGTATCCATATCATATTTTTGTGAGGACGGTCTATCAATTATGGTTACACTCCAATATCTGTATGCATTGCAGGGTTTATCGCACCCACCAAGATTTCCAGCCCCATGGATGTTTGGTCCATACGATTTGTCACGACCTTTGAACTATCCTGCTTGTGGGAGTAGGCGGGGGCCCTGCATGCCACACGTAGTTGAATGATCAATCTTCTGTTTAGTACTTCAACATAGTGATTTCCTGGTAAGGATTCACTCATGTCACATCAAGTAAATCTTATTGATTTACTGTCTAAATCTTATTGATTTAATGTCATGTTTTCTTTCTTTTCCTGCAATTTTACGATGCAGGTTTTGCCATGTGACATTCATCACAGAATAAACCGTTTGGTTTGCTCTACGATGGCTATTTTTGTAGGTTTCACTTCTTATGTCATGTCAATAATGAAGGCACTGTCCATCACTTATATTACTAGAAAAAATTGGATCAGTCTGTTGTCTGAGTACAAGCTGAATCCCTATGATGAACTGCAGTTTGGTTTAACAAAAACGCCACAATTAGTCCTTCTCGCGTTTAAAAGAAATGAAGAAAAAAATTGGATCACGGTCATGGATCCTAGTCAAGTTAGAAAGCTGATCATAGCAGACCAGACACGATCGCCGCTGTCTCACACAGATCGAGCACCGACAGTTGCTCTAGCACTAACAGCGGCAGCAGCTCAGTCTGATCCAGCTGATGATTGGGCACCGACCGCGTCAGCGGATCAGTCTGATCTACCGGAGGATCGGGCATCGACACCGGCACCTGCTCCGACACCGGCACCAGCTCTACAAGGAGCACCATCTCCGGCAGCAGCAGCGGCTTCAGCACCTGCACCAACACTTGCACTTGCATCTGCTCCGGCCCGTGCAGTTGCACCGGCAACGGACTGGGCTGCAGTTCGCACTTCATATACCAAAGTCCTTACAAAAACCGACATGTCCACCTTCTTGGTAAGCATTGGCCGCCCAAGTGCTTCGTTCTTTTTTCTTTCCATGTTGTTTCACATGATTCACTGTGTTGATCTAACTGTTTGGGTATGTCTTCTTGTTTGCAAACAGAGAATTCCTAGAGCAACGAGGGAGTCGTTCAACAATCCGGGCGACCGCGGCCAATTTTTTTACCATGCGTAGCCTTGGTGTGAATGAACCTGCTCAATATATCGTAAGTACAAAGGATGGTCGCATGATGATTGATGCTAAAGGATGGTCAAGGTTCAAATCTAAATCATATCTTGCGGCAGGGGATGATGTCAAAATCGAACTTTCTCGGCAAGGAGAGCTGGTCCAAATCAACTTTGAAATTCTTTATAGCAGCACGCAACTGCCTAACTGATCTATCCTCCGAGAGATTTTGATGTAATAATCTGGCATGGTGAAACAAGTGTCCTGTGTGTATAAGTAGTATGATAGTATTATTTATCACATGGTATATCGTTGATAGAATTGCAACTCTGATTGCTGGTTAGGAAGTGTCGTTCGATTTCATTCCAACAGCTGCCGTGCTTTATTCAATTTTGTGTGTCCGCCTTGCGACAGCATCTAAAACCAGCAACGTACCGATCGCTTGCAATATGAAAAGCGCTGAGGTAGAACACATGGGCCCCCAAACATGCAGGGCCGGCCTGCGGCCCAAAGTCCAGAACCTGGTTTCGAGAAGCACTAGCTCAGTGCAGAAGTGGCGTCCTCCTCCTGCTGTGGGTTGGGCGAAGATGAATGTTGATGCTGCGTTATCTCGCAATGGTGAAAGGGGAGCCCTGGCAGTTGTGAGCCGGGATCATATAGGCTTCTTCCTTGGAGCATCGGCACTGGTGTGCGAAAGTGTTACTGATCCAGAGATCCTAGAGGCAATGGCATGTTGCGAGGGGCTATCTCTGGCTCTTGACTTAAACCTGCAACAAGTTCAGATTAGCACCGATTGTTCAGCAACAGTCAAGCATATCGGAGAGGCATACTTGGGGCCCAGAAAAGTTATTATGGACGAGATCAAGATGAAGAAGAATATGTTCCAAACCATGGAGATCATACATGAAAAACGCGAGTGTAATGTTGAAGCGCATGTGCTCGCAAAAGCTGCTACTTCTTTGCCCTGTGGACGCCATCTTTGGCTCACAGGAACCCCCAAAATTATTTGTATACCTATGACTGTTAGTCTTCAATAAAGCAGCTTTTATCCCTCAAAAAAACATCTGAGTATTATATTCTCAGCTGAACCCCCATAATGCACATGCGTTGCAGAGGGATTATATTTCTCGGCAAGGTGAGCCTGTGATATAAAAGATTTCTATATTTCTTTACAGAGGGAGTATCTCTCTGTCAAAAAATATATTTATGTGTAACTAGTTACTCTTGTCTTTCTACTTCCTTTCACTGATATGTGGGGCAACCGGCAACGGGGTCCACGTGCCATATGCACAAATTAGAGTGCACAACTTCACGGTAGACACACCCCGGTCGTAGCACCGCAGTAATGCCCAATGAGCCGTCAAATCACAACCCCCCCCTTTCCAGCTTTAGCAGTAAGCTGGACGGACGAAGCGGCAATATTTCACTGGGCCTGAATCCCCTTCTCCCTCGTCTGCTTGTTTAGAGAAAACCCCCTCTCGGCGATTGCATAGGGTTTTCTCATGGAGAACCAGGTACGAATTCTTCATCCATCCCCGATAAACCCAAGTCCCTTGGTCGCAGGTAATCCTAGGATGGCAGCCGCCGCCGTTGATGCATTTTTCTTCCTGTTGAATCTAGTGTGTTTCATTTGCAGTGCCCAAAGTGCGAGTACCCTACAGGTTTCTGCGCCCTCGGCGAGACGCCACACTTGTTCCTTCTCATCCTAACACAGCATTTTGAAACGCGCACAGTATGTTCCTAGAATCCTCTTTTCTATCCGGGAGGGTGGGGTTTTTTTGAACATGCTGTGCTCTCATATTATTTTTCCCGCAGTGTATTATTTGCTCTGCCAGAACACATGTACTCAAGATGCTCGGCCTTGCCATAACTGAATACACTAGTTTAATGGTCACAGTGAAGACAAGCCATGGATATAAGTTTCGAGTTGGGTTCATGAACCAAGAAGATCGCTGCTTTTTTATGGCCGAACTTGGATAAACTTTCTCAAGTGTTATGGACTGAAAGTTGGTGCACAAATGTTGATGGAAATAGCAGAACCTGGTCTCATCTTCACTGCAATCTTCCACCCCGACGTCGTTCCAATTGTTCATCCATATTAGTTTTGTATCTGGTTCTTGCTTGTTGCCTCGATTACTTCTTAATACACCTATTATGTCTAACTAATCACAATTTAACTTTAGAAGTAGCAACGAATCTCTCACGAAGATGCTACTTCGAACTAACATTTTCTTATAATTCGTGGCACGTGTAGGTTATTTCAGAGTTAAGCAGTCTGCTCGTTTGTTACTCTGTAATAACTCGGCTGTTACTAATGGCACTGAAGTTGACTGGATCGACATCCACAAGTTCCTACACTTTATTGATCGTCTTGAGGTCCTTGTGGGGTGTTTCAATGGTGGAAGGCCACGTGCGATATGTGTGCCACTGCTGCACTCGTTGAACAGGTCCAACTGTGTCGAGAAACTTATGGTACGAGCTATTTTCTTTTATATATGTTGTTCATAAACTATTGCTTATACACAGTTTTACAGTTGTGATCTTCTTGAAACAGGAACTGCCGAGTTCTATTGTTCCTATACATATGCCTGACCATGGTCGGGTCAGACTTGCGCTTGGTCACAACATGATGTTTATGTCGACCTACTCAATTCCCCTTGGAGGTGAAAATATACTTATTCATGGGTGGTCTCAAATAATGAAGGCCCGTCCATCTTGGACAATAGGACAGAAGATTATGTTCATGCTTTTCCATGGCTCTAAAGCGAATATCCTATTTATTGACCACGTTGCGAGATGAAGCCGCTTTCAGAAGGTTGTGGATGCGCGGGGTGGCGCATGGGCCTTGTCCTGGGGCTTGGCGGCCTCACCCTTGGTTAACTGTAGGCAAAGTAGCACTGTTTGAGGCGTGCTTTGTACGGTTGAACCTGTATAAGTACTCATACTGCTTTCAGCTTTGGTTGTTAAGTGCACCTGCTGGTTTCAGTTAAGGTTGTTAAGTACTCCTGCTGCTTTTACAGTCTGTTGTGTTTCTTCAGTCATGTCTTCCACCAGCCGCCAAAACCAAACCAGCGCCGGTGGGGCCGCCTGCTTCCGCCTCCCACGGCTGGCTGCGCCTCAGCGCACGCATCGCCGCCCCACCGTCTCCTAAATCATTAGCGCCGACGTCCTCCGCGTGCTTTGGTGCGCTCGCCGTGGCGCCGCCCTCTCGCATTGTCAACATGGTCAACAAACAACAGGAATCAGTAGAAGTACGTGGAGACGATGACAGTAGGGGCCCACCATGTCAGCGTATGGAAAAATAAAATGCTTCCTCCTAGTGTTTTCCTGACATCTGGGACCCACGACATTGGGAGCGTATATAGTCAATAGACAAGAGAACAACACGAGATCGGCTGACACCTGGGACGTAGCTACTCGAGCAGTATTTTTTTGTTTGGTATTGTTGAGACGGAGCAGGGTTTGAACTGGGTTGTGGCCCATCTAGCCCAGGCTTATATTTTATGTTCACCATGTGACCAGCCCAGCTATTTTTTTCTTTGTGAAAATGAGCCCAGTTTATTTTTCTGAAGAATACCCAATCCAGGCCTACTTATTTTTCTACGCCCTGATGGGCTGCAACTCTTTCAAGACGCCTGCAAATCTTGAAAGTAATATGAAATGGGTTGTAAATATAAAAACAGATGAAAAATTGGCAATTACTTTATAATTTCTGAATTTTATTACATTTTCAGATTCCTATTTCACTGGGCATTAACCTAATTTAAATATATCTTCAAAGTACTTTAAATCTGGCTGGACATTTTGGTATTAAAAATAGTTTGGAACCCACAGAAATATGCGAAATTGGCCCTGGCCAACCAAAAAACGACCGCAATAAATTGCATAAGAAGTTGCCATGAGCTATATATAAATTATTAAAAAAAGAGGGAGTGGTCTGACTTGTGGGCCTGTTTAGTTGATGCGTATGAAAGATTTTTATAGTTATAATATACATCAACAAACGATTCTAGCAGACGTAACCGTTGGATGTCAATCCAACGCCCGTCGTGTTTCTTCAATCTCTGATCTTCTTGCTCCAGCCGCCAAAGCAGCGCCGGCGGGGCCGCCTACTCCCGCCTCCCGTGGCCGGCTGTGCTGCCGCGCGGGCCTTAGCGCCCCCTACTACTCCCACCGCTGGCCAGGGCATCCCTCAACTCACCCACATCCCCTGTTATTCTGCGGCGATGACAGCCTCACACCGCAGCCGAACCGGTCAACGCTCGTACTCCTCTCCGCGTGGGCATTCACTGCTGCGTCTTCCCCGGCTCCACGTCTTCCCCTTCCTATGCCTCGCCGTCGTCCACCGCCGTGGTGCTCTCGGCGCGGCGTGGTCAATGTGGTCAACGAACGACTTCCATCGAAAGAGTACTGTACGTGGAGAGGCTGACAACTGGGTCCACGACAGCCGCAAGGAAGTGCCTCCTTATTACGCGAAAAATAATTATTCCTCCACCTGACAGCAGGGACCCACCAGACAGGCCACCAGTATTTTGCGAAAAAATTCGTTTCCCCCTGACTGCTGGGACCGACCGGACGGGCCACCGTATTTCGTGAAAAAACGTTCCCCCCGCTGTCGGCTCGGACCCACCGAAAGTGCCTCCTTATTACGCACAAAAAAATGAATACTCCCCCGGCTAGATAGGACCCACCTTGAGGGAGGCTGACTTGTGGGCCTACTAAGTTGATGGGGATGAAGGGCTTTGTCAACTTAGTCAATATGAATGATTCTAGCTCCAATGACCGTACGATGTCCATCCAACGGCCTAGTGCTTCTTCAACCCCTAGTCTTCTTGCTCCAGCCGCCCAAAGCAGCGCCGGTCGTGCCGCATGCTCCTGCCTCCCGTGGCCGGCTGTGTTGCCGCGGAGGCCTCACCGCCCCCTACTATTCCCACTGCTGGCCAGGCCCTGCGGTGACGGCAGCCTCACACCGCAGCCGAACCAGTGAACCCTCGTACTCCTCTCCGCGCGGGCTTCCACTGCCGCGTCTTCCCTGGCTCCGTGTCGTCCCCTTCCTAGGCCTCACCGTCGTCCACCGCCGTGGTGCTCTCGGCGCGGCGTGGTCAATGTGGTCAACGGCCGACTTCCATCGGAAGAGTACTGTGCGTGGAGACGCTGACAGCTGGGTCCATGGCCGCAGCAAGGAAGTGCCTCCTTATTACGTGCAAAATAATTATTCCTCCACCTGATAGCGGGGACCCACCGGACGGGCCACCAGTATTTTGTGAAAAAATCGTTTCCCCCTGACTGCTGGGACCCACCGGACGGGCCACTGTATTTCGTGAAAAAAAACGTCCCCCCCCACTGTCATCTCGGACCCACCAGAAGTGCCTCCTTATTACGCACAAAAAAATGAATACTCCCCCGGCTAGCTGGGACCCACCTTGGTGGGAGGCTGACTTGTGGGCCTACTAAGTTGACGAGGACGAAGGGCTTTGTCAACTTAGTCAATATGAACGATTCTAGCTCCAGTGACTGTAGGATGTCCATCCAATGGCCGTAGTGCTTCTTCAACCTCTCGTCT
The DNA here is from genome assembly GCF_003073215.2 of Triticum urartu. NCBI lineage: Eukaryota > Viridiplantae > Streptophyta > Magnoliopsida > Poales > Poaceae > Triticum > Triticum urartu. The sequence goes on from NC_053022.1 coordinate 341,467,745, forward strand.
TCTTGCTCCAGCCGCCCAAAGCAGCGCCGGTCGTGTCGCATGGTCCTGCCTCCTGTGGCCGGCTGTGCTGCCGCAGAGGCCTCACCGCCCCCTACTATTCCCACCGCTGGCCAGGCCCTGCGGCGACGGCAGCCTCACACCGCAGCCGAACCAGTGAACCCTCGTACTCCTCTCCGCGCGGGCTTCCACTGCCGCGTCTTCCCTGGCTCCGTGTCGTCCCCTTCCTAGGCCTCGTCACCGTCCACCGCCGTGGCGCTCTCGGCGCGGCGTGGTCAATGTGGTCAACGACCGACTTCCATCGGAAGAGTACTGTGTGTGGAGACGCTGACAGCTGGGACCACGGCCGCAGCAAGGAAGTGCCTCCTTATTACGCGCAAAATAATTATTCCTCCACCTGACAGCGGGGACCCATCGGATGGGCCACCGTATTTCACGAAAAAAACGTTTGCCCCTGACTGCTGGGACCCACCAGCTACATCTTCGCACGCAAGGAAGTGCCTGACAGTCGGGACCCACCTGTTCGAAGCGTACGTAGTGTTGTCATTCTGGTCGCGAACGTGTACGTACATATATACTGGTCGATGTAGAGGCGCGCACGTGTCGTAGTAGAGGCGCGCACATAGCATGTACACGTACGTACAGTGGCCAGGGTGCAATAAAGAAAGTATGGCCACATATGTGTACATACGGGCGGGGTCTCGAACGCCTACTCGCGCATACGTACGGCCAGGGCTCGTGTACATGGCTGGGTCGGAATGGAGAAACAGCGTCGTCGTCGTGTTCATGGGGAGGCAATGGAATGCGTCGTGTTCATGGGGAGGCAACGGAATGCGTCGTGTTCATCGGGAGGGCTTGGATGGAACAGGCAATGGAAACGAGGCCTGGCGTACCGCAGAACGGAGGAAACGGCCTTGTGTTTGACCGGCCACGTTCGAAACGGGATCCTCTTCATCGGGAGGGGTCTGGCATACCGCAAAACGGAGGAAACAGACCTCCTACGGTCGAAACGGGGGTCCTATTGATCGGGAGGGTGTGGCATACCGCAAAACGGACGAAACGGACTTGTGTTGGAGCGCTACGGTCGAAACGGGGGTCCTGTTCATCGGGAGGGGTGTGGCGTACCGCAAAACGGGACTCCACGGGATATTGTTCATCTCCACCGTCGACCCCCTCCAGCCTCCACGAGCTATTGTTCATCCATCGTCGACCTCCTCTAGCCTCCACCTGCGACTGTTCATCCACGGGCTCCTGTTCATCCAGCCTCCACCGCGCGCTACTCCACCGGCTACTGTTCAACCAGCCCTCTCCATGGGCTCCTGTTCAACCACCCCTCCACGGGCTACTGTTCATCCTGCCCTCCACTGTCTACTGTTCATCCTGCCCTCCACGGGGTGGTCCTGTTCATCCATCCCTCCACGGGGTCCTGTTCATCCAGCCCCAACCGGCTTGATCGGTCGGAGTCCTGTTCATCCAGAGGCAAACACCACGGGGTCCTGTTCATCCACCCCCACTGAGAACTGTTCATCCACGCCCCCCCCCCCCGCAACGCTCACTGTTCATCCAGAGGCAGCATCGATCGGCTTCAGTTAGCAGCAGTAGCGAAGGAATCGCTCGATCAAGTTCAGTTAACAGCCATCGATCGATCGCTCGGGTTCAGTAATGCTTAGCCTACAATGCAATCGCTCGGGTTCAGTTAGAGCCCAACGCCTCGCTCGGGTTCAGTTAGAGCCAACGCCTCACACACACGCGCGTACGTGTACGAGAGAAACACGCATCGCTTGGCCCCGACCTCCCACCGTAACCGGGAACTCCCCGAAATTGTCCTCGCCCTTGCTTCTACCACGGTTTTTTCCGTCATGGACGGCCCAAAGAATGTCATGCAGCTGCGTCTCCGGCCCGCCCAGGACGAAAAGCCCATTTTCTGTCATGATTTTTTGTCATAAAAGTAGGAGCCCACCACATCTATGATGATACCGGCTTTTGTCACAATTATCGTCATAGAAGTGTCATATGTATGACAGAAAAAAAATTGTTCGGCCCAAAATGTCATGGATGTGTCCTTTTATTGTAGTGAATCTTGTATCTTCATAGTCCAACAGTCTGGCCAAAGGATATAGTCCGGCTATCCGGAGACCCCCTAATCCAGGACTCCCTCACCTACTAGGAATAGGATTCCTATCCCTAGTAGGAATCCTACTTGGGGCGCGCCCCTATAGGGCCGTTCGGCCTCCCCCTTGATCCTTTATATACGGGGGCAGGGGGCACCCTAGAACACACAAGTTGATTGTTTAGCCGTGTGCGGTGCGCCCCTCCATAGATTTCCACCTCGGTCACATCGTTGTAGTGCTTAGGCGAAGCCCTGCGTCGGTAACATCATCATCACCATCATCATGTCGTCGTGCTGACGAAACTCTCCCTCGACCTCAGCTAGATCTAGAGATCGTGGGACGTCACCGAGCTAAACGTGTGCAGATCACGGAGGTGTCGTACCTTCGGTGCTAGGATCGGTCGGATCGTGAAGACATACGACTACATCAACCGAGTTGTCATAACGCTTCCGCTTTCGGTCTACGAGGGTACGTGGACAACACTCTCCCCTCTTGTTGCTATACATCACCGAGATAGATCTTGCGTGTGCGTAGGAAAATTTTGAAATTACTGTGTTCTCTAACAGGCGAATCTGATGATGAACGGTGGCGGCCGTGGCGGTGAAGGCGGGACGATGGCAACGTTGATGCGATGGCTCAGCTCCATCCAGTGGGCGCATGCGGAGTGGACGACTACGAGGGACCTCATGCACATCCTCCCGGTTGTCGGCGAGGTGATTGCTTGTATCTGCGTTGGTATTTCCTCAAAAACGAGAGGATGATGCAGCTCAACAAAGGTAAGTATTTGCATCATTTATGAAACCAAGGTTATCAATATAGTAGGAGAACTAAGCAACACTATGTAAACAACACCTCCACACAAACAACAAAGACTTGCAACCCAATGCGTTAGAGGAAAAAAAGTTGCCAATCCCTCCTCTGTATTGAGATAGATTAAATTGTACTCCCTCCTTTCCTTTATATAAGGTGTATTTTTTGATAAAATTCTAGAATGTAAGTTGCATTTCTTCTAAATCCTCATAATTCCCTTGTTAGCCCTCTAGAAAAAGGAAACTATCTCTCTCCTGATTGTTTGTATCTCTCTTTATAGCAAAAGAAGGAAACTATCTCTATGTCGATTGCATGTATCTCTTAGTTTCCTGGACTAACTGATTTACTTGCCACTAACCAATAAATTTGCCAAGAGTAATTTTGTCCTAACACATCTATAATTATGTGGCTCGATCACCATGCCAAAAATAATACACCTTAGATAAAGGAACAAAGGGAGTATAAGATTTGATAAATGCTCTAACTAAAACAAAAAATAAAGAAAAAAAGAAAAAGGTGCAACAAGGTATTTTTGGATTTAATATGATACTAAATAGGCTCGGGGGCATAGTTTTCACTAGAGGCTTCTCTCGAGAAAATAGCATACGGTGGGTAAACAAATTACTGTTGGGCAATTCATAGAAAAGCGAACAATCATGATGATATCCAAGGAAATGATCATGTATATAGGCATCACTTCCAAGATTAGTAGACGCACTCCTGCCTGCATCTACTACCATTACTCCACACATCGACCGCTATCCAGCATGCATCTAGTGTATTAAGTTCATGGGAAAACGGAGTAATGCAACAAGAACGTTGACATGACGTAGACAAGATCTATTCATGTAGGAATAGACCCCATCTTCTTACCCTTAATGGCAACGATACATGTGTGTCATGTCTCTTTCTGTCAGTAATATTGAGCACCACAAGAACGAACCCATCACAAAGCACCTCTTCCCATGGCAAGAAAAATCAATCTAGTTGGCCAAACCAAACCAAAATTTCGGAGAAGAGATACGAGGCTATAACAATTATGCATAAAAGAGTTCAGCAAGGCCTCAAATAATATTCATGGATAGAACTGATCATAAACCCACAATTCATCGGATCCCAACAAATGCACCGCAAAAAGGAGTTACATCAAATAGATCTCCAAGAACATCGAGAAGAACATTGTATTGAAGATTAAAAGGAGAGAAGAAGCCTTCTAGCTACTAGCTACGGACCTGTAGGTATGTGGTAAACTACTCACGCATCATCGGAGGGGCAACAAGGATGATGAAGAACCCCTCCGTGATTGTTGTCCCCTCTGGCAGAGTGCCGAAAAAGGCCTCTAGATTGGATCTCGTGGTTCTGGAACTTGTGGCGGCTGGAATTGTGTTTCGTCGACTCCCCTAGGGTTTTGGGCATTTTAGAGTATTTATAGAGGTGCAGGTCAGTGGAGAAGCATCCCGTGGGCTCCACGGGCCTCCTCTCGTGTGCTCCTTTGGCTCCCTAGGTGTCTTCTATCCATAAAAAAATCTCCAAAAAGATTTGCGGCATTTAGACTTCGTTTGGTATTGATATTTTGCAAAGTAAAAAACAAGCAGAAAACTACAACTGGCATTGGGAACATAAAACATCCAAGATTGATAACATAACAGCATGGAATAATAAAAATATATATAGATATGTTGGAGATGAATCACGAGGCCAGTGGCCGCGACAAAGACGACCACCATGGTGAGCAGCATGGGCACGAGCAAAAATATTTGAGAGAGACAGAGAGCGAGGGAATGGGGAAGGCTAGGGTTTGTCCTGGGGGCTCGAGTGTGAAACCCTTATCCTCTCCATGAGGCCCTATAGCGCCACGCGTTGGCAATCTGATTGTGGTGGCCGCGGATGGCCGCCACGACATGGCCTCTGCCTCTCCCCTACGAGAGGTAGGAGAAATGGCCCGCGAGGTGGGTTGGGCCTGGTACAGTGTACGTGCTAGGCTAAAGTGAGAAGGGGGTTTCCCATTTTCTTTTTTGCTTTTATCTTTTTATGTTTTCATTTGTCTTTTCCGTTCTGCATTTTCTGTTTCTATCAAATGAATTTTGTTGCACTTAAACTTGGCACATAAATTATAGATATTATTTTGAGCTAGCACAAAAAGTTTCAGAATATTCAGAAAAGTTAGACTAATTGTTTAAAATGAAAATGGCTTATTTTAATGCTGCTGGACCATTTATTAAATCCTAGCAATGTATCTATGAGTCAAATAATGTTGGTTTCTACATGATAATTCCTCAGTGAATATTCGCAAAATTATGAACACTTTAGTTTTGCAGTTTGAAGAATTAATAATTTGACTTGTATTTCAATTTGAATTATTGTTTGATTTTTATTAGGTGGCAAATTGGCTTAGTAAAATATGATGACATGGCATATTAAGGGGAGGTTACTGTAGCATGATTCTCGGGGTGTTACATTCAGTCTCTTCACTAGGTGAAACTGCAACTAATCCCTGGGTGGTTTTGGTAATTCATCACAACATATAGCTCATTGAACTAATATCCATTCAAGTTAAATATTTCAGAAATTTCAATGATTGGCATGGCATGGACTAGAGATTTGGACCCCTCAAAATGCTAAGGACAAAGATTGGCAAAGGCTCAAGACTCTTCATTTTCATTTTAGTGATCCAAGATCACATTGAGTCCATAGGAAAGCTAATACTATTAAAAGGGGATGAGGTGTTGCTTAATGATCTACCTGCTCAAAGTGCTTAGTGATATTGCTCCAAAACCCTCATCCACTTTCTCATTTCCACATATGTCCAAAATCTAAAAGTCCAACTCGGCCCCATCGGTTTGATCTATCCGCAGCCACCGAGTTCATTTGACCTAACCACTGCCAGAAACCCTAGACAATTCGGTCTCACCGATCGGGATCTCGGTCTCACCGAGATGGCCTTGCAAACTCTGTGTTTCCTGTTGTAATTATTTCGGTCTCATCGAAATGTGCAATCGGTCCCACTGAGTTTGCTTGACCAACTCTTTGTTTGCTCATTGCTGAAATCGGTCTCACCGAGTTTATGCAATCGGTCTCACTGAGATGAGGTTTTGCACTAACCCTAGCACATCGGTCCCACCGAGTTTATCGTGTAGGTCCCACCGAGATTCCTAATGTTCACATTTTGAATTAAATCGATCTCACTGAGTTCTTCTATTCGGTCTGACCGAGTTGGGTCAAATGTGTGTAACGGTTGGTTTTTGTGTGGAGGCTATAAATACCCCTCCACCCCATTCTCCATTTGAGAGAGAGCCATCAGAACGTGCCTACACTTCCACTACATATTTTATGAGAGAGAACCACCTACTCATGTGTTGAGACCAAAACATTCCAATCCAACCACAAGAATCTTGATCTCTAGCCTTCCCCAAGATGCTTTCCACTCAAATCATCTTTCCACCATAGCCAAATCAGTGGGATAGAGTTGAGTGTTGGGGAGACTATCATTTGAAGCACAAGAGCAAGGAGTTCATCATCAACACACCATCTATTACCTTTTGGAGAGTGGTGTCTCCTAGATTGGTTAGGTGTCACTTGGGAGCCTCCGACAAGATTGTGGAGTTGAACCATGGAGTTTGTAAGGGCAAGGAGATCGCCTACTTCGTGAAGATCTACCCGAGTGAGGCAAGACCTTCATGGGCGATGTCCATGGTGGGGTAGACAAGGTTGCTTCTTCATGAACCCTTCATGGGTGGAGCCCTCCGTGGACTCGCACAGTCGTTACCCTTCGTGGGTTGAAGTCTCCATCAACGTGGACTTACAATAGCACCACCTATAGGAACCACGCCAAAAATCTCCGTGTCTACATTGTGTTTGCCTTCTCCAAACCCTTCCCTTTAACTTCATATGCAATGTTTTACTTTCCGCTGTTACACTCTTAGAATTGCATGTGTAGGTTGATTGCTTGACTTGTGATAGTTGCTAAAATCTGCCAACACTTCAAATTGGGAAAATGTTAGATTTTTATTTGGTCAAGTAGTCTAATCACCCCCTCTAGACCTACTCTCGACCCTACACTTGGTATCAGAGCTTTGGTCTCCATTTTCCTTGATTTCCATAGCGTTGGTGATCATAGCCTTGGTTTCACGACCTTGGAGAGTATGGCGTCTAGCAAGGGAAATTACCACCATAGAGGTCCTTACTTTGATGGTACTAATTTTTCTAGTTGGAAGCATAAGATGAAAATGCATATTATTGGTCATAACCCCGCCGTTTGGGCTATTGTGCGTATTGGCTTGCAAGGTGAATACTGCCAGGATGGAAGAGAACCGAATCGTGAAGTGTCCGCGGAATAATTGAAGATGTTGCAATACAATGCTCAATATTGCGATATTCTTTTCAATGGATTGTGCCCCAAAGAATTCAACAAAATCAGCCGCCTTGAGAATGCAAAGTAAATTTGGGATACTTTGGTTGATATGCACGAAGGTACCAAGTCTGTCAAGGAATCCAAATTGGATGTGCTTCAAAGTCAACTTGACAAGTTCAAAATGAAGGATGGTGAAGGAGTCGCTAAAATGTACTCTAGGCTTGCTCTCATCACAAATGAGATTGCCGGCTTAGGAAGAAAAGAGATGACCGACAGATTCATCATCAATAAGATCCTAAGAGCCTTGGATGGAAAATATGATACCGTGTGCACCTTGATCCAAATGATGCCCAGTTACAAAGATCTCAAGCCAACGGAAGTCATTGGTAGATTGTTGCTCATGAGATGTCACTCAAGGATAAGGAAGAGCTTCACAACAAGTCTAGTGGTGCTTACAAAGCTTCATGTGATGCCCTGATACGTCTCCGTCGTATCTATAATTTTCGATATTTTCATGCCAATATTATACAACTTTCACATATTTCTCGCAACTTTTTATATGATTTATTGGACTAACCTATTAATCCAGTGCCCAGCGCCAGTTCCTGTTTTTTGCATGGTTTTTGTCTCGTAGAAAATCCATATCAAACGAAGTCCAAATGCAATAAAATTTTACGGAGAATTATTTTGGAATATATGTGATTTTTGGGACTTGGAATCACATTAAACAGAGGCCCACACAGCCCACAAGACACCAGGGCACGCCCGAGGGCCCTGGAGCATGGTGGTGGGTTGTGCCCTCCTCGAATGTCGGTTGGAGCTCTACTTTGGGCACAAGGAAGCTTATATTTGTAAAAAAAATTGTGTTAAAATCTCAGCGCAATCGGAGTTATGGATCTCCCTGAATATAATAAATGGTTTTCGGCCAGATCTAAGGTGAGCGAGAAACAGAGAGGGAGATCCAATCTCGGAGGGGCTCCCGCCCCTCCGCCGCCATGGAGGTCATGGACCAGAGGGGGAACTCTCATCCCATCTAAGGGGGAGTGCAAGGAAGGAGAAAATGAGGGGGGCTCTCTCCCCCTCTCTCCCGGTGGCGTCGGAACGTCGCCGGGGCTAGGATCATGACGGGGATCTCATCAACAATCTTGCTACTGTGAAAACCAACTTTCTCCCCCTCTATGCAGCGGTGTAACACCCCTTCTCCCCTCTGTAATCTCTACTTAAACATGGTGCTCAACTCCATATATTATTTCCCAATTATATTTGGCTATCCTATGATGTTTGAGTAGATCCATTTTGTCCTGTGGGTTAATCATGATATTGGTTGGTATTATAGTATATTTTATTTATGGTGCTATCCTACGGTGTCGTCCATCTCACGCAAACATGAGGGGTCCCCACTGTAGGGTGTTGCAATACATTCATGATTTGCTTATGGTGGGTTGCGAGAGTGACAGAAGCTTAAACCCGAGTAGGTGGGTTGTTGCGTATGGGATAAAGAAGACTTGATACTTAATGCTATGGTTGGATTTCACGACCTTAATGATCTTTAGTAGTTGCGGATGCTTGCTAGAGTTCTAATCATAAGTGCATATGATCCAAGTAGAGAAATTACGTTAGCTCATGCCTCTCCCTCATGTAAAATTGCAAGAATGATTAACGGTACTTTTTATTGATTACCTAGGGACAAATGACTTTCTTGTTGACAAAAGCTATCCATTTTTATTACCTTCCAATTTATCCATAGTATTATTCTCGCAAAGTACTCGTAGTTTTATTCTTGCCAAATAGTTTCATACTCGTTTCCGGTAAAGCAAACGTTAAAGTGTGCGTAGAGTTGTATCGGTGTCGATAGAACTTGAGGGAATATTTGTTCTGCCTTTAGCTCCTCGTTGGGTTTGACACTCTTATTTATCGAAGAAGGCCACAAACGACCCCCTATACTTGTGGGTTATCATGTTACTACAACATCAAGTGAGAAACAAGCCTTCAATGAAGAATTGAGCTTAATGGTGAAGAACTTCAACAAGTTCTACAAGAGTAGAAGCAAAGAGAGAAGTTCCAAGTCAAGGTCCTACAATGAAAAAAGGTCTTCTAGTCATGATCGCAATTGCTACAATTGTGGAAAACCCAGACACTACTCTAGTGAGTGTACGACTCCAAAAAGAAGAGAAGACTCATCTAAAAGGAGAAGTAAAAGAGAGGAATCACGTCCAAGAGAGAGAAGGAGTAGAGCTGATCGTTATGAACGAAGACCCTCTCGTAGAAGCATGGATTCGGAAAGGAAGGAAAAGTCATCAAAGAGCTACACAAGACGAAGAGATCAAGCTCACATTGGTGAATGGGTATCCGGTTCCGACTCCGACGACTACTCCGAGAGAAGTTATCACTCCGACTCCGAATATACTCAAGATGAAGGTGTTGCCGGTCTTGCACTTGTGTCATCCAAATCCTACGACATATTCGATTCACCAAATGAAGGAATTGGAAGATGCTTCATGGCTAAAGGCCCTAAGGTATCACACCCCGAGTATGTTGATTTCAATAGTGATGAAGATGATTTGCTAAGTGATGATGATTTACTTGTTGATAATACTAGTGATGAGAACTATGTTGAAACTGCCGTTAATCATGCTAATCAAGATAAAACGAATGACAATGATAAGAAGGAGATTGAGCGTCTAACTAAAGAACTAAACACTTTTAATTTAGCTCATGAAACTACCTTAGAGGACCATCGATAGCTTTTAAAGACTCATGAGAAGCTACACTTTGAGAAGCTCAACCTAGAGCAAGGCATGGGTTCTTAAAAGCAATCAATGATGATCTTTGTAAGAAAAGTTCTTCTTACATTGCAAGCGTTTAATCTTGTCTACTTACATGCCACAAGTAAAATCTAGCAACAAGAGCAAGAAAGATTCTTCTTCTAGCAGTAACAATAATCATGTTAAATCCAATATTGTTGCGTCTAGTATTTCTCTTTATTCCACTAATGATTCTCTTAGCCAAGTTACACTTGAGAAATAAAATAGCTTATTAAAGGGAATTATATACAAGAGCCTTGCCGGAAGTAAGCAATTTGAGGAAATTGTATGCAAGCAAGGAAGGCACCGGAAGAATCAAGGTGCTCGTTTTGAACAAAAGTTCAATGCCAATGGTCAATGGAGTTGAGTGGGAAGAAGATCAATACCCCAAGAGAAGTTTGATCCTCAACAAGAGAAGTATGACCCTACTTCTATCAAGGGAACACAAGCTCAAGATGATCTTCCACCACAATACGACAAGCTAAAAGGCAAGGACAAGCTTCAAGAAGAGATTGATTCATTTGAATAAGCTCCAAAGGCCTTGCTCAAGTGGGTTCCCAAGACTACATCAAGTTCTACTTCATCAAGTACGACTACACCTCCCAGGATTCCCATCAAGTTGATGTGGGTCCCAAAGAAGAAGAACTAGAGAGTTCTTGAGGGTGACTCTAGCAAGATACTTCACTCATATTCATTTTGGCAAGGACAAGTGCAATCAACTTCCATGTCTTGCACTAGTTCAAGGAGTCACAAACCCTCTTGTTGGTAAAACAGGGGACAAGGTAACCTAATGCTTTCATGGACATCACCATATGTGTGTTTCACTCTATGTATATCGATATCCTTGTGTGTTCCTTGTGGGACTAACCCATGTAGGTATTTAGTGCAACTCACTCCAATGGATTTCTCCAAATGATCTACATCAACATTGAGCATCCACATCTTCAACATCTACATGAAGTCATCATCGACAAAACCCAAGGTTAGTGCATCCCTCTTAGGGGGGATATCACATCTAGGGGGAGCTTTGCTCTAAGAATTGAGCAAAAGAAACTCAAATGGTGTGAACACAACAATGCTTTATGTAAAAGTGGTAAGCCCACTTGTGCTTAAACAATGAGTATGACCTACCATCAAATATTCTCATTTGACTCCTCTGTCAATATACTCATATATAGATGACCTAGTCATCGCCAATTGCTTGATAGATGCTAGAGTGTTTGTGCATGCTTTGCCACATATTTCATTTGCTATCTTATTGTGTGAGCATGTTGGTTGCATAATTTTCTCCATTCAAGGACATCCATTTGTTGCTTTGATTGTTTGGTTTTTCTTTTTACCAAATGGATGTACAAGAATGCCTAAGTACTCCCTCTAGCTATCTATGCTTTTCTCGTCTCAAACTCTATTCGTGCTACATCCCACAGCTTGAACAAGTCAAATTCGGACCCTCCGGGTGAGAAGCAATCGGAGCCACCAATTCGTTAAGGGCTTAAACTTCCAAAACCTCTTAATGCATCTCGGTCAGACCAACTCATCCCACTCGGTCTCACCGAATTCATTAAGTTGATCTAGGTTTTCATCTCAGTGCAACCGATTTGAACAATTCGGTCACACTGAGTTGCTATAACTGATAGCAGTTTTGCATCTTGGTGCCACCGAGTCGTTCCACTCGGTCAAACCGACAGTGATTGGGTATATATATATATTGTCGGTTGAAATTTTGGAAATACCTCCAAACCACTCGTCCGCGCTTCCCAGCTCTGCCGCCCCCTTGGTCTCCAGATCGTCTCCTCGTCACCAGTGTCCTCCTGTCGCTGGTCTTCGTCGCTGTCAACAGAAATCTCACCGCCGTTGTCGCCGTAGCGGGTTCGTCGCCAAGTTAGGGTATGAGCTCGACCTCTTTGTGCATTCTCCTTTTCCAATTCTTGCACAAAGATCATTGCCATTATTCTTACCACGAATGAGATCAATCTATCCACCGAAAAATTCCATTAGAATAGATTTGATGCAAAAAAAAACTTAGGGTTAGGTTTCTGCCGAACTCATCTCGGACCGACTGATCTGAGGATCTCAGTCTCACCGATTTGGCTTAGGCCATTACACAAGTACATCTTGGTCTGGCCAAAGCATACTAATCGATGTGACCGAAATCACTTACTCTGTGAAACCCCTAGCATCTCGGAGTCACCGAACTGCATTTCGGTCTGACCAAAACTGCATATTTAGATTCTGTTATTGCTTAGATGTCACCGAGTTTGTCATATTGGTAGCTCCTAAATGTTTTCTGCAGAAAACTAAAGTTAAGTTTATGTCTCAATATTTTTTGCAAAATAGCTGTGCTTTGTGATGTTCATCCACTCTACCTATACCTATCTATTCACAGGGTCAGTTTTAGAGATGTCAGAGGGCTGAGATAGTCAGAATGGTCTGAAGAGCAAGGGAATCTCAGTGAGGGCACTAGTCCCTCCAACAGCAGTTATGATGATGGTAGCAGAAGTACTCCAAGCAACTTTCCTAAGGATATTACTAGGCAAAGGAAGAGGAGAACCTCAGAATCTGAGGATGAGGATTCTGTAGTTGAGGAGGAGGTCACCTCAAAGAACAAAGTGCTCAAGAAGGAGTATGTTTCTGCTACCACAAAGCCTGGCATGCAAAAGAAGGCTCCTGCCAAGAGAAATCCTATGTCTAAAGCCAGAGCCTCCACTCAAGAAATTATGGAGTTCACCCTTGAACCAAGAGAGGAAAAGGCTGCTGGAGGAAAGTAGAGGAAGGAGAGAGTCAAGAAGACTATGGCCAAAATTTGAGGACAATGAGATTGCCATGGATGCCTCACATCCAACATGTGCTAAAGCCCAGGAGAAGAGAGAGAGAGGGTAGGCTACTAAAGTAGCAAAGGCAGCTAGTGTACCAGATGCTTTACAAGTGATGCTCAAGACCAAGCAAGATCAACTTAGTTATCTTCTAAAGGCTAATGTGAGGGATGAGAAAGGCTTGGCCACCCTGACTCAGAATCAAGAAAGTCTTGAGAGGATCATTGAGACCAAATTCCATGATCTAGATGTGAAGGTCACAGAGATCCAGACTACTATGGAGAAGCTCTAGGAAGAAGTTGAGGACAGGAGTGACAGACCTACCACAAACAACTTTCAGAGAGTGCCAAGGGCACAAAGGTCTATAGCTGTGCCAGTTGTCAGTGCCCCAGGACTACCATTTCAGCACCTGCAGCAACTGCCTTAGTCATTTTCCTGCAGTTTCAACTCCTCCAGCTCCTCAGACATCTTCAGAAGCGTTTGTAGATGCTGTCCTCTCCACGCCTTCTACGCACACCGGAGCAACCAGCCAGAAGACCACTTCAGGAGCTCCCAGAGATCGTGCCTAGAGTGTTGCATAGCACTATGCATTTTCAAGCTTTTTGGTAACTTGTTGCCAAAGGGGGAGAAACTGTATAGATCATTAGGCTTCGAGAGAGATAGAGTGTGTTTTGTTTTTTGTTGCCTCTCTTGTTACTTTGATCGTTTGCTTTGATCGTTTGCTCGTTTGATTCATGCTACAATATTTGTGCTTGTTTGTGAGATACTCTTGTGATCATGTGTATGATCATACTATACTTTAATGTGTGCTTGCATGATGATATCTATGGTATTTGTGTATGATCAATCATGTTTTTCCTTGGTGATGAGTGCATGTTCTTTATATCTTATCATTTTGAGCGCTCCACCAAGATGTATGTGACATGGAAGAGTGGCCCATGATCCTAATCGATTATGCATTTGCAGTCAAAAGAAAATTTTAAATAATGCACAAATTTAGGGGGAGCTCTTGCTTATCACATACTTCTCAAAGCGACAATGTATTTCATTCATATTATCATTTGTCGAAGTTTTGATCTATATGTTGTCATCAATTACCAAAAGGGGGGAGATTGAAAGTGCAACTAATCCCCGGGTGGTTTTGGTAATTCATAACAACATATAGCTCATTGAACTAATATCAATTCAAGTTAAATATTTTAGAAAGTTCAATGATTGGCATGGCATGGACTAGAGATGTGGAGCCTTCAAAATGCTAAGGAGAAAGATTGGCAAAGGCTCAAGACTCTTCATTTTCATTTTAGTGACCCAATATCACATTGAGTCCATAGGAAAGCCAATACTATTAAAAGGGGATGAGGTGTTCCTTAATGATCTACTTGCTCAAAGTGCTTAGTGATATTGCTCCAAAACCCTCAGCCATTTTCTCATTTCTACATATGTCCAAAACCTAAAAGTCAAACTCGGCCCCATCGGCTTGATCTATCCGGAGCCACCGAATTCATTTAACCTAGCCACTGCCAGAAACCCTAGACAATTCGGTCTCACCGATCGGGATCTCAGTCTCACCGAGATGGCCTTCCAAACTCTCTGTTGCTTGTTGTAATTATTTCTGTCTCACCGAAATGTGCAACTCTCTGTTTGCTCATTGCTGAAATTGGTCTCACCGAGATGAGGTTTTGCCCTAACCCTAGCACATCGGTCCCACCGAGTTAATCGTGTCAGTCCCACCGAGATTCATAACGTTCACGTTTTGAACTAAATCGGTCTCACTGAGTTCTTCTATTCGGTCTGACCGAGTTGAGTCAAATGTATGTAACTGTTGGATTTTGTGTGGAGCCATCAAAACGTGTCTACACTTCCACTACTCGTTTTCTGAGAGAGAACCACCTACTCATGTGTTGAGACCAAGAGATTCCAATCCAACCACAAGAATCTTGATCTCTAGCCTTCCCCAAGTTGCTTTCCACTCAAATCATATTCCCACCATAGCCAAATCAGAGAGAGAGATAGTTGAGTGTTGGGGAGACTATCATTTGAAGCACAAGAGCAAGGAGTTCATCATCAACACACCATCTATTACCTTTTGGAGAGTGGTGTCTCCTAGATTGGTTAGGTGTCACTTGGGAGCCTCCGACAAGATTGTGTAGTTGAACCAAGGAGTTTGTAAGGGCAAGGAGATCGCCTAGTTCATGAAGATCTACCCGAGTGAGGCAAGTCCTTCGTGGGCGATGGCCATGGTGGTATAGACAAGGTTGCTTCTTCATGGACCCTTCATGGGTGGAGCCCACCATGGACTCGCGCAACCATTACTCTTCGTGGGTTGAAGTCTCTATCAACGTGGACGTACGATAGCACCATCTATCGGAACCACACCAAAAATCTATGTGTCTACATTGCGTTTGCCTTCTCCAAACCCTTCCCTTTACCTTCATATGCAATGTTTTACTTTCCGCTGCTACACTCATAGAATTGCATGTGTAGGTTGATTGCTTGACTTGTGATAGTTGCTAAAATCTGCCAACACTTCAAATTGGGAAAATGATAGATTTTTATTTGGTCAAGTAGTCTAATCACCCCCCCCCCCTAGACCTAGTTTCGATCCTACACTAGGGGCCGGTGCAGCATTGGCAGGAAACCACAGGGTTTGTCAACCCAACACGTGGCTTGTCACTGACATGGTGGAGGAGGTGAGGCCTGGATGGTGGCTGGCGGCCGCCAAAGGCATAACAACTGTTGAATTCACGGGACCCAACTCCAGAGCAACATAATGGGACGTGGGGGTCGATGCAGAGTATATGGCATTGTCGGCAGGGACTCAGGATGACCGAAGCGGTCGCAAGCAACACTCCATCATGAGCCGTCATATATGAGGGCTCGCGGGCTCGATTTAGGGCGCCCTCCAAAATTTATGTCGATCGAGGATGAGTTGGCGACTATGCTAGACAGCCATTTTCGTCCAAATTGCCGTACTCACTATTACTATGAGCGATCGAGGACTTACAACGACTTTTGCAGGAGTTACTCTAATGTGAACAAGAATAATCAACTAGTGGTAAAAAACAATTTACATGTGAATATTCGCAGATCAATCGCTCTTTGTCATGGTGTTCCAGAAAATGGAATATGGCTACATGCCAAAAAACGGAATATGGCTTGTTTTGCACATATATATTTTATAACCTGAATTCTTAAAAGCAAAGCTTTGCTGTTTAGACGTCCCAAGAAAACACCATCGCGAGCCGTCAGATCTAAATCGTGCGCTCACACTCGTGTCAGGTGTTACCTGGTCCGAATTGCTCCCCGGTCGATGTTGGCCCCACCACTAAGCCCACTCTGCCGCCCCTCCCCCAACCCATGCCCAAACGGCTTGCATTTCAAAACTGCCTGAGTACTTTCTCTCCAGGGTGGAAATCCCCCAACTCTGGCTGGCAGTTCTCTCCTCTCTCTCTGATTTCTCGCACCTAGGTCATTTGTGCCGGCATGTTTTCAGTGTGATTCTCCGTTGCCGAAATTGCGGTGGGGCAGTTGAGGGAGGAGGAGGCGAGGGAGGCGTCGGAGGGTAGCATCTGCGTCTGCAGAAATCGACGATTGAAGCACGCACGACGATGCGGCGGCTGCCATTGACGGCGTAGTGAGTGGTGGAGGGGAAGAGGAGGCGAGGGACGTGTGGTGGTGGATTCGCTGTAGCGGCGACGCGACGCTCAGCAACTGCCGCTCGAAATCTCCAGTTTATCTCAGTAAGCACGCACCTACTAATCTCAATTCCTTGCTCATATATTCGGTAGAAATTGGTAGATGTGCTCGTGGTTCACTCCCCCGCATGAGTGTGTGATGCGGCAAGGCATTTTGGTCGCCATTTGTTCGGTTCGTAACGCGGCTAGGGGATATGGAGATATGGTAATGCAGTCTCTTTCGCGTGCGAGAGAGATCACGGTGAGGCCGATGGGTGAGAGGTAGAAGATACTCCATTCCACAGTTTTCCCCAATAGTTGCCAGGATTTCCAGGGCCCTTTTGCCTATAGGTTGTATGGTAGTTTCCAGGTTTTCATGTTTTAGTTTTTGTAGCCATCTGGATATGTTAACAACCACATGTGCCTCATGATCCAGGCATCTGAATATGTGTAACAACAACATGTACCTCAGATGAGTGTTGTTTTTTGTTTATTTTTCGGTGCGCATCGGAAGGCGAGTTTCCTGGTTTTTTTGTGTTTACTTGCCTGGAGTTTGTATATGAGTTGCCAGTGTCCGTGGGACAATATCCAGAAAGTTATCTAAAATTGCTTTTGTCCATGTTTTAGTTTTTGTAGCCATCTGGATATGTTAACAACCACATGTGCCTCATGATCCAGCATCTGGATATGTGTAACAACAACATGTGCCTCAAATGAGTGTTTTTTATTGTTTATTTTTTGGTGCACATTGGAAGGCAAGTTGCCTGGTTTTTTGTGTTTACTTGCATGGAGAATGTATGTGAGTTGCCAGTGTCCGTGGGACGATATCCAGAAAGTCATCTAAATGCAATATTTTCTTCTTGTGTACTAGGAACTAATGGATGGACCAAGCAAAAAGGGCATTTAACAAGATCATCATGCAGTTAATTGCGATGTTAATCCCTCGCATGCGATTGAAGATCATCAAATGGTGTGTCCGAAAAAAGATTCAATAAACAATTTCTCAATCTAGATTTTCGCTTTTTAAGGTCCATTTTTAACTTGCCACATGTTCTTTTTGTAGGGCAGAGAAGCACACCCACTATTGGGTACCAGCGTCGGGGAAGAAAGGAAATTGCTTCCTGTGGTAATCGCCTGTTAGACATCAACAGCAATCCGAGTGTTTCCATAGATGGTGATGGAAATGTTGAGAAAGACACTGCTGTGGAACAACCACCAAAAGCAAAACATCAAAAGACCGGATCTAATGAGGTAATACGCAATTGCTTCACTTTTGTTCAACACTTGCCCAAGTTCTACTATCAAGTTGCCTAATTGTCCAGGAAATATACATGTTTCATCTGTTGTTGTTTTTTCTCCTAGGATAAGAGAAACAGGGCATCGCCTGCAAGGCTTTTCAAGCTGAATAAACTTCTTGTACATGTTCAAAAGGCGGTTATCATTGAAAGAGAGTTTGGAGGTTTGTTGGACATTGCAGCCAACAGTATGCCCGAAGATCTCAGTCAATGGATAATGAAGTACTATGAACCTGAGATGTTGTAGATTCTTATACCAGATAGGGGGAAGATCCTAGTAAATGTGGCTAGTGTCCGTAGGATATGGGGACTACCTAACAGGGGAGGAAGGTGTGCTATGACCTACGAGATTCAGCCTCAAATCACAGAGGAGTTCTACAGGATCTACAACATCCAAAGCAAGAATGCGCCAACTCTCACTTCATGATGTAAAATGATCCAAGAAATGGTTGGAGCCCATGGTGATGACTTCCTATGGGCTTGGTTAGCGGTTACATTTTCTTGCTTCCTTGCACCATCAACCAGTCTCAGCATTTCACCAAAGAGCTTCCCGGCTGTGACGGATGTCAATGGTATACAAGGCACAAACATTTGTCAGTTCGTGGTCGACCAATTGAAGGATGCGTTCATGTTGTCCCGTGGCAAGAAAAATGTTGTTTATTGACGTGTGTTTCACCTTGTAGTAAGTTGAACCATAAGCTGGCATTTTGTAATCATTTTTTCCATTTTTACTATACGAACAACAATTGAAAAAAATTCTTTTGTGTGCAGTTGTTGTATGTGGACTCATTGGACGTCGATGAACCAATTCCTAGCTTAGTTCCAAGTGTGTCAGTCTGGAATTCAGATCTAATTGCCAAGGTTTTGAAGAAGGGGATAGGAAGGGCCCGGGTGAATATGGCAGGCTCCGGGTAAACTCTCTTCTGCTTTTTTTGAATGTCCACACTTTTTGTATTTCATGGTCAGGCAACTATATATAAGATACTAGCAATTTTCTGTCAACAGCCAAGCAACTTTGATTTTTTTAAAGACATGAACTGTAAAGGTATTTTTGTAGGCAACTCCCAAATACACTAGTGAGTAACCATGCTGGGCAGTTTGCAAATAGTTCCAATAGACAACTCAAATAGTAAACAATTAGTAAGTCGCACACATAATATATGAGCAAGTAAATTTGCAGTGCATTTCCAATTATAGACAGCAAATAAGCATACGTGGGAAGTTCAGGCCAAACCATAAAGACTAGTTCTACACATGTTGCCTAAATGTTGTGTTTTTGGCTAGCAGATGCATTTTTTGGAGGCAAGGTGGGTATGGGGTTTGGGGAGTTGGTGTTGGGCTTGTGTTGTTTGGGTTTATAGGCAAGTATCCTTCTTGAATACTAGCAAGTCTCTTAATGTTTTTAAGCAAGTTTCATACATTATGTTTATCATCCGTTTAGGCATGACCTCAATTTTTCATGTTTTCTCTCATGGTTATCTTTGATATTTTTTATTGGTCAATAATCTAAATAGCTGAAGATAGAATTTTCACACTGTGCGGATGATAGCATATTTGGCAGCATGGATCACGTCAAGAAATTTGTTGCAGCAAGACTCCGTGAGTCGTACGACAAAACAGTAAGTTAAATTACTTTGATTACTATTTTTTCATCTCTAGGCATTTTGTAACTTGACACATCTAATTCATTTTTCTGCTGGTTCAAATATAATATGGTCAAAAACTCTTTTGGTTTGCCTGCATTTACTACTCATTTTTGCATTTGTTTTTTATGTGCCTACATGGTTTTTGGCTTGGACACAGTTGTTTTTTGTGTGTCTTTTAGTTGCCTATCATGTCCACTGTAGTTTGCTTTCTTAATAGCCCTATATTTGTACATTTTTTAAATATGTAAGATATATAAATGGGGTCAAGTGCATTCTATATTTTCTGATCCCTCCTTTCTTTTTGCGTTTTTCTTCCTTTTATTGCAGAAACAAATGAAGTTGACAGCCTTGGTACACGAAATGTGTTCTGAAATGTCACATCTAGTGGGAAAGTTTGTGCATGGCATTGGAAGGATTACGAAGATGAAGCTGGGGCAAGGACTATTGAACCAACTGGCATGGGAACAAGTAAGCAACACTCCGGGAAGAGATGGGGACTATCTTCCCCTGAAACTGAGTCCCTGCCAAGTGTCGAAGAGTCATACAAACATATGATGACGACAACAATGAAGATGGCATCTCAATTGAGGAATCTGATGATGGAGGGGGTGAGGATGATGGGAGTGACAGTGATGGAGACTCAAACGATGGTGATGGCGATGAAACCATAAGGGTAGACAGCGGCCCCAATGTGAATGAGGAAGAAATTATTGTAGATAGTGTGGAAGCAACCAATGAGGACAAGGAAAGTGTGAATGCAGCAACTGCTGACAAGGGGTCAGAACTGGAAATTGATGGAACAAAGGGAGACATAGAGGAGGCAAATCGTATTAAAAATGAAAAGAAAAAGAAGGACGAGGAGGAACATGAAGAGAAGGAGGAAGAAGAGAAGGAAGAGGATGAAGAGAAGGAAGAGAATGAAGAGAAGGATGATGATGATGAAGATAACGAGGATGACAAAGATAATAGCAAGGATGATGGGGAGGGTGACGGCAAGGACGATGAGGACATGAACGGAGGTCACAACAGTGACTCCGACGGTGGCAACAGGTGTAACAAGGATGCATCAGTTGAGAATACAAACAGTGAAGATGATGGCGAGACTCCACGGTAGTACATTATTTAGAAGAAGAGGGACAACAAAGCCAAAGGTCTAGATGAGGATTGTACCATGTCTATCAGAGATTTTGTGATGATGGATTTTTAAAAAGAGTCACCAATGCCAAGCATCCCCAAGTTTGAAGTGAAAGCATTCTTGATGAGCCATCACTTGCATGGAAGCAAGTAAGCTTTTTTGAGAGCTGGTCAGTGGTCTGGAATTGAAACAGGTGTACACATCAGACTTCCAGGATGTGTGTCCTGAGGCTACTCGCTTGAAATTGATGTAGGAATTAACTAGACTACATGTCCCAGTTGATGAAAAGAAAGTCAAAAGTAGGCACATGAAGCTTCCCCCGCTCCCACCAAAGAAGACAAAGAACGTAAGTTTCATATTGGAGCCAACGGTGGTCATAGCAACAATAGAGGAGCTGCAAGAAATGCGTGCAAAAAATAGCAAGGGCAGGGAACCGTCCCAAGGAAATCAGCTATGAAGAAACTTGGGCATGTACCTGAGCAACAAAAGGCAACTGCCCCAAAGCACGTGGCAAGTTGTGAACCAATGTAACACCCACGATGCGGCTATATCTCCCACGTGTCGGGGCGCGACTTAGAGGCATAGCCGCATGGTAGGTTTGTCGCAAGAGGGGTAATCTTCACACAATCCCATGTACTGAATAAGAAAGGGATACAGAGTTGGCTTACAATCGCCACTTCACACAAATACAAGTTAACCATACATCATCCAGAGTACAATCAAGGTCCGACTATGGAACCAAAATAAAATAAGACAACCCCAAATGCTAGATCCCCGATCGTCCCAACTGGGCTCCACTACCGATCAAAAGGAAACGAAACAAAACAACATGGTCAAAAAAGGAAACAAAACAAAACAACGACCAAGATCTTCATCAAGCTCCCACTTGAGCTGGGTTGCATCACCTGCACTGGTATCATCGGCACCTTCAACTGTTTGGAAGTATCTGTGAGTCACGATGACTCAGCAATCTCACACCCGCGAGATTAAGACTATTTAAGCTTATGGGTAGGAAAGGGGTAGTGAGGTGGAGCTGCAGCAAAGCACTAAGCATATATGGTGGCTAACATACGCAAAAGAGAGCGAGAAGAGAAGCAAAGCATGGTCGAGAAGCTATAAATGATCAAGAAGTGATCCTGAAACTACCTATGTTCAAGCATAACACAAGACCGTGTTCATTTCCCGGACTCCGCCGGAAAGAGACCATCACGGCTACATACGCGGTTGATTCATTTTAATTAAGTTAAGTGTCAAGTTCTCTACAACCGGATATTAACAAATTCCCATCTGCCACATAACTGCGGGCACGGCTTTCGAAAGTTCAAAACCCTGCAGGGGTGTCCCAACTTAGCCCATCACAAGCTCTCACGATCAACGAAGTATATTCCTTCTCCTGGGAAGACCCGATCAGTCTCGGAATCCCGGTTACAAGACATTTCGACAATGGTAAAACAAGACTAGCAAAGCCACCCAATGTGCCGACAAATCCCGATAGGAGTCGCACGTATCTCGTTCTCAGGGCACACCGGATGGGCAAGACGTCAGGTTGGCATAGACCCTGGTTGCCCAGGGGGCGCCGGACATCGCCCAGTTTGGACCAACACTCGGAGGAGCACTGGCTCGGGGGGTTTAAAATAAAGATGACCCTTGAGTCTGCAGAACCCAAGGGGAAAAGGCTTAGGTGGCAAATGTTAAAACCAAGGTTGGGCCTTGCTGAAGGAGTTTTATTCAAAGCGAACTATCCAAGGGTTCCCATAACACCCAACCGCATAAGGAACGCAAAATCAAGGAACATAACACCGGTATGACGGAAACTAGGGCGGCAAGAGTGGAACAAAACACCAGGCATAAGACCGAGCCTTCCACCCTTTACCAAGTATATAGATGCATTGATTAAATAAGAGAGATATTGTGATGTCCCAAACATATCCATGTTCCAACATGGAACAAACTTCATCTACACCTGCAACTAGCAACACTATAAAAGGGGCTGAGCAAAAGCGGTAACATAGCCAAACAACGGTTTGCTAGGAAAGGTGGGTTAGAGGCTTGACATGGCAATATGGGAGGCATGATATAACAAGTGGTAGGTAGCGCGACATAGCGATAGAGCAAACAACTAGCAAGCAAAGATAGAAGTGATTTCGAGGGTATGGTCATCTTGCCTGAGATCCCGCAAGGAAGAAGGACGAGTCCATGAAGAAGACAAACGGGCGTAGTCGAACGGATCCTCACAACTCCAGAACGAAACCAAAGCTAACGAGAGATGCAACCCGAAAAGAAGCAGGCAACACAGTAAACAACCATCACATAAACATGGCATGATGCACAACCAAGTATGATGCATGTCCGGTTTAAAGAGGCATGGCATGGCAAAGTGCACAAAGAAAACTACAAATTAAGTGGAGCTCAATATGCAACGAGTTGCATATTGACGGAACACCACATCAATTATTTAGTTCACTCCCGGTAGGTACTCAACAAAATTACATGTTGTTAACCATGGCAACAGGTGAAGCATGAGTAAAACCTCTACCTAAACAAGTTTAAATGAGGTCGGAACAAACAACAATTCCGGTAAATCCCCATATGCATTTAGCAATTTAAAGCAAGCAACAATTTAAACATTTTTAATGTTATTATCATGATGCGGATGACATGTTAAAGTTTATGCAATTTTAAGAAAATGTTGACATGATAAGATATGAGGAATTTGTCGCCATGGCGGAAGGAAAAGGGGTGCCACGGCGGCAAAACGGAAATGTTATCACGGCAACATTTCGGTGATCCGGCAACTCAATTGAGATACCAGTGCAAAAGGAAATGTTACGTGAGCGTGTCATGCAAGAGATGGTGGGGTGCTCCCGGTTACCGGGTTCCCACGGCTCGACGGTGGTGCCAAGCGAGGGAAACAACTAACGTTCACGGGCGGATACAACATCCAAACATGCATCTCATACAACACATGCATTTGTTCACGGGCAGTCGTCTCGGGGTTATACCTTTCGAAGCGTGCATTATCGAAACGGATCAAGTTCGTAGAGGGAAGTAGGCGTTCTCGCGACGGCGGTAGTGGAAGTAGTCGTTCTCACTTCGTAGATGTTCACACTCTGTAGGTGCTCGGGGTCAAAACAAGGAACTTGACGTCCACGGGTCTTCAAGGGTCGACGGTACATCTTCTGTAGACGTTCGGCCAGCAGTAGTGGTACACGTTTTTACGTCGACGGTAGTTGTTCACGGTCGTAGACGAACTTGACGGATCCGAGGGCTCCGGCCATCGGGGTAATTGGCGCAACACCGTGTAGTCGTACATTTTGAAGAGGAACTTGGCCATCCGAAGGTGTACTAGGCGAACAACGGTCATCGTGGAAGTAGTGGTACTTAAGCGTTTCGGTTATCACTCGTTCGGGCATCCAAGGTCTTCGGCGCTACGGTAGTCGTACACACATTAGGAGAGAAGCTCGGTGTATCCATGTACTTGGTGTTCCGGTGTGGCAGTCGTTCTCGGGATCGGGGTCCTCGTGCACTTGACGACTTCGGAAGAGGAACTTGGCACCCACGGTGGTTGTGACCTCGGTCTTGACGTCAATGGCGCTAGGCAGCTGCGGCACACGTGCTGTGAAGAGGTCAGGAAGCCATGGTTATTGGTGCATGCTCGAGCAGCGAGCTCCTCTCGCTCGGACGCGGTGTACAAGATGGAGCTCGGGCTCCTGGACGCTGCTCGGGAGGCGCGAAGTAGAGGAGGCCGGTGCCTCGCAGGCTGGCGAGCTTGGCTAAGAGCAGCGGCTCGGCTAGGCCAAGATGCTGGACTCACTCAAGTCAGCGCGGGCACATGCGTCTAGGGACGAAGGAGGCAGCAGCGGCTGGAGCAGGGGAGACGCCGCGTGATGCGAGAACTTGGCGATGCAGGGTTTGAAATGGAGGCGACGATGTGGACCTGGCGGGGCGGACATTGCCGGATCCGGTAGCGGGGCGACAAACAAGCAGCGGCCATGGAGGTGTCGCTGCAGGCGCGGAAGGAGGGAGGCCATGGCAGCATGGGACGGCGGCTTGACGCAGTTCCAGCGAGGAACTTCACAGGAACGGCGGGGCGAGGCTCCAAGCGGTGGCGAGGGAGTCCTGGCTTGGTAGATCCGGCCATCCATGGCGGGCCAAGGTCACCGGCGCGACGTCGAGGGAAGCAGAGGCAGACGAGGTACGGGGTGACGGAGCAGCTTGTGCTCGCTGGCGTCTGAGGACGACGTTGCGGCGTAGCCGCGGCAGAGCAGTGATGAAGCTGGAGGGCGGCAGCCATGGCACGGCGGCGGCGCGAGAGGAAGGCGCGGGTAGGGAGGAGAAGAGGGCGCTGGTCTCTCTCTGACGGCGCGCCGAGCGAGGAGGGAACCGAGCGCGCGAGGAAGATGGGGTTCGGGCTCCTCCCTGTTGGCACTAGTGGGAACGAGCAGGGGAGCGAGATGGGATCGGGGGGTGAGGCCTAGGGTTACACGGGGGAGGATGGGCCTAGTGGAGAGGGAGGGCTGCGCCTAGGGAGGCCGGCGGCTGGGCCTTAGGCCAATTTGTTGGGCTCGGGTCTCTCCTCTCTACACTCTCTTCTCAAGAAAAAAACAGCACATAGATAAGAAAGAAAAGAAAGGGAGGATAAGGGAAGGAGTTGGACACGCGGATAATTTTCCCGGACTCACAAAAATGTGCTTGTTCCGAGAAAATATAAAAAGGCCAAGATTGCAAAGTTTAAATTCAAACTCGAATTTAAACAGAAGGTTTGAACTAGGACTAGGGTTATGAAGTGCCCAGAAAATGATGAGGATTTTTGGAGGAACCTCGATAAAAGGAGAAGGAGTTGTCGGCAAGGTTTTGAAGTTGAACTTGAAATAGAAAAGACATGAGGAATATTTGCAAGTGTGTTAGAATATTTATTATAACTCCCTAATATATTGGGAGGATATATTATATAGAGAAATCACCATGTGAGTTCCCTCAATTTAAATGGATCGAAAATCCATACGGTTTATTTAGTTGAGTTGGAAAGATTAAAGACATGATGACATGATGCAATGCACATGATGCCATGATGAATGCAACAAGCAAAAACAAATCACACAATGAATCTCGGAAACCCTGGAAGGCATCTGAAGCTCCGATCTTGGGGCGTCACAACACTCCACTACTACGAGAGGATCTCGTCCTGAGATCTAGGATGGCACCGGAGAGAAACGGAAGAGAGAGAGAGGAGAGGTAAAACTAAGTTGCTTCTTTGACAAACGAGTGAAACCACGAACCTTGAGAGTTTAAACAATTTCGAGAAAAGAATACAACAGAGATGAACGAAGTTGAAAACACTCCATTAGAAAAGGGGAATAAGGAACCTTACTAGAACCTTGTAGGTTGAAAGACATAAGAAAAGGGTTGCAATGGACAAGAAGTATATGCAAGCGCTCTGGTTGAAACGAGATGTACAAGGAACGATAAAGATCAATTATGACAACACTCCGGTTGGAAAATGAAAGGTAAAGAATATGATCTTGGCAAAATGAAAGCACTTGGATGAGAGTCCGGTTAGAAGAGGAATGATAGACACAACACTCCAGTTAAAACAAGATAGAGAAAGAATAAGAATGATATAATTTGGATAGCACTCCAACTGCAAATGGACGGAATTGAACATGATCTTGACAAAACAAGATGATGGGTCGAAGAGAGCAACATCACAATGCCTCCGGAACAAATGTAAGAATGGAATCAAAGAACGGAGGAGAAAACAACATCTTCTACCTCAAATGAGCTTGAAAAGCATCTTTAGGAGAAGGGTCGAACAAAGTTGTTGGAAAACCAACAACGAAAAGAGTAAGCTTGTTGTGGGCTTATGGAAAACATCTCAAAATCTTGAGGTGAAATTTTTCCACTAACGAAAAACAATAGATTGGATTGATATGAACAAGGAGACAAGAAACTTATTTCACCGGGAGGATAAATAAAGAACTTGGGTCATTTATAGACACCACAATAGGCAACATTCCTTAGGGAAGGCTTTAGGTGAAATCTAACCCAAGATAGCTCCAAGGAGGAAAATGATGGGTTTAAATACCTCATTCTTAACAACTTGCGAATCATGAAACATGAAATAAATTGTCAAGAATGACATAACACCACTTCAACAGATAAGATAGGAAGAACTGCACTTCGGAATGCAAGATGAATAGTGCTTGAACTCCTTAGAACAAAACATGTGTTGAACACCATGTTTATTTGACAGTATAGCTTGGCGGATCTTAACTTCGAGAGAAAATCTTGAGGACAATTGAAGAATGAAAGGAATCCTTGACGAACCACCATGTGTAGAACTTCCATGAAGAACTCCGGAAAGAAAGATGAACAACCTGGAACCAAGAATTACTTCCTCGTGAACAAACTCCGGAAGAAGGAATTAATTCATCTCAAGGAAATAAGAATAAGAATTATGTTATGCATATTCTTCACCAATTTAAATTGATGACAAGCAACGGATTTGGCATACTACTTATTCTCGTAGAAAGGATTAAGAGAGAAATAGCGCAAACTTGAGAAGGACTTCAACGAACCGCCGGTATGATTGGAAAGAACAAATGAATTGATATGATAACCAAGGAAGAGAACTCTTGAACGAACCACCGTAAGAATTGAAAATGAACATAGCAAAGGCACAATTCACCGGGAAGAATTGGAAAAAGAATGAAGATACTTGAAGGAATTTAGATACATGAGAACGAATAGATCATGAGCTGATTAGAGAATATTTGCATGATGCATCGGTAAGATTTGGAGAACAAAAGCTAAAAGCTGAGTATGAATAAACCCGAAATGGTGGCCTTCGGAGAATAAAATTGAAAAGAATCTTGAATTGCTCCGGATAGGTGGAAAGAATTCTCACAATCAAAAACAATTATGTGAGGGTGGCATCAAGCTTGAACTACGCATCTTCGAGAGAACGGCCCAAGATTTGAGAGAAACTCTTCTTCGGTCTTAAAGTGTTGAGAATGACAATGAGAAACACCACCATGAATTGTTTAGATACTCCGGCAGTATAAAAAGCGAAGAGGTTGAGCCAATAATGAAAGAATTTGAATGCGATCTTGGAGAAGGTATTTGACTGATGATAACTCATTCTTACGTCAAACTTGAAAAAAGAATTTGAGACTAACTCCGGAAGAATTAGAACAGTCAGGTAAGATCCTAGAAAAAAACGTGGGTTAGGGCCCACTCAAGAGAAACACCGTTGGAATGATTTAAAAGAGAGAATGCGCCGGTTGAATTAAATAGCTTAAAAGATATAACCACCTCAAAATAGTTTGAACGGTTTGGAATGAAAACACGAATCTTCTGAGATATCTTCAACACTCCGGAACAAATGAATAGCGAGAGGTGAACGATTCAGGGGTGCACCAGCATGGTAAAGCATTTGAAACAAGGAAAGGATATGATCGACAAAGCTTGAATTGAATTCACCGGAGAAGAAAAGAGAACGAAGAATGATGAACTTGTAGAGCATCTTCATTAGAACCACCGGGTAAGAACATTGACTGAAAAGAACGAAGAGACTTCACATGAATAAAATGGATATTTGATTTAAGACATCTGATTCCTTGAAGGAAAAGGGTGGGAAGGCGGGAAAAACAAAGGAAACTTGGGACGGATGTAACAAATAACATTGACGAAAATTGCGATTGGATCTTGCGAATAGGAAAAATGATAGGATCATCTTGAAGAGAATTGCACCGGTTGGAAAGAATTGACAAGACAATCTCGATGATCCTGCCGGATTAGCATCCAGATGGAAAAATGAGAACACCATTTAGGAAAAGGCATGGATTCAACACTTGACATTGAAGCAACTCGAATACCACAACAAAAACAAAAACAAAGGATTGGCTTGCAAAATAAGCCGTAAACAAACATATGATAGATCACATATCGTATCATGTGTTTGTTGGAAAGATATCCTACGAGATACTTGAATTCCCACTTATAAACTCCCGAAACTTTCTGGTTATGCAATCAAGTGTTGGGGATACAGGGGAAGCATAATATCTCACCCAAACTAACAATTCCTACACCCAGTTGTTTCCATCCTTCAACACATAACCAAGAAAACTTCGGAAATCGTGTACCTCAACCTTCGAAAAGCATCTGTTATACGATTTATGGCAATACTCCCGAACTCTCACCCCAGTACTGGGTGGCGTCGAGGTTATCTCACCAACAACTGCATAAAAGAGATTTTCGATGTCGGCGAACTCAAGTATTCCAGAACTGCAACGATAAAATTGTGACGACAACACCTCGGAGCTCAACTCCCCGGGACACTACCAGAACCCCTAAATGTCAGAAGGCACCAAGAACAATGTTCTTGTCACAAGACTATCGGAACAATTCCAAGTTACCCGGGTGATCCTAAAAAAATCGTGAAATTTAAGGAGAGAAAAGTCAAAACTTCTACGTCAGGAGGCCTCACCAGAGCGATGAAGGGACTGAGGAGTAAAAAGAATCCTACTCTCTAATATATAATCCGAAGACTCAAAACATTTTGTTCTAGACTCAACAACGTCAGCGATTCGATCAAGCAGCGGGCTCCTAAGTCAAGGATGGCTCTGATACCAACTTGTAACACCCACGATGCGGCTATATCTCCCACGTGTCGGGGCATGACTTAGAGGCATAGCCGCATGGTAGGTTTGTCGCAAGAGGGGTAATCTTCACACAATCCCATGTACTGAATAAGAAAGGGATACAGAGTTGGCTTACAATCGCCACTTCACACAAATACAAGTTAAACATACATCATCCAGAGTACAATCAAGGTCCGGCTACGGAACCAAAATAAAAGAAGACAACCCCAAATGCTAGATCCCTGATCGTCCCAACTAGGCTCCACTACCGATCAAAAGGAAACAAAACAAAACAACGACCAAGATCTTCATCGAGCTCCCACTTGAGCTGGGTTGCATCACCTGCACTGGTATCATCGGCACCTGCAACTGTTTGGAAGTATCTGTGAGTCACGAGGACTCAGCAATCTCACACCCGCGAGATCAAGACTATTTAAGCTTATGGGTAGGAAAGGGATAGTGAGGTGGAGCTGCAGCAAAGCACTAAGCATATATGGTGGCTAACATACGCAAAAGAGAGCGAGAAGAGAAGCAAATCATGGTCGAGAAGCTATAAATGATCAAGAAGTGATCCTGAAACTACCTACATTCAAGAATAACACAAGACCGTGTTCACTTCCCGGACTCTGCCGGAAAAGACCATCACGGCTACACACGCGGTTGATTCTTTTTAATTAAGTTAAGTGTCAAGTTCTCTACAACCGGATATTAACAAATTCCCATCTGCCACATAACCGCGGGCACGACTTTCGAAAGTTCAAAACCCTGCAGGGGTGTCCCAACTTAGCCCATCACAAGCTCTCACGGTCAACGAAGGATATTCCTTCTCCCGGGAAGACCCGATCAGTCTCGGAATCCCGGTTACAAGACATTTCGACAATGGTAAAACAAGACCAGCAAAGCCACCCGATGTGCCGACAAATCCCGATAGGAGTCACACGTATCTCGTTCTCAGGGCACACCAGATGGGCTAGACGTCGGGTTCGCATAGACCCTGGTTGCCCAGGGGGCGCCGGACATCGCCCAGTTTGGACCAACACTCGGAGGAGCACTGGCCCGGCTGGTTTAAAATAAAGATGACCCTTGAGTCTGCAGAACCCCAGGGAAAAAGGCTTAGGTGGCAAATGTTAAAACCAAGGTTGGGCCTTGCTGAAGGAGTTTTATTCAAAGCGAACTATCCAAGGGTTCCCATAACACCCAACCGCGTAAGGAACGCAAAATCAAGGAACATAACACCGGTATGACGGAAACTAGGGCGGCAAGAGTGGAACAAAACACCAGGCATAAGACCGAGCCTTCCACCCTTTACCAAGTATATAGATGCATTGATTAAATAAGAGAGATATTGTGATGTCCCAAACATATCCATGTTCCAACATGGAACAAACTTCATCTACACCTGCAACTAGCAACACTATAAAAGGGGCTGAGCAAAAGCGGTAACATAGCCAAACAACGGTTTGCTAGGAAAGGTGGGTTAGAGGCTTGACATGGCAATATGGGAGGCATGATATAACAAGTGGTAGGTAGCGCGACATAGCGATAGAGCAAACAACTAGCAAGCAAAGATAGAAGTGATTTCGAGGGTATGGTCATCTTGCCTGAGATCCCGCAAGGAAGAAGAACGAGTCCATGAAGAAGACAAACGGGCGTAGTCGAACGGATCCTCACAACTCCAGAACGAAACCGAAGCTAACGAGAGATGCAACCCGGAAAGAAGCAGGCAACATAGTAAACAACCATCACATAAACATGGCATGATGCACAAGCAAGTATGATGCATGTCCGGTTTAAAGAGGCATGGCATGGCAAAGTGCACAAAGAAAACTACAAATTAAGTGGAGCTCAATATGCAACGAGTTGCATATTGACGGAACACCACATCAATTATTTTGTTCACTCCCGGTTAGGTACTCAACAAAATTACATGTTGTTAACCATGGCAAGAGGTGAAGCATGAGTAAAACCTCTATCTAAACAAGTTTAAATGAGGCCGGAACAAACAACAATTCAGGTAAATCCCCATATGCATTTAGCAATTTAAAGCAAGCAACAACTTAAACATTTTCAATGTTATTATCATGATGCGGATGACATGTTCAAGTTTATGCAATTTTAAGAAAATGTTGACATGATAAGATATGAGGCATTTGTCGCCATGGCGGAAGGAAAAGGGGTGCCACGGCGGCGAAACGGAAATGTTACCATGGCAACATTTCGGTGATCCGGCAACTCAATTGAGATACCTGTGCAAAAGGAAAAGTTACATGAGCGTGTCATGCAAGAGATGGTGGGGTGCTCCCGGTTACCGGGTTCCCACGGGTCGACGGTGGTGCCAAGCGAGGGAAACAACTAACGTTCACGGGCGGATACAACATCCAAACATGCATCTCATACAACACATGCATTCGTTCACGGGCAGTCATCTCGGGGTTATACCTTTCGAAGCGTGCATTATCAGAACGGATCAAGTTCGTAGAGGGAAGTATGCGTTCTCGCGACGGCGGTAGTGGATGTAGTCGTTCTCGCTTCATAGATGTTCACACTCCGTAGGTGTTCGGGGTCAAAACAAGGAACTTGACGTCCACGGGTCTTTGAGGGTCGACGGTACATGTTCTGTAGATGTTCAGGCGGCGGTAGTGGTACATGTTTTTACGTCAACGGTAGTTGTTCATGGTTCATAGACGAACTTGACGGATCCGAGGGCTCCGGCCATCGGGGTACTTGGCGCAACACTGTGTAGTCATACATTTTGAAGAGGAAATTGGCCATCCGAAGGTGTACTAGGCGAACAACGGTTGTCGTGGAAGTAGTGGTACTTAGGCGTTTCGGTCAGCACTCGTTCGGGCATCCAAGGTCTTCGGCGCTATGGTAGTCGTACACACATTCGGAGAGAAGCTCGGCGTATCCATGTAGTTGGCGTTCCGGTGTGGTAGTCATTCTCGGGATCAGGGTCCTCGTGCACTTGACGACTCCGGAAGAGGAACTTGGCACCCACGGTGGTTGTGACCATGGTCTTGACGTCAACGGCGGTAGGCAGCTGTGGCACCCGTGTTGTGAAGAGGTCAGGAAGCCATGGTTCTTGGTGCATGAACGAGCAGCGAGCTCCTCTCGCTCGGACGCGGTGTACAAGATGGAGCTCGGGCTCCTGGATGCTGCTCGGGAGGCGCGAAGCAGAGGAGGCCGGTGCCTCGTAGGCTGGCGAGCTTGGCTAAGAGCAGCGGCTCGGCTGGGCCAAGATGCTGGACTCACTCAAGTCAGTGCGGGCGCATGCGTCTATGGACGAAGGAGGCAGCAGCGGCTGGAGCATGGGAGTCGTCGCGTGATGCGAGAACTTGGTGATGCAGGGTTTGAAAATGGAGGCGACGATGTGGACCCGGCGGGGCGGAGATTGCCGGATCCGGCAGCGGGGTGACAAACAGGCATCGGCCATGGAGGTGTCGCTGCAGGCGCGGAAGGAGGGAGGCCATGGCGGCATGGGACAGCGGCTTGACGCAGTTCCAGTGAGGAACTTCACAGGAATGGCGGGGCGAGGCTCCAAGGGCAGCGAGGGAGGCCTGGCTTGGCAGATCCGGCCATCCATGGCGGGCCAAGGTCACCGGCGCGACGTCGAGGGAAGCAGAGGTAGACGAGGTATGGGGTGACGGGGCAGCTTGTGCTCGCCGACGTCGGAGGACGACGCCATGGCGTAGCCGCGACAGAGCAGTGACGAAGCTGGAGGGCGGCAACCATGGCACGGTGGCGGCGCGAGAGGAAGGCGCGGGTAGGGAGGATAGGAGGGCGTTGGTCTCTCTCTAACAGCGCGTCGAGCGAGGAGGGACCCGAGTGCACGAGGAAGATGGGGTTCGAACACCTCCCTGACGGCGCTGGTGGGAACAAGCAGGGGAGCGAGATGGGACCGGGGGGTGAGGCCTAGGGTTAGACGGGGGAGGATGTGCCTAGTGGAGAGGGAGGGTTGCGCCTAGGGAGGCCGGCGGCTGGGCCTTAGGACAATTTGTTGGGCTCGGGTCTCTCCTCTCTACACTATCTTCTCAACAAAAAAAACAGCACATAGATAAGAAATAAAAGAAAGGGAGGATAAGGGAAGGAGTTGGACACACGGATAATTTTCCCGGACTCACAAAAATGTGCATGTTCAGAGAAAATAGAAAAAGGCCAAGATTGCAAAGTTTAAATTCAAACTCATTTGAATTTAAACAAAAGGTTTGAAATAGGACTAGGGTTATGAAGTGCTCAGAAAATGATGAGGATTTTTGGAGGAACCTCGATAAAAGGAGAAGGAGTTGTCGGCAAGGTTTTGAAGTCGAACTTGAAATAGGAAAGACATGGGCAATATTTGCAAGTGTGTTAGAATATTTATTATAGCTCCCTAATATATTGGGTGGATATGTTATATAGAGAAATCACCATGTGAGTTCCCTCAATTTAAATGGATCAAAGATCCATACGGTTTATTTAGTTGAGTTGGAAAGATTAAAGACATGATGACATGATGCAATGCACATGATGCCATGATGAATGCAACAAGCAAAAACAAATCACACAACGAATCTCGGAAACCCTGGAAGGCATCTGAAGCTCCGTTCTTGGGGCGTCACAACCAACCATAGAAGCAGGAGTTGTGTCAGCAGGGGCATTGTTGCAGCAGTGTTTGGGAGTCGATTCGATGCAAGGCAACCATTGTTCAAAGTTAGGCAACTCAACACAAAAATGAGGCAAGTCATGCAGTTCAGAAGGCAAGCCACAGCAAATAGATTCAAGTACTTGAGGAGCAACCAGGGCATGCAACCATGAAGAAACTTGGGCAAGTTCCTGAGCAACAAAAGGCAACTGCCCCAAAGCAGTAGGCAAGTTGTGAACCAACCATAGAAGTAGGAATTGTGTCAGCAGGGGCAGTGTTGCAACAATCTTTGGGAGTCTATTCAAGATTCCATGCAACCATTGTTCAACGTTAGGCAACTCAGCACAAACATGAGGCAAGTCATGCAGTTCACAAGGCAAGCCACAGTAAATAGAGTCAACTACTTGAGGAGCAACCAGGGCATGCAACCATGAAGGAAGAAGCAGTCGGCTTTAATGGATCACGGTCAAGTTCAGCAGCCAAATGTTGTAATGACCACAAAGGAAGATCATAGGTTTGAAAATGCTAAGTGTCATTTGGATACAAATACCAAGAATCAAGGAAGTTCAAGTGGATTTGAAGCAACTGAAACAGTTTCTAAGGCCTCGCTCTCAGTACAAGCACCGGTAAAAGCCAAGCAAGCTGCCCAACCATCTGGAAGCACAACAAACCAGCAGTTTTCGAGGCAACCACTAGGTGATTTGAATGGTCAACAACAATCTTGTTTTCCAGGAATTAAGCCCGTGAAGGTATCACCACAGTATGTAAAAGAGGAAAAGAATGAAGATCACATTAATCGCCCATCGTTCATGCAGTTTAATAGCAATGCAGCGCAAAATGATGACAGCATAAGAAAGAGGAGGGAAGCAAGTTCAGAGGCAAAACTGCTAATAGCTAAGGGTAAATTGCCTGTGTATGCAACAACAGTTTCTCAAGCCGACAGTGCTCATGTGGAGCCCTTCAAGTTGTTTGATGAAAATAAGGAGAACCGTCCGCCCTTTGAATTCTACAGCAACTCTAGCACTGCATTGGAATTAAATGTGTTAGATATAAATGAGCTCTTTTCAAGGTGCATTGATCCAGCAAAGTGGAATGTTCAAAACAGCCATTGTGATAGTTTTCTACCAGTGCAGGATGCACCAAAGTTTGAAGGCACATGAAGAGAATCTTTTCATACATAATACTGCCCAGCCCTGTCATTTGATCTTGGCATAGATAATCTAGCGACTATAGTAGATGAAGGGTAGAAACATAGTGGTTTCTTTGTTTCTGAACTCAACAATGTAAAAGAAACTTCAGGAGCATGGCAGTCTTTCATAGAAATCGACGATGATGACTTTGAATGGGACATTGGAGCCATTGATGAGGTTTGCACACAAGCTAAACAAAAGGCAAAGGAGCATGTTGCAGGCTGTGCAGAAGCAGGAGTTGATCAATCTATGTACAACACACCAGAAAAAAATTCCAAAACAAGAGGAAGTGGGATCAAATAGCACGCACTACAGTAGTAGCAGCTCAGGAGAGCCAGTCTTACATAAACATGAGACAAGGATCGTCAAGCCTGGACCATGCAAGAGATCACCATTCATGGACCTTGATGACAAGACAGTCTTTAGATGCAAACCTGAAGGCAACAGGCTATATTCATTGGTTATTTTACATGGTAGATTAAATAAAGAAGAATCACCAGACTCAGATACGAGGTACGACGATGTCTCAACCATTTTTCTAGCTCAGGCAAACCTCGTTTATGTTTTATCCAGTTTTTTTGTATGCAATTTTGAGGCAAGTCACCACAATACACCATGGCAATTTTAATTTGTAGTACAGGCAACTCAATCAATAATAGAATATGTGCTAGCAGCAGGGGGAGGGGTGTTGGATGAGGTGGGGAGGGTTTGTTACAAAGAAGATAATGCATTGGGGAATCTCATTTTTTTTCCTTTTTCCTGTCCTTGTTTTATTCCAGCCCCGTTGTTATTGACTACAATAGTTACCATGTTACTGTGAGGGAGCTCGCAAATTCAATGGAGAAGGAAGGTTTCCTCCTGTCACATGTTGTTGAAATTGGCATACTGTCGATTATCATGAACTTGCCACCAGACTCGAAGAAGGTGCTTATGCCCCTTAGGTTCTCGGTAAGAAAAGGATATATCACAGCCATGTAGATTTTTCTTTTCATTGCACACATGCCATTCGTTAGTTGAATCATTCATTTTTTATCCTACTATTGAAAAAAATCAGACAAGGATGCAACAACTGGACTGCTAGAAGACTAAAGAGATTGCATCCAAATTCAATAAATCCAACTGCTTGGGCCGTAAAGACATGGTCAGTTTCTCTCATTCCATATTTTTGGTGTGTGCACATTAACTGCTTTTTTTACATAATTGTTTCTAGTAGTTGACTTGTAGGAATGTCGTAGCTTGTTCGACAGCTTACCTTTTTTGTGCACAATGATAGAAGTTGCAGATATGTATATGAAAGCTGATTTTTTTAGTGAAGATGTTTTATAATTGCTTTTTTACACTCTGTGTCATGTGTCACCACAAGCACACCTCCTCTCCCCACCATCAAGTTGCTTGCATAACAACTTTAACTTGCTTGTATACACGATATTAGTCGCATACAAACAAACCAGAACCATAACTCCAATAACCAGAACCAACTCATTTTCTTCAACTATCTAACACCTTTTTCTAATCCTCATTTATGTAGATCATGTTTCCTGTCTTAGAGAACATTGACCCTACAAAAAAGTCACAGGGAACCATTATTCGGTTTCCAATGTGAATCTCAGGGACCGAAAGTTTGAGGTACTTGATTCATCAAGAACATTTCAAAACCCATCTCTTGATAGGTGTGCAAGGAACATAGTTGCAAGCTTCCGCAGTCTGGGGGAAGAGCACTGCCCCAAGTCACATGTTGTCTTGGAAAACTTTGGTCTTGTGAACATTGATGTACCTAGACAAACTAATGAGTAAGTATCCATAAGCTCCTAGATCTTTTTCTCACGTGTATAAACATTTCGCTCAGTCATTAAAAAGGTTAACTATGACTCATGTTTTGTGCACATTTTTTTTGTATAGGTTTGACTACGGGGTTTACGCTCTTACAGTTGCTAATGGATGGGAGGCAAGAAATGTTCCAAGTTTTACATATGAGGATATCCCAAAGATTAGGAAGCAGTTGAAAAATTCCTGGGTTGACACCATTCACAACAAGGCACCATGGAAAGACGTCCTCAAATTAACATGGGTTAGTTTACCTCATGTTTTTGTTTTTTAAAACCTTCTTTAATTTGCATGTACTACTCAAATTTTTTGATTTGTTAATAGGTTTCATAACGCCTTTTGTAGTAATTAAAGTTTCCTACGTATTAGTTGTAACTTGCAACAAAAGCAAAGAGAGGTTGCTTTTTTTTGACCTGGTTTATGCTAAAAAATAAAAAATTGAAATCTATTCTTATGTGAACGCACTTCGAGTATGTTAGGGTAGTTTAACGAGACATAAAACGGCTTAGTTGCATAAGTGATAGAATATGTGCAAGTTGCCTAATTTTTTCATGCAACTTGCAACAAAAGCATATGGGAGTTACCTGCCCACATATCAGATGATGCAAGTTGCTTAATGCTTTTTTACAAGTTGCAACAATAACACACAGGGAGTTGCTTGTAATTAAAGGGAGACAACCCCCTGATTGCAAAAATAAAAACCATAGGTTGAACTTCAAAAACAACCTTCTCCCAAAATACATCATCATCATAATCTTCATAAAATCTTAGATTCAAAACAGATAGCCTAGGGTAGCTCATAGACATAAAAGAGTAGCAACATCCCTTTCATAAACAAAAACTTCATTCCCACACACATGTCTTCTACTAGCATTCTTTCTTCGCACTATCTTATACACAAATCTTTGTCAAAATTGCCCGATGTCTATCACACCAATCTCGTTTTGCAGAGTGCAGAATTGTGTTCTATAGAATTACAATAATTGCACTTGTTCTTCCTCTTGGGGTGCAGCTCAAGTGTTGATTGAATCCTCCGCTGCTTTGATCTTCCTTTCGTTGTCGATTTTGGGGGGTCTCTAGGAATGGTAGGATCTATCATGGGAGTAGGATAAACAAGATTAGGATCAAATACAGAAGCACCTTGAGGGATGGTAGGACTTTTGCCAGCTGACGCACAACCTAGTTGTACACGTTCATCACTAGTGTGTGGAGAAGAAACCAACATCGGGACTGCATTTTGTTGGGAAAATGTTGAGGGTATGGCATGCTGGCCAGAACCACTAGGCGAGTGCAATGTTTCGAGGCCACTCCATGCCATTGCCCCACCACAAGAAGCACTTGTGTTTAGTGGCAGATACGACATTCGTGGGGGATCAGGTGCCCTGGGTTGTTGTTCAGACCCTCTGGGACCCCTGGGACGTTGTGCAGCCCATGCGGGATGTGGAGCGGACCCATGTTTTGTGGAGCAGGGCCTCTGTTTTTTAGAGTAGGTTCTCTAGGTTGTGGAATAGGGCCCCTGGGTTGATGAACACCCCCCCCCCTCGGTGCTGTTGCAGGCATTCTAGGTGCAGGCGCAGGGCCGTAGTGTACTAGAGTGGGCCCCTATTGAAATGGTGCAGACGCTCGAGGTGCTTGTTCTTGCAAACCAGGTTCATAGGGCTAGGTACCTTCGTCGCTGCACTTTTTTGATGCAGTGCAGAAGTAGTCTATTGTTGTTTTTTTGGACAAGGAGGTGCTTGCACAAGCCCATTAGGTGGTGGCGAAGGTGGATTAGCCTTGCGACTACTTGTCGTAGCAGGATTACCATTTCCTGATGGTACCGAAGAACTTGGCGGTGGTGGAGCCCCCCCCCCCCAGGGTTGCTACTAGATGATGCTGCTATTTGCTTCTTCCTTGACAATTTTAGATTTTTAATTTCTCATCGTGCTAGACGCATATGTCTCTTTACAATGTCTGAAGCAGCATCAGATGCTCTAGCCACGTGAGCAAGATTTGCAAAATCCATTTGCATGTTTGCAAGTCGAAGCTCCTTCTTTGATTGGGCTGGCAACTCATCGAGCTCATGATCAGGAGCAGGTGGTGCATCAGGTATTGCCAAGGGTGTCCATCTACGAATGATGTACTTCCCAAGGATTTCATCAACACCCAGTTGCATGAAAACTTTCAAAATATGGCAGCAAAGCATGTCATCCCTGTCCATTCTGCAACAGTCACATCTATAGTCTTCAGCACTCGGTTCACATGTCACGTAATAGCTTCTAGATCCATACTTCACAACCCACTCCTGGTTGGGGTAAAGTTCATACAAGTTAGCACCATGAGGCCGTACATTGTACCTCCCAATCAACTCAAACTCAGCTCGAAACTTAACATACAAATCCCTTGTGTAGGCATCATAAGCTTGCTTTTCAATGGGGTAAGACGACCATAGCTCAGTCTGGAAATGCTCTGTTGTATAGTCTTTGGCACCTTCTCGGACTAGTATGTGTGTTTGAATTTTCTGGTACTACTTCACGAAGTTCAAGATGGATTCATGTGGTTTCACATATCGCTTAAGGACAGCATTGAACCCCTCATTGTGCTGGGTTGGTTGCAAGAAAGGGAAGAACCGGTGCTTGAAGTACCAAGGAACCCATGTTGCTCGGTAGTTATATAGATTCTCAAAGTGGGTGTCAACCATAGCCTCATACCTCAACAGCAGAGTAGCCCATGTTGTCTCAAACTCCTCTGTTGTCAAGAAGAAGTCAACACATTCATTGAAATCACACGACAAACCAGGGTTTCGCCCCAACATTGATCCAAGCTTCTCTTGTGCCTTCTTCATTATACGCCAACAACAACAACGGTGCACACTCATAGGAAACATCTTTTTGATGGATTTGGCCATCGCAATGTCTTGGTCGGTTATGATGTTGATCAGTGTTATACCATTCATCGCCTCAAGGAACGTCTCAAACAGCCAATCAAAGCTCGATGCCATCTCTTGCCTAACAAAGCCACAACCCAACATGAACAACTAGCCATGTCTATTAATTCCAATAAACGGCGCAAAGGGCATGTTATACATGTTAGTCATGTATGTGGTGTCAAACGAGATGCAATCGTGGTAAGCCTCCACATAAGCTTTCCTAGCTGCATGATATGTCTCCGTCGTATCTACTTTTCCAAACACTTTTGCCCTTGTTTTGGACTCTAACTTGCATGATTTGAATGGAACTAACCCGGACTGACACTGTTTTCAACAGAATTGCCATGGTGCTATTTTTGTGCAGAAATAAAAGCTCTCGGAATGACCTGAAAATCAATGGAGATTATTTTTGGAATATATAAAAAAATACTGGAATAAAGATCCACGTTAGGGGGGCCACACCTTGTCCACGAGGGTGGGGGGCACGCCCTACCCCCTTGGGCGCGCGCCCCTGCCTCGTGGGCCCCCGGACGCTCCACCGACCTCAACTCCAACTCCATATATTCACTTTCGGGGAGAAAAAACAGAGAGAAGGATTCATCGCGTTTTACAATACGGAGCCGCTGCCAAGCCCTGAACTCTCTCGGGAGGGCTGATTTGGAGTCCGTTCGGGGCTCCGGAGAGGGGAATCCGTCGCCATTATCATCATCAACCTTCCTCCGTCACCAATTTCATGATGCTCACCGCCGTGCGTGCGTAATTCCATCGTAGGCTTGCTGGACGGTGATGGGTTGGATGAGATTTATCATGTAATCGAGTTAGTTTTATTAGGGTTGATCCCTAGTATCCACTATGTTCTGAGATTGATGTTGCTATGAGTTTGCTATGCTTAATGCTTGTCACTAGGGCCCGAGTGCCATGATTTCAAATCTGAACCTATTATGTTTTCATCAACATATGAGAGTTCTTGATCCTATCTTGCAAGTGTATAGTCACCTATTATGTGTTATGATCCATTAACCCAAAGTGACAATAATCGGGATACTTACCGGTGATGACCGTAGTTTGAGGAGTTCATGTATTCACTATGTGTTAATGCTTTGGTCCAGTACTCTATTAAAAGAGGCCTTAATATCCCTTAGTTTCCAATAGGACCCTGCTGCCATGGGAGCGTAGGACAAAATATGTCATGCAAGTTCTTTTCCATAAGCACGTATGACTATATTCGGAATACATGCCTACATTACATTGATGAACTGGAGCTAGTTCTGTGTCACCCTATATTATGACTGTTACATGATCGATCGCATCCGGCATAATTCTCCATCACCGATCCAATGCCTACGAGCTTTTCATATATTGTTCTTTGCTTATTTACTTTTCCGCTGCTACTGTTACAATCACTCCAAAACCCAAAAATATTACTTTTGCTACCGTTACCTTTTGCCACCGTTACCATTACTATCATATTACTTTGCTACTAAATACCTTGCTGCAGATATTAAATTTCCAGGTGTGGTTGAATTGACAACTCAGCTGCTAATACTTGAGAATATTCTTTGGATCCCCTTGTGTCGAATCAATAAATTTGGGTTGAATACTCTACCCTCGAAAACTGTTGCGATCCCCTATACTTGTGGGTTATCAAGAACATTTTCTGTCGCCGTTGCCGGGGAGTATAGCTCTATTCTTTGAGTCACTTGGGATTTATATCTGCTTATCATTATGAAGTACTTGAAAGATCAAAGAACCAAGATTTTTCCCTCAACTACGAGGGGAGGTAAGGAACTGCCATCTAGCTCTGCACTTGATTCACCTTCTGTTATGAGTAAACTTGCGACACCTACACATGCTATTGATTCTGATAGGTAGCATGTTATTGATGATGCCGCTTCTGCTTTGCATGATACTTATGATGAAACTACTTCTATGCTTGATACAACTTTGCCACTTGGTGAATTTCTTGATGAACAACTTGCTAGGGCTAGAGAGAATGAAATTATTGAAACTGATAATATTGATGAAAGTGATGATGAAGATTCTCCCCCTAGATATGAATTGCATGTTGTTCCTGAGGGTTATGTTATGGATGAAGAAACTGCTAGAGACTTTCTTGCCTGCAATGATAGAAGTGATCTTAAGAAATTATTAGCTAAGCTTAAAGAAAACTCTTTGAATGCTAGAGTGAAATATGATCCTGCTTATGCTACTTCACCTATCTTTATTACTGATAAGGATTATGATTTCTCAGTTGATCCTGATATAATTACTTTGGTTGAATCTGATCCTTTCTATGGCTATGAATCTTAAACTGTTGTGGCACATCTTACTAAATTAAATTATATAGCTACCCTGTTCACTAATGATGAGAAAACTCGCTACTATTATATCCTTAAATTATTTCCGTTCTCATTAAAGGGTGATGCTAAGATATGGTTTAATTCTCTTGATCCTGGTTGTGTGCGTAGTCCCCAGGATATGATTTACTACTTCTCTGCTAAATATTTCCCCGCTCATAAGAAACAAGCTGCTTTAAGGGAAATATATAATTTTGTGCAAATTGAAGAAGAGAGTCTCCCACAAGCTTGGGGGGCTTCTCCAATTAGTTAATGCTTTGCCTAATCATCCTCTCAAGAAAAATGAAATACTTGATATCTTTTATAATGGACTAACCGATGCTTCCAGAGATTACCTGGATAGTTGTGCTGGTTGTGTTTTCAGGGAAAGAATAGTTGATCAAGCTGAATTGCTATTGAATAATATGTTAGCTAATGAAAATAATTGGACACTTCCTGAACCAACTCCTAAGCCAACTCCGAAGAAAAGGGGTATTCTATTTCTCAGTCCTGAAGATATGCAAGAGGCAAAGAAATCTATGAAAGAAAAAGGTATAAAAGCTGAAGATGTTAACAATTTACCTCCTGATGAAGAAATACATGGTCATAATTCATCACCTATTGAAGAAACACACGGTCTCGATAACCCGACACAGTTAGTAAAGGTAAATTCTCTCTATAGATTTGATGAAGGTGATATTCCTCGTAATAAGTCTGCTAGCCAATGCTTAGATGAGTTTGATAATTTTATTGTTAAACAAGAAAACTTCAATGCTTATGTTGGTAGACAATTGAAACATAATGCTTATGTGATTGAACACTTGAGTGATTATATGGCTAGTGTTAAAGGTGAACTTAAACTCATTAGTAAAAATGCTTCTATGGTTACCACTCGAGTAGAAAAAGTACTTAAATCTCAGAATGATTTGCTCAATGAATTGAGTAGCAAAAATAATGACTTTGTTATTAGAGTTGCAACTAGAGGAGGCAAAGTGACTCAGGAACCTTTGTATCCTGAGGGCCATCCTAAGAGAATTGAGCAAGATTCTCAGAGAACTACTGTAGATGTACCTAGTCCTTCTAAAAGGAAGAAAAAGGAAAATGATAGGACTTTGCATACTTCTAGTGAACCTGTTGTAGACACACCAGAGAATCCTAATGATATTTCTATCTCCGATGCTGAAACACAATCTGGTAATGAACATGAACCTAGTGATAATGTTAATGATGATGTTCATGTTGATGCCCAACCTGGCAATAATAATTATGTAGAAATTGAACCTTCTGTTGATCTTCATAACCCACAATCAAAGAATCAATGTTATGATAAGAGAGACTTTGTTGCTAGGAAGCATGGTAAAGAAAGAGAACCATGGGTTCAGAAACCCATGCTCTTTCCTCCTAAACCATCCAAGAAAAAGGATGATGAGGATTTTGAGCGCTTTGCTGAAATGATTAGACCTATCTTTTTGCGTATGCGTTTCACTGATATCCTTAAAATGAATCCTTATGCTAACTACATGAAGGGAATAGTTACTAATAAAAGAAGGATGCCGGAAGCTGAAATTTCCACCATGCTTGATAATTATACTTTTAAGGGTGGAATACCAAAGAAACTTGGAGATCCAAGAGTACCAACTATACCATGCTCCATTAAAAGAAACTATGTTAAAACTGCTTTATGTGATCTTGGAGCCGGTGTTAGTGTTATGCCTCTCTCCTTATATCGTAGACTTGATTTGAATAAGTTGACACCTACTAAAATATCTTTGTAAATGGCTGATAAATCAACTGCTATACATGTCGGTATTTGTGAGGATGTGCCTATTGTGGTTGCAAACGTTACTATTTTAATGGACTTCGTTATTCTTGATATTCCCGAGGACGATAGTATGTATATTATTCTTGGAAGACCCTTTTTGAATATTGCAGGGGCTGTTATTGATTGCACCAAAGGCAATGTCACTTTTCATGTTAATGGTAATCAGAATACGGTACACTTTCCAAGGAAACAACCTCAAGTCCACAGTATTAATTCTATTGGAAAATTTTCAACAATCACTATTGGAGGTTTTGAATTTCCTCTTCCTACTGTCAAGAAGAAATATGATATTCTTATTGTTGGGGATATGCATATCCCCGTTGAGGTAACATAGTGTTATTCGAAATTTCTCCGTTCCATGTTATTCGGAATGGGTTTGTTAACAAGACTTGATCAACCTTGTTAGTGGATTCCTTTTCATGAGCATGAGATGGATGAAGTTAGAAAACACAACTCTCTGTACCCTGTTTTTACTTTCTGTTATTTATATTAATAAAGCAAAAATAGTATTTTTCTGTCTGTTTTCTGAATTATCCATGCAATAAAAACTTAACACTATAGGAGACCACGCGCGAGTCACCTCGTACCTACCTCTTGAGCACTGCGTTGGTTTTCCCTTGAAGAGGAAAGGGTGATGCAGTAAAGCGGCGTAAGTATTTCCCTCAGTTTTTGAGAACCAAGGTATCAATCCAGTAGGAGACCACGCGCGAGTCACCTCGTACCTACACAAACAAATAAGAACCTCGCAACCTACGCGATAAAGGGGTTGTCAATCCCTTCACGGCCACTTGCAAGAGTGAGATCTGATAGAGATGATAATAATAAGA
The DNA here is from genome assembly GCF_003073215.2 of Triticum urartu. NCBI lineage: Eukaryota > Viridiplantae > Streptophyta > Magnoliopsida > Poales > Poaceae > Triticum > Triticum urartu. The sequence continues at coordinate 341,512,551 of NC_053022.1, forward strand.
TAAATATTTTTGGTATTTTTATGATATAGATTGAAAGTAAAGATTGCAAAATAAAATAGATTGGAAATTTGTATGATGGAGAATAGACCCGGGGGGCATAGGTTTCAGTAGTGGCTTCTCTCAAGAAAGCATAAGTATTATGGTGGGTGAACAAATTACTGTCGAGCAATTGATAGAAAAGCGAATAATTATGAGAATATCTAGGTATGATCATGTATATAGGCATCACGTCTGTGACAAGTAGACCGACTCCTGCATGCATCTACTACTATTACTCCACACATCGACTGCTATCCAGCATGCATCTAGAGTATTAAGTTCATAAGAACAGAGTAACGCCTTAAGCAAGATGACATGATGTAGAGGGATAAACTCATGCAATATGATGTAAACACCATCTTTTTATCCTCGTTGGCAACAATACAATACGTGTCGGTTCCCTTTCTGTCAGTGGGATCGAGCACCGCAAGATTGAACACAAAGCTAAGCACTTCTCCCATTGCAAGAAAGATCAATCTAGTAGGCCAAACCAAACTGATAATTCGAAGAGACTTGCAAAGATAAACCAATCATACATAAAAGAATTCAGAGAAGATTCAAATATTGTTCATAGATAATCTTGATCATAAACCCGCAATTCATCGGATCTCGACAAACACACCGCAAAAGAAGATTACATCAAATAGATCTCCAAGAGAATCGAGGAGAACTTTGTATTGAGATCCAAAGAGAGAGAGAAGAAGCCATGTAGCTATTAGCTATGGACCCGAAGGTCTGAAGTAAACTACTCACACATCATCGGAGAGGCCATGGAGTTGATGTAGAGGCCCTCCGTGATCAATGCCACCTCCGGCGGAGCTCTGGAAAAGACCCCAAGATGGGATCTCTTGGGTACAGAAGGTTGCGGCGGTGGAAATAGGGTTTCGTGGTGCTCCTGGATGTTTGCGGGGTATATGGATATATATATATAGGAGGAAGAAGTAGGTCGGTGGAGCAACGAGGGGCCCACGAGGGTGGAGGGCGTGCCCAGGGGGTGGGCGCCCCCCTGCCTCATGGCCTCCTCGATTGTTTCTTGACGTCCACTCCAAGTCTCCTGGATCACGTTTTTTCCAAAAATAGCGCTCCCAAATGTTTCATTCCGTTTGGACTCCGTTTGATATTCCTTTTCGGTGAAACACTAAAATAGGCAAAAAAACTGCAATTTGGGTTGGGCCTCCGATTAATAGTTTAGTCCCAAAAATAATATAAAAGTGTAAAAATAAGCCCATTAACATCCAAAACAGATAATATAATAGTATGGAACAATCAAGAATTATAGATACGTTGGAGACGTATCAAGCATCCCCAAGCTTAATTCCTGCTCGTCCTCGAGTAGGTAAATGATAAAAATAGAATTTTTTATGTGGAATGCTTCCTAACATATTTCTCAATGTAATTTTTCTTTATTTTGGCATGAATGTTCAGATCCAAAAGATTCAAGATAAAAGTTTAATATTGACATAGAAATAATAATACTTCAAGCATACTAACTAAGCAATCATGTCTTCTCAAAATAACATGGCCAAAGAAAGTTATCCCTACAAAATCATATAGTCTGGCTATGCTCTATCTTCATCACTCAAAATTAGATCATGCACAACCCCGATGACAAGCCAAGCAATTGTTTCATACTTATGATGTTCTCAAACCTTTTCAATCTTCACGCAATATATGAGCGTGAGCCATGGATATAGCACTATGGTGGAATAGAATGGTGGTTGTGGAGAAGACAAAAAAGGAGAAGATAGTCTCACATCAACTAGGCGTATCAACGGGCTATGGAGATGCCCATTAATAGATATCAATGTGAGTAGGGATTGCCATGCAACGGATGCACTAGAGCTATAAGTGTATGAAAGCTCAACAAAAGAAACTAAGTGGGTGTGCATCCAACTTGCTTGCTCATGAAGACCTAGGGCAATTTGAGGAAGCCCATCATTGGAATATACAAGCCAAGTTCTATAATGTAAGATTCCCACTAGTTTATGAAAGTGACAACATAGGACACTCTCTATCATGAAGATCGTGGTGCTACTTTGAAGCACAAGTGTGGAAAAAGGATAGTAACATTGTCCCTTCTCTCTTTTTCTCTCATTTTTTTCTTTTCTTTTTTTGGGCCTTCTTTTTTGGCCTCTTTTCTCTTCTTCTTTTTTCGTCCGGAGCCTCATCCCGACTTATGGGGGAATCATAGTCTCCATTATCCTTTCCTCACTGGTACAATGCTCTAATAATGATGATCATCACACTTCTTTTTACTTACAACACAAGAATTACAACTCAATACTTAGAACAAAATATGACTCTATGTGAATGCCTCCGGCAGTGTATCGGGATATGCAATGAATCAAGAGTGACATGTATGAAAAAATTATGAAGGGTGGCTTTGCCACAAATACGATGTCAACTACATGATCATGCATGGCAATATGACAATGATGAAGCGTGTCATAGCAAACGGAACGGTGGAAAGTTGCATGGCAATATATCTCGGAATGGCTATGGAAATGCCATAATAGGTAGGTATGGTGGTTGTTTTGAGGAAGGTATATGATGGGTTTATGGTACAGGCGAGAGTTGCGCGGTACTAGAGAGGCTAGCAATGGTGGAAGGGTGAGGGTGCGTATAATCCATGGACTCAACATTAGTCATAAAGAACTCACATACTTATTGCAAAAATCTATTAGTTATAGAAACAAAGTACTACGCGCATGCTCCTAGGGGGATAGATTGGTAGGAAAAGACCATCGGTCGTCCCCGACCGCCACTCATAAGGAAGGCAATCAATAAATAAATCATATGCTCCGACTTCATCACATAACGGTTCACCATACGTGCATGCTACGGGAATCACAAACTTCAACACAAGCATTTCTCAAATTCACAACTACTCAACTAGCATGACTCCAATATCACCATCTCCATATCTCAAAACAATTATCAAGTATCAAACTTCTCATAGTATTCAATGCACTTATATGAATGTTTTTATTATGCCTAAAACCAAATTGCCATGTTGTTCTAAAGGACTCTCAAAATGATATAAGTGAAGCATGAGAGATCAATTATTTCTATAAAATAAAACCACCACCGTGCTCTAAAAGATATAAGTGAAGCCCTAGGGCAAAAACTATATAGCTCAAAAGATAAAAGTGAAGCACATAGAGTATTCTAATAAATTCCAATTCATGAGTGTCTCTCTCAAAAGGTGTGTACACCAAGGATGATTTTGGTAAAAAAAATCAAACACTCAAATCATACAAGACGTTCCAAGCAAAACACATATCATGTGGTGAATAAAAATATAGCTGCAAGTAAAGTTACCGATGAATGAAGACAAAAGAGGGGATGCCTTCCGGGGCATCCCCAAGCTTAGGCTTTTTGGTGTCCTTGGATTTAACTTGGGGTGCCTTGGAAATCCCCAAGCTTAGGCTCTTGCCACTCCTTGTTCCATAATCCATCAAATCTTTACCCAAAACTTGAAAACTTCACAACACAAAACTTAACAAGAAAATCTCGTGAGCTCCATTAGCGAAAGAAAACAAAACACCACTTCAAGGTACTATAATGAACTCATTCTTTATTTATATTGGTGTTAAACCTACTGTATTCAAACTTCTCTATGGTTTATAAACTCTTTTACTAGCCATAGATTCATCAAAATAAGCAAACAACACACGAAAAACAGTATCTGTCAAAAACAGAACAGTCTGTAGTAATCTGTAACTAACGCAAACCTCTGGAACCCCAAAAATTATAAAATTTCTGGACATGAGTAATTTATCTATTAGTCATCTTCAAAAAGAATTAACTAAATATCACTCTCCAATAAAAAATGGCAGCAATTCTCGTGAGTGCTAAAGTTTTTGTTTTTTTACAGCAAGATCAAAAAGACTTCCCCCAAGTCTTCCCAATGGTTCTACTTGGCACAAACATTAATTAAACACAAAAAACACAACCAAAACAGAGGCTAGATAAATTATTTAATACTAAACAGGAGCAAAAAGCAAGGAATAAAAGTAAAATTGGGTTGCCTCCCAACAAGCGCTGTCGTTTAACGCCCCTAGCTAGGCATAAAAGCAAGGATAGATCTAGGTATTGCCATCTTTGGAAGGCAATCCATAGGTGGCTATCATAATAGATTCATATGGTAATTTAATTTTATTTCTAGGGAAGTGTTCCATGCCTTTCCTTAATGGAAATTCGAATTTAATATTCCCTTCCTTCATATCAATAATTGCACCAATCGTTCTAAGGAAAGGTCTACCAAGAATAATAGGACATGAAGGATTGCAATCTATATCAAGAACAATAAAATCTACGGGCACATAATTCCTATTTGCAACAATAAGAACTTCATTAATCTTCCTCATAGGTTTCTTAATAGTGGAATCCGCAAGGTGCAAGTTTAAAGAACAATCATCAAATTCACGGAAACCTAGCAAATCACACAAAGTTTTTGGGATCATGGAAACACTAGCACCCAAATCACAAAAAGCATAGCATTAATTATCTTTAATTTTTATTTTAATATTAGGTTCCCACTCATCATAAAGTTTTCTAGGGATAGAAACTTCCAACTCAAGTTTTTCTTCATAAGATTGCATCAAAGCATCAACGATATGTTTAGTAAAAGCTTTATTTTGACTATAAGCATGAGGAGAATTTAGCACGGATTGCAACATGGAAATACAATCTATCAAAGAGCAATTATCATAATTAAATTCCTTGAAATCCAAGATAGTGGGTTCGTTGCTATCTAAAGTTTTAACTTCTTCAATCCCATTTTTATCAAATTTTGCATCAAGATCTAAAACCTCTGAATTTTTGGGACGCCTTCTAACTAAAGTTGACTCATCTCCAGTCCAATCATTATCATTCATATTGCAAAACAAAGATTTAATAGGGGACACATCAATTACTTTTATATCTTCATCCTTATAATCATGAAAACTAGAAGAACACGCTTTCACAAAGCAATCTCTTCTTGCACGCATCCTAGCGGTTCTTTCTTTGCACTCATCAATGGAAATTCTCATGGCTTTGAGAGACTCATTGATATCATTCTTAGGTGGAATAGATCTAAGTTTAAAAGAATCAACATCAAGAGAAATTATATCCACGTTCCTAGCCAACTCATCAATCTTAAGCAATTTTTCTTCAATCAAAGCATTGAAACTCTTTTGCGAACTAATAAATTCTTTAATACTAGATTAAAAATCAGAGGGCATCTTATTATAATTTCCATAAGAATTGTTCTAGGAATTACCATAATTATTAGAGGAATTACTAGGAAATGGCCTAGAATTAAAATTACCTCTATACGCGTTGTTACCAAAATTGTCCCTACCAACAAAATTCACATCCATAGATTCATTATTATTCTCAATCAAAGTAGACAAAGGCATATCACTAGGATCAGTAGGAGCACTCTTATTAGCAAACAATTTCATAAGTTCATCCATCCTTCCACTCAAAACATTAATCTCTTCAATTGCATGCACTTTTCTATTAGTAGGTCTTTCCGTGTGCCATTGAGAATAATTAACCATAATATTATCTAGGAATTTGGTAGCTTCTCCTAAAGTGATTTCCATAAAAGTGCCTCCCGCGGCCGAATCTAAAAGATTTCTAGAAGCAAAGTTCAATCCGGCATAAAAATTTTGTATAATCATCCATAAATTCAATCCATGTGTAGGGCAATTACGTATCATTAATTTCATCCTCTCCCAAGCTTGTGCAACATGCTCATGATCAAGTTGCTTAAAATTCATAATATCGTTTCTAAGAGAGATGATCTTAGCATGAGGAAAATACTTAGAGATAAAAGCATCTTTGCACTTATAACATGAATCGATATTATTTTTAGGCAAAGACGAAAACCAAGCTTTAGCACGATCTATAAGCGAAAACGAAATAGCTTAAGCTTAACAATATCATTATCCACATCTTTATTCTTTTGCATATCACAGAAATCAATGAAGTTGTTTAGATGGGTAGCGTCATCTTCACTAGGAAGACCAGAAAACGGATCTTTCATGACAAGATTCAGCAAGGCAGTATTAATCTCACAAGATTCAGCATCGGTAAGGGGAGCAATCGGAGTGCTAATAAAATCATTATTGTTGGTATTGCCAAAGTCACACAATTTAGTATTGTCTTGAGCCATCGTGACAAGCAAGCAATCCAGCAAACAAGCAAACAAGCGAAGAAGCAAAAAAAGGCAAACTAGAAAAGAGAAGGGGAACGGAAAAAGAGGGCGAATAAAACGGCAAGGGTGAAGTGGGGGAGAGGAAACGAGAGACAAATGGCAGATAATGTAATGTGAAGGATAAGAGTTCTGATGGATACTTGGAATGTCTTGACTTGGCGTAGATCTCCTCGGAAACGGCGCCAGAAATCCTTCTTGCTACCTCTTGAGCACTGCGTTGGTTTTCCCTTGAAGAGGAAAGGGTGATGCAGTAAAGCAGCGTAAGTATTTCCCTTAGTTTCTGAGAACCAAGGTATCAATCCAGTAGGAGACCATGCGCGAGTCACCTCGTACCTACACAAACAAATAAGAACCTCGCAACCAATGCGATTAAGGGGTTGTCAATCCCTTCATGGCCACTTGCAAGAGTGAGATCTGATAGAGATGATAATAATAAGATAAATATTTTTGGTATTTTTATGATATAGATTGAAAGTAAAGATTGCAAAATAAAATAGATTGGAAACTTGTATGATGGAGAATAGACCCGGGGGCCATAGGTTTCACTAGTGGCTTCTCTCAAGAAAGCATAAGTATTACGGTGGGTGAACAAATTACTGTCGAGCAATTGATAGAAAAGCGAATAATTATGCGAATATCTAGGTATGATCATGTATATAGGCATCACGTCCGTGACAAGTAGACCGACTCCTGCCTGCATCTACTACTATTACTCCACACATCGACCGCTATCCAGCATGCATCTAGAGTATTAAGTTCATAAGAACAGAGTAACGCCTTAAGCAAGATGACATGATGTAGAGGGATAAACTTATGCAATATGATGTAAACCCCATATTTTTATCCTCGATGGAAACAATACAATACGTGTCGGTTCCCTTTCTGTCATTGGGATCGAGCACCGCAAGATTGAACCCAAAGCTAAGCACTTCACCCATTGCAAGAAAGATCAATCTAGTAGGCCAAACCAAAATGATAATTCGAAGAGACTTGCAAAGATAAACCAATCATACATAAAAGAATTCAGAGAAGATTCAAATATTGTTCATAGATAATCTTGATCATAAACCCACAATTCATCAGATCTCGACAAACACACCGCAATAGAAGATTACATCGAATAGATCTCCAAGAGAATCGAGGAGAACTTTGTATTGAGATCCAAAGAGAGAGAAGAAGCCATCTAGCTACTAGCTATGGACCCGAAGGTCTGAAGTAAACTACTCACACATCATCGGAGAGGCCATGGAGTTGATGTAGAGGCCCTCCGTGATCAATGCCCCCTCCGGCGGAGCTCCAGAAAAGACGCCAAGATGGGATCTCTTAGGTACAGAAGGTTGCGGCGGTGGAAATAGGGTTTCGTGGTGCTCCTAGATGTTTGCGGGGTCTATGGATATATATAGGAGGAAGAAGTAGGTCGGTGGAGCAACGAGGGGCTCACGAGGGTGGAGGGCGCGCCCAGGGGGGTGGGTGTGCTCCCATGCCTCGTGGCCTCCTCGATTGTTTCTTGACGTCCACTCCAAGTCTTGTGGATCACGTTTGTTCCAAAAATAGCGCTCTCGAAGTTTCGTTCCATTTGGATTCTGTTTGATATTCCTTTTCGGCAAAACACTAAAATAGGCAAAAACAGCAATTTGGGTCGGGCCTCCGGTTAATAGGTTAGTCCCAAAAATAATATAAAAGTGTAAAAATAAGCCCATTAACATCCAAAACAGATAATATAATAGCATGGAACAATCAAAAATTATAGATACGTTGGAGACGTATCAGGGCCCGAGTGCCATGATTTCAGATCTGAACCTATTATGTTTTCATCAATATATGAGAGTTCTTGATCCTATCTTGCAACTCTATAGTCACCTATTATGTGTTATGATCCGTTAACCCCGAAGTGATAATAATCGGGATACTTACCGGTGATGATCGTAGTTTGAGGAGTTCATGTATTCACTATGTGTTAATGCTTTGGTCCGGTACTCTATTAAAAGGAGGCCTTAATATCCCTTAGTTTCCAATAGGACCCCGCTGCCACGGGAGGGTAGGACAAAAGATGGCATGCAAGTTCTTTTCCATAAGCACGTATGACTATATTCGGAATACATGCCTACATTACATTGATGAACTGGAGCTAGTTCTGTGTCACCCTGTTATTACTGTTACATGATCGATCTCATCTAGCATAATTCTCCATCACCGATCCAATACCTACGAGCTTTTCATATATTGTTCTTCGCTTATTTAGTTTTCCGTTGCTACTGTTACAATCACTTCAAAACCCCAAAATATTACTTTTTCTACCGTTACCTTTTGCCACCATTACCACTACTATCATATTACTTTGCTACTAAATACCTTGCTGCAGATATTAAGTTTCCAGGTGTGGTCGAATTGACAACTCAGCTTCTAATACTTGAGAATATTCTTTGGCTCCCATTGTGTCGAATCAATAAATTTGGGTTGAATACTCTACCCTCGAAAATTGTTGCGATCCTCTATACTTGTGGGTTATCACTGCACCATCAACCCATAAAATGTTCTCCACCCTATCCTCCTCATTGTACTTTATCTTATAAAAGAAGTATGGATCATCTTTTTGTTGATCTTTGAAGCAGGCAACTGCCTGAATCATATCTCCTTTGGTGGCATCTTTGTTTAACATTGTCTTGAGGTTTGTAATGTGCTTAGTACCATAGGGGACAATCAGCTCTGTGCCATAGAACTCCGACATAATATGCATCATACACCCTGCACATAAAGGCAAAAATTATGTGTTTTAGTCCATTTGTTTACCCCAAGTAGAAATCATTTCATAAAGACACAAATTATTATGCATGATACTCAAAAGCAGTTTATAGGCAAGTTCAATAGCATTTTCAGACAAACCAGTATGTTAAAGTGTCCAGGCAAGTTTAGGGCATGGTTTGAGCAAGTACTAACTTATGGGCAAGCAACTAGCACAACAAGACTAATTAATGCACACACACAAACCAATGAGTGCCCAGGGGAAATCAGTGCTTGCAAAATATACAAGTGCAGGCAAGTTGTGCTTCTATATTTCACACACACACCAAATATATGAAAGCGTCCAAGTAGTGCACGCAAGTTGAGGACATGTTTTTAGCAAGCACTGACTTCTGGGCAAGCAACTAGCACAACAAGACTAATTAATGCACACACACACAAACCAATTAGTATCCAGGGAAATCATTCCTTACAAGCGCAGGCAAGTTGTGGCCTTGGGTTTGAGAAAGTACTAACAGTAGGCTAGCAACTTGCTTCACAAAACTAAGCAATGCATACATGTACGGGGAAATTAGTGCATTTTTTGCAACTACAAGCAGGTGCAAGCAAGTAAATGTCCATGAAGTGAGCAAGTACCAACTAATGCGCAAGCATATTCCTAACAACACTAACCAACCTCCATGAACAAATATAATTTCATCAAGAACACTAAAGGAAAAGGAATTACATGTGTTCTATAAACACATTAAACCAAGTAACATGTTTAGGGCCTGACCCAAATATCACATTTTAAAAAAACCATAGGCAAGCACTAAATGAGTGTTGAGCAATTAAGACCAAAAACACAGGAAAGTATAGGATCATTTTCACGTGTAGTTAAATTGCAGTTGTGAAGATGTGTTAGGAATGCCCTTTCTTCTGGAGGTATCTGTAAGTGCATCTAGTGCCACCCCTAGTTGGTTTTGGAGTATTGACGACAAACCTAGTTGAGGGACTAATGTGTTTGTGAGAATTGCAGGATAGCACAGGTAGAAGTCCCTCATTGATTCGGTTTTACTACCAGAGATGACCCCTAAAAATGTATGAAGACATTGAAGTCAAAGGTGGTATATGAAGATATTCACACTGAAGACTATGACAAGAGAAGACACGATATGAAGCCTATGGAGCTCGAAGACTTAGATCTTCCATAGTTCTTTTTCTTTTGTGTTGAGTCATAGGAACCACCGTACTGTTAAGTGGGGTCCAAGAGAACCAGTCAGAATGACTGAAGTGATGCCTAAACCAAAAACCTATGTCTTCAAGTGAAGACTATGAGAGTGAATCTTGTCCAGAGTCGGACAAGTCAGCTTTGCTTGTAGCCCAAGTAAAGTTGCCGTGTGAGTTTGAAATCTGACCGTTGGAACACGTGTCAGTTCCTTAGTGACCCAGGGTCATTTCGGACAAATCAGGTCGGGTTGCCAAGTGGCTATAAATAGCCCACCCCCTACAACCATAAACGGTTGGCTGCTCAGATTGAAAGTACGGCTTTTGTCGTTTGAGAGCAACCCACCTCGAAGCCTTTGAGAGAGAATTCCTTGCGAGGATAAATCCCTAACCACCAGAGCCAGAGAGAATTGGGCATCACTTAAGTCTTCTTGTCTGTGTGATCTGAAGAATTATTACACTTGAGGACTGTGCATCCTCCAGCCGGTTAGGCGTCGCGTTCTGAGCATCCAAGAGACATTGTGGATTGCCGGTGAACGAAGTATGTGAAGGTTTGGGAGTCTACCTTGAAGAACTTACCAGAGTGATTGGGCGAGGTCTATGTGACCTTAGCTCAAGGAGAATACGGTGAGGACTGGGTGTCCTGAGCTGCGTGTTCAGGACTGGGTGTCCGAGACTGTGTGTCCTAAGGTTTAAATACCTAGCCGCTCCAACCAGACATACAGTTGTCACAGCAACTGGAACTGGTCCAACAAATCATTGTCTTCAACGAGTCACTGGTTTCATCTTCACTTCCCTGTACTTACTGTTACTCCTTGTGAAGTCATTGTATGTTTGCACTATCATTTGTCTTCACTGAGTGACTGCGTGTTCTGTTTGGCTTCACAATATCTTCCTACCTGATCCTTACTACCTAGCTGCTATTAGTCTTTGTGCTTTCACTTCATTGAATACTTGACTATGGTTTGCCTAGTGTAGTCTACCTTCCGCTGCATGGTAATAGGTTTAATTTTATTGTTTGTCTTCAAAACTTCTATGTTCTGAAGACTTTCATAAAATCGCCAATTCACCCCCCCTCTAGTCGATATAACGCACTTTCAATTGGTATCAGAGCAAGGTGCTCCCTTGTTCTGTGTGATTCGGTTTAATCACCTGGAGTTTTAGCTATGTCGACTGCAGGGATAATTAAAGTCTCCGCTGCGTGCCCCGTCTTTGATGGAACTGAATATCCCTACTGGAAGAATAAGATGCACATGCATCTTGAAGCCATTGACGTCGACCTATGGTATGTCGTTGAGAACGGCGTTCCCAAGGCTGGAGAAGGTGTCACTGCTGCTGATGTCAAGAAATTCGTTCAACTGGACTCTACTGCCAAGAATATCATTTGTGGTCATCTGACCAAAGGACAGTATGGCCGTGTGAGTGCTTTGAAGACATCCAAGCTGGTCGACTGGCTCTCCAAGGTCAATGAAGGCATCTCAACCCAGAGAGATCAGAGAATCAGTGTCCTTCGCAACCTCTTCAACCGCTTCAAGCGAAATGACAATGAGAATGTCTAGCACACATTTGACCGACTCACTGACATCACAAATGAGCTTCAAGCCCTCGGCGCCACTGAGATTACCAAACACGAAGTCGTCAAGACGCTGCTGAGATCACTTGATAGTTCGTTTGACATAATGGCCCTGATGATTCAAGAACGTCCTGATTTCAAGACACTCGATCCGTCTGACATACTTGAGAGGCTCAACACACATGAGTTTCAGCTTTCGGAGGAAAGAGATATCTACGGTCCAAACTATGGGTGAACTCGTGCCTTGAAGGCAAAAGCTGTCTCCTCATCTGAAGAAGAATCTGACAGCGGTTCTGATGATCCTGAAGACATTGGAAGGGAACTTGCTATGCTTGTCAAGAAGTTCCAAAAATTCACCAAGAAGAAAGGCTTCAGAAAGTCTTCCCGATCAAGTTCAAGGAATGATGAAGCTCCTGCTCATGACTACAAGAAGAAAACATGTCACAAGTGCAAGAAACTTGGCCACTTCATCTCTGAGTGTCCACAGTGGGACAATGAGAACAAAAAGAAGAAGAAGAGCAGGGAATATGACTCTGACGACAACAAGAAGAAGAAGAAATACTCAAAGTCTTCTTCCAAGTCTTCCTCAAAGTCTTCATCACACAAGAAGAGCTCATCTGGCAAGGCACGTGCATTTGTTGTCAAGGAAATGGATTCAGAGGAGGAGTCTGCTTCTGAGGAGGCGGAGGTGGAGTCTGAGGAGGAATCCGACTCAGGCGTCGCAAGTCTGGCTATAGCATATGTTGCCAAGTCCATCTTCAACACTGAAGACAATGACTTCATCACCGACACTGATGCAAATGACAAGGACTACTCCGCTTCTACCTACTGCTTCATGGCACGCGGTGCCAAGGTAAACACACGCACTACTCACTATCAAACATCTAGTGACGATGACTCTGATTGTGGTTCAAAACCTAGCTACAAAACACTTGCTAAAATTGCAACTGAACAACAGAAAGCTATGGAACATATTCAAAAACTGTTAGACAGAAGCGATGATCTGTTAGGTGCTGAAATGACTCGATCTGAATCCTTAATTGAAGACATAAAAAATCTTCACGTTAAGTATCAGGAACTTGAAAGTTGTCATGAAACTCTCTCAACAACTCATGAAAAGATTTCCTATGATTATCTTCAAAGGAAGCAGGATCTTGAGAAATTGAGAGCGGTTCATGAAGATCTTCAAACGGAAAACGAGTCACTTCGCGCCAAACAGATCAGTCCCGCTCAGGAAGGATTTGAACCACCATGTCTTAAATGCATTGAGCGTGATAATGCTACTTCTGTTGCTGAATGTTCTACTGCTACTGCTGTTGCAATATCTTCAACTGTTGATGTGGTAACTAACCCCTCTGCTGAGGATACCACCGCTATTGCTGATGAGAATGCTAGGTTGAAGACATTGCTTGAAACAGGGATGTACAAAAGTCTTCAAGGGCATCAGACACTATGTGATGTCCTCAAAAAGCAGATTCTGAACCGAAACCCTAGGAAAGAGGGTGTTGGGTTCGTAAGGAAAATGAATGCAGATGGCTCTTACTGGAAACCTGAGCAGTACCCCAAAACCATGTGGGTTGCTGCAAAGGAACCTTCAGCAGATCCATCCAATCTAACTGGCTTCACTTGTGCTAACCCCATTATCATTGATGAATCCTTTGATGCAAACTATATACTGTTTAAGAATCAGAATGGTGAAGTGTTTGCCAGGTACATTGGTACTAACTGCAAGAATGGACCGCCTATGAAGAAGATCTGGGTTCCGAAAAGGTGTCTGGAAAATCTTCCTGTGAATGTCATCATGACACCTCACGTGAAGAAGACAAACCTCAGACCAAAGGCTTCATACGGTCCAAAGGCTTCATACAGACAGAGGACTCACCTGAGTCGCACTAACGCAAATGTTTTGCAGGGAAACCATACTCAGGCATATGAATATGAGAGCGGTTCATCAAACCGCCATGTTCATAAGACCAAGAACTATTCTGCTTATTCTTATGAGTACTATTGTCCGCCTGCAAGACTGTTTGCTAGGGCTTCAAAGCCAAAATTCTCAGATGCTGCACTTAGACTTATTGCTTCTAAGCCACCCGTGAAGATGTGGGTGGCTAAGAAAGCTTAACTCTCTTTTGCAGGGAAAGGTCTCCAGCAGAAAACCAAAATCGTCTGACGCTATTGCTGGGGACCTTAAACATCTTGTAGGGCGCAAGATCAAATGCCCAAATGGTCTTACTATGTACTTCGTACCTGAATCGCTTGCTACTCTCCCTATTAGTCCTAACATGGATCTAAGCTTTCATAACCCACTGGTTCGTCAAATGTTTTTGCTTCACAATGCTCTTGGTGAAGCCTATCCCCCTAACTGCACTGTAGGGTACGACACCAGCGTCTTCAGAATGGATTATTGACAGTGGGTGTACAAATCACATGACTGGCAAAAGAAGTCTTCTTATGGACTCAACCTTACGTCCATCCGACAAGAGCCACATCACATTTGCTGACACTGGTAAAAGTAAGGTATTGGGTCTAGGTAGAGTTGCAATCTCAAGGGATCAACACATGGATAAAGTCATGCTTGTTGAATCCCTTGGCTTCAACTTAATGTCTGTCTCAATGCTTTGCGATTTGAACATGATCGTAATGTTTGGAAAATATCGTTGCCTTGTACTAATGGAATCTGACAAGTCTCTAGTGTTTGAAGGGTATCGAAAAGATGATTTGTATGTGGTAGATTTCTCAGCAGGGCCATAGCTTGCAGTATGTCTTCTAGCAAAGGCTTCAGAATGCTGGCTCTGGCATCGGAGGCTTGGACATGCTGGCATGAGGAACCTTCACACCCTTGCGAAGAAGAAGCATGTCATAGGCATCGAGGGCGTTAAGTTCAAGAAAGACCACTTATGCGGTGCCTGTGAAGCAGGGAAGATGACGAGGGCCAAACATCCCTCGAAGACAATCATGACCACTACTCGACCCTTCGAACTGCTTCACATGGATCTTTTCGGTCCCACTCATTACTCAACTCTAACTACCACTGCTTGCCTCTATGGCTTCGTTATTTTTGATGATTATTCCAGATATACTTGGGTGCACATAATCCTTTACAAGACTGAAGTGCAGGATGTCTTCAGACGCTTCGCCAATCGAGCTATGAACAATTTTGGCGCCAAGATAAAGCACATCAGAAGTGACAATGGCACTGAATTCAAGAACACTGGCCTTTATACATATCTTGATACCTTGGGCATCACACATGAATTCTCAGCCCCGTACACGCCACAGCAGAATGGCGTCGTCGAACGCAAGAACAGAACACTAATTGAGATGGCCAGAACGATGCTAGATGAATACAAGACCCCAAGAAAATTCTGGCCCGAAGCCATTGATACTGCATGCCATACAATCAATCATGTTTATCTTCACAAGCTACTGAACAAGACATCTTATGAGCTCCTTACTGGCAAGAAGCCAAATCTCAGTTACTTCAGAGTATTTGGCGCAAGGTGCTGGATCAAGGACCCACATCACACCTCAAAATTTGCACCAAAAGCACATGAGGGTTTTATGCTTGGATATGGAAAGGATTCGCACTCCTACAGAGTCTTCAATCTCTTTCATTACAAAGTGGTTGAAACAGTGGATGTGCGGTTCGATGAGACCAACGGTTCACAAAGAGAGCAGCTGCCAAATGTGCTAGATGAAGTTCCATCCAGTGAATCAATCAAGCTAATGGGAACTGGAGAAATTATACCTTCTGAAGCTCATCCTGAAGAAGAACTTATCATTTCAGCACCTGATCAACATGAAGACAATGCTCAGCCTGAAGACATTCCTTCCAACAACGACAATGAACAGCAAGAGCAAAGTCTTCGCCCTGTACATCCTCGCGTTGCCAATGAAGTGCAGATTGAAAGAATAATTAATAGCATCAATGCACCTGGTCCACTCACTCGTTCAAGGGCAACTCAGCTAGCAAATTTCTGTGGGCACTTCGCATTCGTCTCAATAGCAGAACCCAAGAAACTTGAAGAAGCCTTCATGGAACCTGAATGGATTCAAGCTATGCAAGAAGAGCTTCAACAGTTTGAGCTGAATAATGTATGGGAACTGGTTAAGTGTCCTGATCCACGGAAGCACAATATAATAGGCACCAAATGGATATACCACAACAAGCAAGATGAGCATGGTCAAGTTGTCAGAAACAAAGCTCGTCTCGTTGCTCAAGGATATACTCAACTGGAAGGCATTGACTTCGATGAAACATTTGCTCCTGTGGCTAGACTTGAAGCCATACGCATACTGCTGGCCTATGCAAATCATCATAACATACTTCTATATCAAATGGATGTGAAGAGTGCCTTTCTCAATGGCAACATTGAAGAAGAAGTGTATGTTGCACAACCGCCTGGCTTTGAAAATCCAAAACATCCTGACATGGTATACAAGCTCAACAAGGCACTGTATGGCCTCAAACAAGCCCCTCGGGCCTGGTATGACACACTCAAATACTTCCTGAAGAGCAAAGGCTTCATACCTGGTTCCCTAGATCCCACTCTTTTCACGAAGACATATGATGGTGAACTGTTTGTGTGCCAAATATATGTGGATGACATTATCTTCGGCTGCACCGATCAGAAGTACAGTGAAGAGTTTGGATATATGATGCAAGAGCAATATCAGATGTCCATGATGGGGGAGCTGAAGTTCTTCCTCGGTCTTCAAATACGACAACAACGCAATGGCATCTTCATATCTCAAGAGAAGTATCTCAAAGATTGCCTGAAGAAGTTCGGTATGCAATACTGCAAAGGCTTCACAACACCAATGCCAGCCAAACATCATCTGGGTCCTGACGACAATGGTAAAGAGTTCGATCAAAAGGTATACCGCTCCATGATTGGTTCTTTACTTTATCTATGTGCATCTAGGCCAGATATTATGCTTAGTGTTTGCATGTGTGCTCGATTTCAAGCGACACCAAAGGAGTCGCATCACTTAGCTGTGAAGCGAATTCTTCGATATTTGGCTCACACCCCAACTCTAGGATTATGGTATCCAAAGGGCTCAGAGTTTGATTTGGTTGGATTCTCGGATGCTGATTATGCTGGTGAAAAAGTTGATCGCAAGTCTACATCAGGCACATGTCACTTTCTGGGATGATCACTTGTATGTTGGTCTTCAAAGAAGCAGAACTGTGTATCTCTCTCCACTGCTGAATCTGAATACATTGTTGCTGGATCTTGCTGCGCTCAGCTTCTGTGGATGAAGCAAACACTCAAGGACTATGGCATTCATCTGAAGCAAGTGCCAATTTACTGCGACAACGAAAGCGCCATCAAGATTGCTAACAACCCAGTTCAGCACTCGAAGACAAAGCACATTGAAACTCGTCATCACTTTCTCAGAGATCATGTTGTGAAGGAAGACATTGATATCATACACGTCAACACTAAAGAGCAATTGGCAGATATCTTCACCAAGCCCTTGGATGAGAAGAGGTTTTGCAAGTTACGGTGTGAGCTAAATATCCTGGAATCCTCAAATGTCATGTGATCAGGCACACATCCTAACCCTTATGCATATTGATGACTTAGATGTGCAACACACGAAGTAAAGTATATCTTCAATCAATGAAGACATACATTCTAAGTGTGAATACATTAATGTGGAATTTGACTTCGGAGCGCCACGATAATTGTGCGCCGTGTCTGGGTCTAATACTTCCTATACGGTGGGTAACGCCACCACCAAACGTTCTATTTTGAAGTGTTTCACTCATGGCGTTACCTTGCAATGTCTTCACATTTGGTTTGGCTTCGATCTCAACATATTTTCATGATCATCTTCACTATGTTGATTATATATATATATACATACTAGTTTTCTGTCCTCTACAGCATTCACTTATAGCTATGTCTTCGTGTTGAATCTTTTGAACTAAGTGAATGTGATCGGACCCTAATTCTCTATGCTTTCTATCTCAAACTCTATCTCTCCAAGTCATATGCATTCTATTGAAACTGTCGAATGTCTTCTCTGCGTCCTTGTCAGCAGAAGATACAGAGACAACCATTAAGTCCGTTTTCAATGCTCATTCCTCCACATGAAATTCGGAGAAGTAGGAACGACCACCCGACAATCCAGGCGTGCGTGGGACGTGGAACAAACCCCAAAATTCCACATAATGGCCACGTGTTCCTCAGATGCGAATCGCCAGGGGCACCTGTGTAATAGCATAGTGCCGCCCCTGTGCCTATAAATACACACTCACCGCGGTCATTATCTCTTCTTCCACCCTCGCACGAACCCTAGCGCCACCGCTAGATCTCGACGACGCCAGCGACGAAGTGCTTCGCTGCCGCAACCTCTCCGACGCCGTCTTCACACCGACCGCGGACATCGTCCTCTCCGCCATCGCCGTAGGTGTCCTCCGTCGCCAAGTTAGGGCACGGAAGAGTGAACTGCTCGGCCTCATCTCCCACTCCGTCTAGCAGTTCTCAGTGTGGTAAATAAAACTCCCTTTTTATAGCACCGTTGATCCTATTGATCTGTCACTTTCTACCACAAGCAGTTTCTGTTCACACAAGCTAGATCTCTCTCATACTGCATCTCATAACATGCCTAGTATATTCACTTGTGCTTCACAAGGTAGTTAGATTCCTCACTTGTACTGATCTGTGGATTCGTACAAATCTGGAACCAACTTCTTATCTATGAGTGAATGTCTTCGCACGATGAGGTCAATGTCTTCTAAACAGATTTATCTTCAAAATCTTCTGAGAATGCATATGACCTCTTCCCCTTCCCTCGCACCTTAATGCTATCACAGGTACATGTCCGTGGGAGAATCCTTTGGTTCTCATAGTCTGCATTCATTTGCAGAATTCTTACAGCATCACATAAATTCTCCCGAAGCCAGTTCCTATTGGTCCAGCAAATGAAAACCCTTTGAACGTCTTGAAGCCTTTCAAGTTAAAGTTTATGGCTTCAGAGAAAGCAGCAAGGAAGGGTGGCAGAAAGCGTCGTGGTGAGACCTCCAGAGATCTACCAGATGAACTCTCAGAAATGTACAAGACAGATCCTGAAGAGGATTACAGTCAGTGCAAGACCCGAATCCAATGGATTCGAAGATATTGGGCAGAACAATGGTTCAAATACAGATTTGTGACCCAGGAGTATGCTGAGAAAAACGCCATCAAGAGACCGTGGGGAGACATCCTATTCAAGAATCTTCTACCCAGGTCCAGAGATGAAGCCATTGCTCAAGGCTTCTATCCATGCATGGTCCGTGGACCACAGCCTGCTGATGCACACTCATCATCACTGCTATGGTGTCGTGACGACAATCTGTTCAAGCGCAACTTCCAGTTTGCTCAAAACTCTGCGAAGCAGAACAAGAAGACTTTTGCGTTTGACTTCAACCCTGGTCCCTCATCTCCAAGGGCAGATGGCACACGACATGCAGAACCCAATGTTATCGGTCCTTTCGCCAACCTTGAAGGCCTCATCACCTACATCTTGGTTCAAGGGACTGCAGTGAATGAGCCTGCAGCTGACACCGAGTCTGATGTCGCGCCTGCAGTGCCGAAGCCAAAGCAGTTGAAGAAGCCAAAAGCTTCAAAGCCGGCCCCTTCACCAAAAATCTCAAGGGCGAAGCCATTGGCAACTGTACCTCCTGAAGACAGTGTGTAGTCTGAAGACTTATCACGCGTCTCCAAGCCCCAGAAGGCCAAGATGCCTCTGTCTCACACTGGCAAAGAGCTAACAGCTGCTGCCATTCTGCGCAACGATGACATTGATCTGTCAACTGATGAAGATCTTGCAGATGACGCTCTTGAGCAACTCATCAAGAGCAAAGAAGAAGCAGAAATCTTCAATGATCTGCCTCTCTTTGATGTCACCATCATCCACAACTTCATTGACGAGTGGTTTGACACGCCCAACATCAGCTTTGAAGATCTGCAGCTACCCATTGGCCTCAGTGTCGCCTTCCAAGGCGCCATTGCTTCAGAACTTGCTATTGCCCAGCGCATTGTTGAACTGAAGCAGAAGATTGACTATGAAAAGGCTCAATTCAAGAAGCATATGGCCAAGCTCAACGTGCAAGAAGTGAAGAACTTCAAGACAATGATGCACGAGCTCAAGGAAGCCTTTGTGAAGAAGCGTGCAGAAGCTCAGGGTTCGCGTGAGCGCATGAAGACTCTGGCTGACAGATGTGTGCAAGCCTATAATGAGGCTGAGAAGCACAAGGCACTTGGGCGTCCTGGCATCGACCCCAGGATGGCTGCAAAGAAGAAGAAGAAGCCTGCTACGGCTGAACCTGATGCACCAAGACAAGAAGCAGTTCCGATTGTCTTCCCAACTAGACTGACTGGCTCGAAGCCAAAAAGCCGGTCAACAACTTCAGAGCTCAAGAAGACAAGGACTGCTGAGGCTGAAGTCAGGAAGAGGAAACACTCTGAAGCCTCTCCTACTGCCCCCACCAAGAAAAAGAGAAAGACCAAGAAAGCTCGGGCTGCTCCCACAGAGCCCTTGATAGTTGAACCCATTTCTATGGTTCATCCTGACGCAGAACGTCAACTGACAGTTCATGAGCCTGCTTCCACAGACGCTCCTGAAGCTGAAGACATTCCAGCAGCTGATCCCATCGCTGCTGAAGACATTGGTCATCATGACAATGTAGAAGAATATGCAGTCCTTCCTCGGTTTGAAAACAGCGAACTCATCAGCATTTGTCGTCCACTGATGCCAATTGCACAGGATGCTTCATGGGCGGATCGCCCACAAGAGGAAGAAGACTATGAGGCCCAGCCCACTCAAACTCCACAGGCGTCGTCTGCGCTCCGCAGGCTTCGCAAAGGTCCAAGGCCTCAAGTCTCTGCTGAAGACATTCTGGCTGCATCAGCCGCAGAAGAAGAAGTACCACAAGATCATACTCCCCTGTTCCACCAAGAAGCAGTTCTCCAGGAGAACGTGCCTGTGACCAACCCTCCAGCTAGTCAAGTGGACGTTGAAAATCTTGAGGCTGCCACAACCAACAATGAAGCTAATGTGGAGCCCTCCCCAGCAAAAGCTTCAGAAGACAGCGAAACCACTGATCCCGCTACTTCTGTTCCTGAGTCTGCTGCCGGTCCCCAATTCAACTATCATGTTGAGCACAGGCCTCAGGTCCAGAAGCCAATCCCAAGACTGCCAAGGTTTCCAGGTCCTGCATCAGCACCTGGCTCCTTCAACATCAATGGCTTTAGGGCAGACAACATGTTCTTCAATAGCTCCAGGAACCCCTACTCAAGGGAAAGGATATCATCTGATCGGTTCTGGAGCTATCCTCAGCGAAGCTATTACTCTTGCATTCTTTACAACCAAGGTCGCATCTTCCCACACAAGCGCCTTGACGTTGAAGCTATAGCTGGTCTGCCCTGTCTAGAAGAAGCGTTGGATTGCTTCAAGCAAGTGGGTATGCTGCAGTTTGTTACTGATGAAGAGCATTGGAATGAAGAGCTGCTACTACAATTCTATGCCACACTTCACATCAAAGGGTACAGCAGAGATCCGAAGACTTGGGTCCTGGAGTGGATGACTGGCAACGTTCATCACGAAGCCAATGCATTTGACATCATTGAGCTCACTGGCTTGCCCACTCCTGGCGATCTCTTAGAGCAAGGATGTCAGCTGCATGCTGAAGCTATTGAGAGCATCTTTCAGCGGCCAAAACCTGATATGAGTCAAATGCTCAGCATGATGAAGCCATTGCCCCAAGATGCTGCTTATCCCACAGAGTTCTTCGTTGAAGACCTTGAGTACCTGCCCAGGACCATCTATCACATCATCAGGCGAACTCTTTGGCCTATCAAAGGGCACTCTCCAAATGCCAAGCTTCAGGGTGCGATGAAGACTTTGGTCTTCTATATACTTCATGGCAAATGCTTCAATGCACAGGACTTCTTCATACGCCAACTTGCTGCATCAGGCATTGATCTGTTTGGTTTGAAGTTCTACGCCCCTTGGGTCATACAGCTGATCAAGCTACACTCCGCCATCTCGTATCAGCCCTCAGCCCGCAACCATCGGAACTTCTTGCCTGACGTGGACATGTCTAGTGAAGCCATATATTCTGAGCCTGCCAAGCAACCTCTAAGTCTTCAGAATTCAGAACATCAGAGTTTTACTCAGAACGTTGAAGGCATTGAAGTAGTTTCTTGGGTGTATCCTTTGGCTGGCACTACACGTGCACCACACCCTGCTTCCACTAAAGCCACTGACAGTGCCACTGCTCCAAGACCCAAGAAGCGCACTCGTGTTCTCAACGACCGAGAGCTTCTTGTGGCTCTACATCAAAAACAGGATAGGCATCATGACTGGCTGAAGCGTTAGATGAAAAGCCTCTGGGTGGATGTTAATCGCACTCGAAATCTTGCCACCAAGAATGCTTTCGTTGCCCATGAAACCTGTCGCCGCACATGGAAAGGGCTCACGATGATGTGTTCTGAAGCTGATCTTCAAGAGGATGGCTTCACTGAGAAATTCAAGTTTGACTCCACACCTCCTCGAAGGGCTGTGCTGCTAGGAACTCCATCCCTTGAAGACTCTGAGTTCTCTTCCTCCGCTGCCACAGTGACTGCTAGAATTATTGAGGAAGAAGACGATGCTACTTCACCGCCACCTCCTTCAGCACCTCCAAGCTCTTCTGCACCGCCAAACAACACCAACAACCCTGCTACTTCACCTACTCCTCATGGGAACGAGTAGAGGCTCTATGTCTTCAAACCTTTTTGGTCATTACTGACAAAAGGGGGAGAAGCATATGAGATTGATAGTCTTCAAGCGGGTCCATATGGGCGGGTGCCTTATATTTTGCTTCGTGCTTACAAATCTCGTTTTTGCTACATTTGGTTCTTATGAGTTGTAACACTTAAACTAGATGGTCGTCTGCTACTTATTTGCCACCTTGTTTTGCGAAGATAAATTCCGCATGTGCGACGATAAATTCCGCACTTAGCTCATTCCGCAGACGTCCATTTTCCATTATTCATGGCATTATCTTCATATACTTTCACATGCATAGTGGATTGTCATCATAAGTTGAAGTGGATCTCCACAAGTACAACCTGCCATGTGCATTTGCATTCCAAAAGCAAATTAACTTATATGCACATCTTCAGGGGGAGCCCTTGCAACTTATGAAGACAATTCCTTATCCTTTACAATTTCACAGATTATATTCCCCGTTGAAAACTTCAACTAGTTTGTCATCAATCACCAAAAAGGGGGAGATTGTAAGTGCATCTAGTGCCACCCCTAGTTGGTTTTGGAGTATTGACGACAAACCTAGTTGAGGGACTAATGTGTTTGTGAGAATTGCAGGATAGCACAGATAGAAGTCCCTCATTGATTCGGTTTTACTACCAGAGATGACCCCTAAAAATGTATGAAGACATTGAAGTCAAAGGTGGTATATGAAGATATTCACACTGAAGACTATGACAAGAGAAGACACGATATGAAGCCTATGGAGCTCGAAGACTTAGATCTTCCATAGTTCTTTTTCTTTTGTGTTGAGTCATAGGAACCACCGTACTATTAAGTGGGGTCCAAGAGAACTAGTCAGAATGACTGAAGTGATGCCTAAACCAAAAACCTATGTCTTCGAGTGAAGACTATGAGAGCGAATCTTGTCCAGAGTCGGACAAGTCAGCTTTGCTTGTAGCCCAAGTAAAGTTGCCGTGTGAGTTTGAAATCTGACCGTTGGAACACGTGTCAGTTCCTTAGTGACCCAGGGTCATTTCGGACAAATCAGGTCGGGTTGCCAAGTGGCTATAAATAGCCCACCCCCTACAACCATAAACGGTTGGCTGCTCAGATTGAAAGTACGGCTTTTGTCGTTTGAGAGCAACCCACCTCGAAGCCTTTGAGAGAGAATTCCTTGCGAGGATAAAGCCCTAACCACCAGAGCCAGAGAGAATTGGGCATCACTTAAGTCTTCTTGTCTGTGTGATCTGAAGAATTATTACACTTGAGGACTGTGCATCCTCCAGCCGGTTAGGCGTCGCGTTCTGAGCATCCAAGAGACATTGTGGATTGCCGGTGAACGAAGTATGTGAAGGTTTGGGAGTCTACCTTGAAGACTTACCAGAGTGATTGGGCGAGGTCTATGTGACCTTAGCTCAAGGAGAATACGGTGAGGACTGGGTGTCCTGAGCTGCGTGTTCAGGACTGGGTGTCCGAGACTGTGTGTCCTAAGGTTTAAATACCTAGCCGCTCCAACCAGACATACAGTTGTCACAGCAACTGGAACTGGTCCAACAAATCATTGTCTTCAACGAGTCACTGGTTTCATCTTCACTTCCCTGTACTTACTGTTACTCCTTGTGAAGTCATTGTATGTTTGCACTATCATTTGTCTTCACTGAGTGACTGCGTGTTCTGTTTGGCTTCACAATATCTTCCTACCTGATCCTTACTACCTAGCTGCTATTAGTCTTTGTGCTTTCACTTCATTGAATACTTGACTATGGTTTGCCTAGTGTAGTCTACCTTCCGCTGCATGGTAATAGGTTTAATTTTATTGTTTGTCTTCAAAACTTCTATGTTCTGAAGACTTTCATAAAATCGCCTATTCACCCCCCCCCCTCTAGTCGATATAACGCACTTTCAGTATCCCTTGGTGTGATTGCAAATACTTCTTATAGATGGCTTGTCTACCAACTTATGGTTGTGCTCACCAACAAAGTAGATCACCTCCCAACGACGATCTACTAGTTTCACCACCATCTTGGCTTTGCAACCGGTTTTCAATATTCTATCTCGCTTTTGTTTCTTACTTTTTGATACGTCTCCAATGTCTCCAATGTATCTATAATATTTGATTGTTCCATGCTGTTTTATTACCAAACTTGGATGTTTTATAATCATTTTATAGTCATTTTATATCATTTTTGGTACTAACCTATTGACATAGTGCCAAGTGCCAGTTGCTGTTTTTTCCATGTTTTTTACATCTCAGAAAATCAATATCAAACGGAGTCCAAATGCCACGAAACTTTACGGAGATTTTTTATGGACCATATGGAAGATATTGGGCCTTGGTTGCACCTGGGGGGAGTCCCGAGGAGGGGACAACCCACCAGGGCACACTAGGAGGCCCAGGCGCGCCCTAGTGGGTTGTGCCCACCTCGGGTGCCCCCCGGACCGCCTCTTTGCTCTATAAATACCCAATATTCCCAAAACCCTAGGGTAGTCGACGAAATATTCATCCAGCCGCCGCAGAGTCCAGAACCACCAGATCCAATCTAGACACTGATACGTCTCCAACGTATCTATAATTTTTGATTGCTCCATGCTATATTATCTTCTGTTTTGGACATTATTGGGCTTTATTATTCACTTTTATATTATTTTTGGGACTAACCTATTAACCGGAGGCCCAGCCCAGAATTGCTGTTTTTTGCCTATGTCAGAGTTTCGCAGAAAAAGAATATCAAACGGAGTCCAAACGGAATGAAACCTTCGGGAATGTGATTTTCGGAATGAACATGATCCAGGAGACTTGTACCCTACGTCAAGCAACCAACAGGGAAGCCACGAGATAGGGGGCGCGCCTACCCCCCCCAGGCGCGCCCTCCATCCTCATGGCCCCCTGTTGCTCCACCGATGTACTCCTTCCTCCTATATATACCTACGTACCCCCAAACGATCAAGGACGGAGCCAAAACCCTAATTCCACCATCGTAACTTTCTGTATCCACGAGATCCCATCTTGGGGCCTGTTCTGGAGCTCCGCCGGAGGGGGCATCGATCATGGAGGGCTTCTACATCAACACCATAGCCTCTCTGATGATGTCTGAGTAGTTTACCTCAGACCTTCGGGTCCATAGTTATTAGCTAGATGGCTTCTTCTCTCTTTTTGGATCTCAATACAATGTTCTCCCCCTCTCTCGTGGAGATCTATTCGATGTAATCTTCTTTTGCGGTGTGTTTGTTGAGACCGATGAATTGTGGGTTTATGATCAAGTTTATCTATGAACAATATTTGGATCTTCTGAATTCTTTTATGTATGATTGGTTAGCTTTGCAAGTCTCTTCGAATTATTAGTTTGGTTTGGCCAACTAGATTGATCTTTCTTCCAATGGGAGAAGTGCTTAGCTTTGGGTTCAATCTTGCGGTGTCCTTTCCCAGTGACAGTAGGGGCAGCAAGGCACATATTGTATTGTTGCCATCGAGGATAACAAGATGGGTTTTTTATCATATTGCATGAATTTATCCCTCTACATCATGTCATCTTGCTTAAAGCGATACTCTGTTCTCTTGAACCTAATACTCTAGATGCTTGCTGGATAGCGGTCGATGTGTGGAGTAATAGTAGTAGACGCAGGCAGGAGTCGGTATACTTGTGTCGGACGTGATGCCTATATACATGATCATACCTAGATATTCTCATAACTATGCTCAATTCCGTCAATTGCTCAATAGTAATTTGTTCACCCACCGTAAAATACTTATGCTCTTGAGAGAAGCCACTAGTGAAACCTATGGCCCCCGGGTCTATCTTCCATCATATTAATCTTCCAACACTTAGTTATTTTCATTGCCTTTTATTTTACTTTGCATCTTTATCATAAAAATACCAAAAATATTATCTTATCATATCTATCAGATCCCACTCTCGCAAGTGACCGTGTAGGGATTGACAACCCCCTATCGCGTTGGTTGCGAGGATTTATTTGTTTTGTGTAGCTGCGAGGGACTCGCGCTTAGCCTCCTACTGGATTGATACCTTGGTTCTCAAAAACTGAGGGAAATACTTATGCTACTTTGCTGCATCACCCTTTCCTCTTCAAGGGAAAACCAACGCAGTGCTCAAGAGGTAGCAGACACCATCACGGAGGGGTTCACCACTTCCATTGGTGCCTCTCCGATGATGCGTGAGTAGTTCTTTGTAGACCTCCGGGTCCGTAGTTAGTATCTAGATGGCTTCATCTCTCTCTATTGATTCTCAATACAATGGTCTCTTGGAGATCCATATGATGTAACTCTTTTGCGATGTGTTTGTTGGGATCGATGAACTTTGAGTTTATGATCAGATCTATCTTTTTATATCCATGAAAGTATTTGAGTTTCTTTGATCTCTTTTACGCATAATCTCTTATAGCCTCGTATTTATTCTCCAATATTTGGGTTTTGTCTGGCCAACTTGATCTATTTATCTTCCAATGGGAAGAGTGTCGGTGTCAAAACCGGCGGATCTCGGGTAGGGGGTCCCGAACTGTGCGTTTAAGGCGGATGGTAACAGGAGGCAGGGGACACGATGTTTTACCCAGGTTCGGGCCCTCTTGATGGAGGTAAAACCCTACGTCCTGCTTGATTAATATTGATGATATGGGTAGTACAAGAGTAGATCTACCACGAGATCAGAGAGGCTAAACCCTAGAAGCTAGCCTATGGTATGATTGTATGTTGTCCTACGGACTAAAACCCTCTGGTTTATATAGACACCGGAGGGGGCTAGGGTTACACAAGGTCAGTTACAAAGGAGGAGATATACATATCCGTATTGCCTAGCTTGCCTTCCACGCCAAGTAGAGTCCCATCCAGACATGAGACGAAGTCTTCAATCTTATATCTTCATAGTCCAACAGTCCGGCCAAAGGATATAATCCGGCTGTCCGGATACCCCCTAATCTAGGACTCCCTCAGTAGCCCCTGAACCAGGCTTCAATGACGATGAGTCCGGCGCGCAGTGTTGTCTTCGGCATTGCAAGGCGGGTTCTTCTCCAATTTTCAAGTGTTCGTAAGCAGTGTCCGGCTCCATAAATGTTGAACCCCTTGGCTTCTATGCCCAATAAGGGCTTTCTCCCACGCGTCGAATGAATACGAGGTGCTAGGGCATTTTTACATTCGCCCCCCTAGCCAGATAAATAAATTGTCTATTAAAGGGATGGGGATCCTTAGATCTGATCCATACCATCCTCCCCCAGCGAGAGTCCATTAGAGCGCGTTCCGGAAAGATCCATTCCAGCATAGCCGACCTCCGCAACTCCTCCTCCCGCCCCGGAATCCCT
This sequence comes from Triticum urartu, assembly GCF_003073215.2. Lineage (NCBI taxonomy): Eukaryota > Viridiplantae > Streptophyta > Magnoliopsida > Poales > Poaceae > Triticum > Triticum urartu. The sequence goes on from NC_053022.1 coordinate 341,540,375, forward strand.
AAGTCCGGTGATTGGGAGAGGTGTTCAGTCCCGCACAGTCGTTTAGTTGAACTGCAGACTAAGGGATTTCTCCCTCCGGCGTACACGGTGCCCGTTCGAGCCGAGCTCGCCACCTATAATGGTGGGGAGCAAGCGGAGAGCTTTCCATGTCCCTCTATGGGGGAACGGGTATGCCTTGTTCCCTATCTATTAAGGGGACTCGGATTTCCAATTCATCCGTTCCTCCGCAGTCTCCTGGAGTTCTACGGCCTCCAATTACACAATCTTACCCCCGCCTCCATCCTACATATCGCCGGCTATGTGGCTCTCTGCGAGTTGTTCCTGGGCTGTGAGGCTCACTTCGAGCTATGGAAAAGGATATTTTGCCTCGTCCCTCGCACACAGAGGGGGTCACTTTATCAAATGGGCGGAGCCGAAATATGGCGCATCGCCGATACTGGATACATGTCCGGTACTCCGAAGAAGTCGCCAGAAGACCGGCCTTCAGAATGGTTTTATATGGAGGACGTTCCCCTTCCGGACCCTGTTCGGCGGGGTCTTCCTGAGTTCAACAATGCCCCTCTGAAGAAACGCCGAAGTTGGCGCCCATGGAGCCCCCCGATGGAAGACAACAGAGAAGTCCTCTATCTGATGAACCGGATCAAAGCTCTGGCTCAATCAGGATTGACAATAATCGAAGTTATGTTGATTTGCATAATGCGGGGAGTGCAGCCACTTCAATATAGTGGGCACCCCTTGTGGTGTTATAACGGGGCGGATGACGCCACCCGCTGCGGGCGTCAGGGTCCGGACAATGTCGCCGCTTTAGCGAAAATTCTGTCCGAATTGTTCAAGGGTGAGGAAGAGGAGTTCACCCGCATCAAGCCACGAGATGGGTTCTCCATGTACAATCCTCCAAGCTGGGTAAGTTATATCTCCCTACTCCCATTTTTCCCGCATTCTTTGTCGTAAGTATTCACCTTGCCACTTTGCGGCAGGAACTGCGAAAAGCCATAAAGGAGGTCAGCTGCCCTTCTCCACAACCAGAGGACCCTGACCGGGCCCTCGACTCCAGACTCGAAGAAGATTCGGTTATATCTGTGGAGCTGATAGACCGGCAGTTCTATCAGTTAAGCTGCGACGATGCCATGGTGGCCATTACGGCCGACTATCCTGGACTGCTCCCTGCATCGCACGTAAGAAAAACCAAAAATCCCAACTCCAAAACTAGGATCCCCTTTTAGACACTTCACCCACCATATACACATGGCATTTTACAGGGAAGGCATTCGGGACGCCCTGCCGAACCCACGGCAACGCGCCAACAGGAGGCACCGAGGCCGGGAAGGCCAAAAAGGAAGGCGGTCAGGACGGAGACGCCGGCGCAAAGGTATAACAAACCCCGCTCCGTGGTTGTCGTCTTTCTCGAAACGTAATGGCGCCTGTGTTTCTTTAACAGAAAAAACGCTCGCCGGAGTATGTCTGGCGATGTTGCCAATCACGCTTCCACCAGTCGGGCGCCAGGACCGGACATGGAGGCAGAAGCCGATATGGGGCAGGCGCCGGATAATCCCCCTATAGAGGATGCGGATAGATTATCCGCTACAAACTCAGAAGTGGAAAGCGCCATGAATCATAGGCGCCGCCGGGCCGTACTTCGTGATGCTTGTTTCTCACCAGAGGCGTTTGACGCCTTCAATTCTGGAGAGACGTACCTCCGTGCTGCTCAAGATGGTCTAGCCAGAGCCATGGATCAGTATGTAAAGGATGTACGGGTGAGTAAATCTGACGATTTATATGTATCAGTAGCCCCCGAGACTTGAAACAGTTAGCAGAACTGATTTAAAGATCATCTTTATTGTGTAGGTTCTTACAGAGAAGAATATTAGGCTGTCACAGGAGCTGGAGGAATGCAAGACCCAACTGCGGGCTGCTGTGGCCGCATTGCAGGAACCGAAAAAGTCACCTGCTGGTAACATTTACTTTAAAGAATGATGGTTACCATATAACGTGCGGCATGGCTGCAGATCTAACAACAGATGTTGCAGATGAATCCGGAGAGAATCTGGAGGACCAGCATGTTATGCGACAGATAGAGGCTGGCAAGCGCGTGTTGACTGAGGTTAGGAGGGAGAAAAACAATCTCCAAGATGCCAATATTAAGCTGAGTGTGGAACTAAAAGACGTTCGGGACCAGCTTGCAGACTCCGAGAAGGAGAATAAGCGGCTTCGGCGCGGCATTTTCAGTAAGTGCTGGAACGAATCCTTTTAAAGGAGTTTGGTGAAGAAGCCGACTAACAGCGTTATGTCTGTAGGTATGATGACTGGTCGTCCCGCGGAGGAAATGCCCGGGTCTGCGGGTGATCTTCTGTCCGAGCTGTCACATCTGCACGAACAAGTTCGGCAGGTGATGCAGGGTGTTGCCCAGGCCATGTGGTCGTCCGTCTCCCTGCCAGAGGGCGTTGCCGAGCTTGCGGAGAAGCTCAAGGGAGCACGGCGGCGCTTCCGATTATGGAAGATATCAGCCTGCCGACAGGGTGCCAGAGAAGCCTGGGCCATGGAGAAGACGCGGTATACCAAGGCCGACCCAAATAACATGGCTGAGGTCGGACCTGTGGGGCCCGACGGAAAAGAGATCCCCGTTAGCTTAGTTTATGGGCAAGTAGAATTAGCCGCAAAGTATTCTCAACAGGATTGTAAGCTAGACCGCCTATTGGATGGTATGGAAGAGGAATTTAGTCAGTCTGCATGACTATGTAATTAAAGTGACATGTATAATGCCTTCTAGCCGGATTGTAGATCGTTTGTTGTTGCGGACCTTTTCGCTTCAACCTCCGGGCCCAATAGTCCGGAGTGTATCCGAATACCCGCTCAGTTATATAAGAAACAGGGTATGCGTGGAGACCAGGCGTAGGGGTCATTAGTGCTTTATCAGACAAGTGCCCAACTAGTTATGTTATATTACATGGGTAGTACGAAACATCTTCCAGGGAGACTAGTTCCGTTAAGGGTTCCTTTACCTGGGTGAGCATGCCATAAATTGCATGTCCGGACTGCGATAGGAAAGGCAGGAAAAACATCTGGGGGCAGATATGGACAATAAATAAAAATCATATTTTGTTCACCGACCGAATATTCCCTTAAGAACACTAGCTTTCGGCTTCACTCAGTCTGAGGTACACATCCGGCTGACCCGGCAGTAACAATCACAGAGGTGCTCCCCTTATGCCCTAGCCGAATTAATGGGAACGTAGGGCATAAATACAAGAGCCAAGCAACCCAGCTTGGCCAAAACTTAAGTCATATCGATGCATATAATGGTGAAAAAAGGTACATGCGGAAGTATAACACATGTGTGGGGCATGAGGCCCAGATAAATAATTTAAGCTTCTGTGAAAGAAGCCCCCAGGTATGAAGAGTGCGGCTAGCGCATCTGTAGTGTGCAAGCGAGGCACAAGGTGACCCTTGAAGGCCTAGAGAAATAATAAAAGAAAGAAAGAAAGAGAAACAAGATAGATAATGTATATGCAGAAAATGGACAAAGGGAGGGGACTAACATAGAGTCCGGTGATAGTCGTAGAATCTTCAGAGCCTGGCCGCGTTCCATGGGTTCGGCTCGAGTCGACTAGTCGATGCATCCCGCAGTCAGTACGCTCCACCGGTCAGAACTTGGTCAATAATGAAGGGACCTTCCCATTTGGGCTCGAGCTTGTTCTTTTTCTTATCCGGCAGGCGTAGAACTAGGTCGCCAACGTTATAAGTTTTGGCCCGTACTTCTCTGCTTTGGTATCTGTGAGCCTGTTGCTGATAAAATGTGGAACGGGCTTTGGCTACGTCGCGCTTCTCCTCCAGGGTGTCCAAACTGTCCTGCCGATCGAGCTCGGCTTCTCTTTCTTCGTACATGCGCACTCGAGGTGAGTCATGAATTATGTCACAGGGCAAGACTGCCTCTGCGCCGTACACCATAGAGAAGGGTGTATATCCGGTACTACGATTCGGCATGGTCCGCAGCCCCCAGAGTATGGGGTTGAGCTCCTCTACCCAGTGCGTGTTAGACTCCGTTAAGTAGCGCACTAATCTGGGTTTAATGCCGCTCATTATAAGACCGTTTGCTCGCTCGACTTGACCGTTGGTTTGTGGATGATAGACTGAAGCATAATCGAGCTTGATGCCCATTTTGCTGCACCAGAGTTTTACCTCGTCGGCCATGAAGTTCGTGCCATTATCAGTGCTGATGTTGTGGAGGACGCCATAACGGTGTACAACCCCGGATATGAAGTCTATTGCTGGTCCGGATTCGGCAGTTTTAACAGGTTTCGCCTCTATCCATTTGGTGAACTTATCCACCATGACCAATAAGTTTTTTTTCTTGTGGGTTCCCCCTTTAAGGGGTCCAACCATGTCAAGCCCCCAGACCGCAAAGGGCCATGTAATGGGGATTGTTTGGAGGGCGGTGGGTGGCATGTGGCTTTGATTTGCAAAGAGCTGGCAACCGGCGCAGCGTTGGACCAAGTCCTGTGCATCTGCCCAGGCCGTTGGCCAATAGAATCCTGTACGGAAGGCCTTGCTTACAAGAGCCCAGGCTGCGGCGTGATGACTGCCGAGTCCGGCGTGATGACTGCCGAGTCCGGCGTGAATTTCTGCCAAAATATCCCGCCCTTCCTCTTCGGAGATGCACCTTTGAAGGACTCCGGTAGTGCTTTTTTGTATAATTCTCCCTCATGGACCCTGTAGGCCTTGGATCGCCGCACTATGCAGCGGGCCTCATTTTGGTCCTCCGGAAGTTCCTGTCTAGTTAGGTAGGCCAGGAATGGTTCTGTCCACGGGGCAATAATGGCCATTATTTCGTGGGCTGAAGGTGTTATTTCGATGGCAGAGCCTCCGATTGTGTCAGAGAGTTCAGTATCGGGTATTTTGGCCGGGTCCGGACTGTTGTTACCGGTGTCCCCTTCCCATACTACGGATGGCTCGAACAGCCTTTCCAAAAATATGTTGGGGGGACCGCATCACGTTTTGCGCCGATGCGGGCGAGGATAACTGCCGCCTGATTGTTTTCCCGAGCCACATGGTGAAATTCGAGCCCCTCGAACTGAGCTGACATTTTTAGGACGGCGTTTCGATAGGCCGCCATTTTTGGATCCTTGGCGTCAAAGTCTCCATTTATTTGGGATATTGCGAGGTTTGAATCCCCACGTACCTCTAGGCGTTGAATGCCCATGGAGACTGCCATCCGAAGACCATGCAACAGAGCTTCGTATTCGGCTGCATTGTTGGAGTCTGTATACAATATTTGCAATACGTATAGAACGGTATCTCCGTTGGGGACATCAGGACGACGCCAGCCCCTAGACCAGCCAGCATTTTAGAACCGTTGAAGTGCATGATCCAATTGGAGTATGCGCCGTACTCTTTAGGGAGTTCGGCCTCCGTCCATTCGGCGACGAAGTCGGCCAATACCTGCGACTTAATGGCTCGTCGAGGTTTGTATGTTATGTCGAACGGGAGGAGCTCAATGGCCCATTTGGCAATCCGGCCCGTAGCGTTGCGGTTGTTTATAATATCATTAAGTGGCACTTCCGAGGCTACTGTAATTGAACACTCTTGAAAGTAGTGTCGCAGCTTCCGCGATGCCATGAATACCGCGTATGCTATCTTTTGGTAGTGCATGTACCGTGATTTGCATGGAGTGAGGACAGTGGATACATAGTATACCGGCTTTTGAAGAGGGAATTTATGTCCGTCCGCTTCCCGTTCGACAACGAGCACCGCGCTTACAACTTGATGAGTTGCCGCAACGTACAACAGCATTGGTTCGCCGATGTTTGGCTCGGCCAGGATTAGGTTGGTTGCCAAGATGGCCTTTATTTCTTCAATCCGGCTGTGGCCGCGTCCATCCACTCGAAGTTTTCGGTGCGCCGGGAGATAAAGGGGTAAATCCTTTTCTCCTAAGCGGGAGATAAAGCGGCTTAGAGCCGCCACGCATCCAGTTAACTTCTGGATTTGTTTGAGGTCTGTCGGGGTAGCCAACTGTGACAAATCTTGGATTTTGGCCGGATTAGCTTCAATACCTCTGCTGGAGACAATGAAACCCAGGAGCTTTCCGGCTGGTATGCCGAAAACGCATTTTTCCGGATTGAGCTTGATGTCGTATGTTCGGAGGTTGTCGAATGTGAGCCTCAAGTCGTCTATCAAGGAGTTGACGTGTTTGGTTTTGACGACCACATCGTGTACGTATGCCTCTACTGTTTTGCCAATTTGTTTCTCCAGACATGTCTGAATCATGTGTCGATATGTTGCGCTGGTGTTTTTGAGCCCAAAAGGCATTGTGTTAAAACAGAAGGGACGTATGGTGTGATGAATGCCATTGCGGCTTGGTCGGACTCCGTCATCTTGATTTGGTGGTAACCGGAGTATGCGTCGAGGAAACACAATGACTTGTGTCCTGCGGTAGCATCAATGATTTGATCGATGCATGGGAGGGGGAAGGGATCCTTTGGGCAAGCTTTATTGAGGTCTTTGAAATCAACACAAAGGCGCCAGGATTTGTCCTTCTTTGGTACCATCACCAGGTTTGCTAGCCAGTTCGGGTGTTTTATTTCTCTAATGAATCCGGCCTCCAATAACTTGGCTAGTTCCTCTCCCATGGCCTGTCTCTTAGGTTTGGAGAAACACCGAAGAGCTTGCTTGACCGGCTTGAATCCCTTTAGGACATTGAGGCTATGCTCGGCTAGCCTGCGTGGGATTCCTGGCATGTCTGAGGGATGCCAGGCGAATATGTCCCAATTCTCACGAAGGAACTCTCGTAGTGCGGTGTCCACGGAGGGGTTTAACTGTGCCCCGATGGAGGCTATTTTTGTAGGGTCCGTTGGGTGGACTTGGAATTTGACTATTTCATCTGCTGGTTTGAAAGAGGTGGACTTGGATCTCTTATCGAGTATCACATCGTCCCTGTCCATTGTGGAGCGTAGCGTGGTTAATTCCTCAGCCGCTAGGGCTTCGGATAATGCCTTGAGGGCCAGTGCGGCTGTCTTGTTTTCGGCGCGGAGTGTTGTGTCCGGATCACTAGCAAGAGTGATAATTCTGTTGGGCCCGGGCATTTTGAGCTTCATGTACCCGTAATGGGGTATGGCTTGGAAGATTGTGAACGCCTCCCGCCCTAACAGGGCGTGGTAACTGCTACTGAACGGGGCCACTTGGAACGTAATCTCTTCGGACCTATAGTTCTCCGGCGTTCCGAACACCACATCTAGTGTGATTTTGCCTGTACAGCGCGCTTCCCGACTGGGGATTATTCCTCTAAAGGTTGTGCTGTTTCGCTCGATGCGGTTCCAGTCTACTTCCATTTTTTGAAGGGTTTCCTCGTAGATGAGGTTTAATCCGCTGCCGCCGTCCATGAGTACCTTGGTGAGTCGAAAGCCGTCCACAATTGGACTGAGGACTAGTGCGGCTGGTGCTCGGGCTGTTCGGAATTTAGGTTCATCACTGGCATTGAAGGTAATAGCCGTGTCACTCCATGGATTTATTGCTGCTATGTGGCAGATTTCGGCCATGCTGCGGAGTGTTCGCTTGCGCCTATTATTTGACACAAATGTCTCAAAGACTGTTAACACCGTATTGTTATCCACGGGATGGTTCTCTGTGGCATTTGGGATAAGAAGATCCTCACCACTTTTCGCCACCTGCCGGAGTATCCAACATGCTCTAAGGTTGTGTGTTGGTATTGTATCCACTGTACTATGAATTTTGCAGGGTCCATTGAGCCATCCCTCCAGTACAGTTCCATGCCCTATAGAGGGTTTTTGCTTTTTGGTAGTTCACCCGGGTGTCTTTTGATAGTGCACCCTTTTATTTCGGACTGGGTTTGTATTTTGGGCCGGATTATCCCAAAAGTTTGTTTCGATTTTCCAGGCACTTTCCATCGCACAGTACTTTCGTACTATGGATGCCAAGTCAGCGAAGCATGATATCTCACGGCGATTTATGGCGTTAAGGATTCCCTTGTCCGTGCAATTATTACAGAAAAATAAGATTGCGTCTTCCTCGCGACAGTCCTTAACCTTGTGCATCGCAAGGAGGAATCTGGCCCAATAGTGATGTATTGTTTCCTGGGGCTCTTGCCTGATGTGGGAAAGATCGCTTACGTTTGGGTGGGTGGGTGGATTTGAATCCGAACCCTTACCCGATCTGGGATCCAGGGGTCGAGGAATTTCCAATTTTGGAAATTCTGGTTCCGGGGTGTTGCCCGATAATCCTGGCCCGCTGCCTGACTCTAGGTTCAGGGATTGGGTGCTGTCCTCCCGCGAACGGGTATCCGGCTCGGAGAGCTCGGGAATCCGGACATAGTTGGTCCTCAATATGGAGGAGAGGTCGCCGCATTGTTCCTCCACCACTGCAATATGATGGGTGACCGCCGGAGAGTTAATCTCCCTTTGATCGGGTTTAAGCCCAATCCGATCATAGTCCGTAGTGACTCCCAAGGCGGCGATGCGATCCAAGAGCTCGTTTAAGGATGCGAGCTCCATTGGATCCATCTGTTCGGCGAGTGCCGATTTGACGTGGAGGCTGTTTTCGATGACCCGAGAAGTCATCGTTGGCGCGGCGGCTGAGCAGGCAGTCATGATGAAACCGCCTAGCTGGAGAGTTTGGCCGACAGCCAAAGCTCCCCCAACAGTAGTACCGTCTTTAAAGACGAGACGAGACATCCTTCCTTCTGGCGACGACATAGAGGAACTCTCAATGAAAGCACCAATGTCGGTGTCAAAACCGGCGGATCTCAGGAAGGGGGTCCCGAGCTATGCGTCTAAGGCGGATGATAACAGGAGGCAGGGGACATGATGTTTTACCCAGGTTCGGGCCCTCTTGATGGAGGTAAAACCCTACGTCTTGCTTGATTAATATTGATGATATGGGTAGTACAAGAGTAGATCTACCACGAGATCAGAGAGGCTAAACCCTAGAAGCTAGCCTATGGTATAGTGCGGCCGGGGTATCCCCCGGGGCAGGACCCTCCGGCGAAGTTTTCTTCCCCTGTTTGGAGACCATTGTCTCCGGGTCTTCAGAGGCGGTTCTCTTCCTTCCCTGGAGAGAGGAAGTTTCAGTTCCTCCTCCCCGGTTAACCTCCTTCGCGGAAGCGCTAGCCCCCTTGTTCCCCCCTTTATCTTCTCCTGAGGGCGCTTGATAAGGCGCGATCTCCAGCATCTTGGTTAGCACGGGATTTGGTGAGGTCTTAGGGAGGGGGGCCGGACACCTGATCAACTTTGCCTTCGCTATCCAATCCTGGTCAAAGAGCGGCTTTTTTAGGGCGACGTTGCGATAAATAAACGGACAGTGTGTTCGGATGCAGGGCTACTTACTTGGGTATCCAGGCGATTGCAGCTCAGACCTGCATCCTCAGTGATGTCCGGACACATTATTTGTGGTCCGAAGAACAATTTGTACATCTCTTCGTGCGTCATGCCGAGGAAATGTTGAATAGCTCGCGGTCCTTCCGGGTTGAATTCCCACATGCGAAGGGGCCGGCGTTTGCAAGGCTGGATTCGACGAACTAGCATAACTTGCACTACCATAACCAGACTGAAATCTCTCTCAAAGAGATCTCGGATACGGCTTTGCAGTATTGGCACGTCCTTGGCTGGACCCTAGCTCAGCCCCCTGCTGATCCATGACATCAATTGTGGTGGGGGGCCTGAGCGAAAGGTGGGGGCAGCTACCCACTTGCCACTTCGGGGAGCTGGGATGTAGAACCACTCCCGCTGCCATAATCCGGACACCTCTGGGAAGCTACCCTCAGGCCATGGAGTGTCAGGAATTTTGCTTATTAAAGCGCCTCCGCACGCTGCGTGCTGCCCCTCGATCATCTTCGGCTTCACATCGAAGGTCTTGAGCCACAGGCCGAAGTGAGGGGTAATGCGGAGGAAGGCCTCACATGCGATAATAAATGACGAAATGTGAAGAAGGGAATCCGGGGCCAGATCACGAAAATCTAGCCCATAATAGAACATAAGACCCCTAACAAAGGGATCCAGAGCGAGGCCTAGTCCGCGGAGGAAGTGGGAGACGAACACGACGCTCTCATTGGGTTCGGGAGTAGGGACGACCTGCCCTCGGGCGGGCAGCCGATGCGAAATTTCGGCGGTCAGATATCTGGTCTCTCTCAACTTCTTGATGTCCTCCTCCGTGATAGAGGAAGGCATCCACCGACCTTGAAGGTTGGATCCGGACATAGTTGAAGGTCCGAAGCACCTGACCTGAGTTTTGGGTGTAAGAACTCGAGGCGGGGGAAGGATTTGATTGAGCACGAGAGGGAAAAAACAAAAAGCCTTGTCCCCTTTATAAAGAGGGTGAATATCAAGCGCCCTCCTCGTGGTTGTTTGGGACTTGCCTAAGATCTAGGAGTCCTACCAATAGGCACGGTTGGGTTACCCACGTCCGTATTGATGAGAATCCCGTAACAAAGGGGACACGATCTCTGCTTCGACAAGATGTGCCAAGGAAACCGCCTCGCGAAACACGCTGAGATGGGTTATGAAAAATGATTCGAATAAAGACCTGGCTGTGGTGTGATGTCATACTACAGGGTACGTCAGCAGATTAGATTTGTGGAAATTTTATTCTCTCTACGGTGGTATGTGGAACTCGTTTTGCAGAGCCGGACACGATCCTCATGTTCAAAATCTTCTATGAAGTATTCGGAGGAGGAACCCGCCTTGCAATGCCGAAGACAATCTGCGCGCCGGACTCATCGTCGTTGAAGCCAGGTTCAGGGGCTACTGAGGGAGTCCTGGATTAGGGGGTATCCGGACAGCCGGACTATATCCTTTGGCCGGAATGTTGGACTATGAAGATACAAGATTGAAGACTTCGTCCCGTGTCCGGATGGGACTCTCCTTGGCGTGGAAGGCAAGCTTGGCAGTACGGATATGTAGATCTCCTTCCTTGTAACCGACTCTGTGTAACCCTAGCCCCCTCCGGTGTCTATATAAACCGGAGGGTTTTAGTCCATAGGACCAACAACAACAATCATACCATAGGCTAGCTTCTAGGGTTTAGCCTCTTCGCTCTCGTGGTAGATCAACTCTTGTAATACTCATATCATCAAGATCAATCAAGCAGGAGTAGGGTTTTACCTCCATCGAGAGGGCCCGAACCTAGGTAAAAACATCGTGTCCCCCGTCTCCTGTTACCATCCGCCTAGACGCACAGTTCGGGACCCCCTACCCGAGATCCGCCAGTTTTGACACCGACAGTCATGCTCCATTTTCGTCACACAAGAATGCTCTCATCATGCACAACCCCGATGACATGCCAAGAAATTGTTTCATACTTTAGTAATCTTAAACCTATAAACTTTCACGCAATACATGAGCGCGAGCCATGGATATAGCACCATAGGTGGAATAGAATAATGATGGGGTTATGTGGAGAAGACAAAAAAGGAGAAAGTCTCACATCAACGAGGCTAATCAATGGGCTATGGAGATGCCCACCGATTGATGTTAATGCAAGGAGTAGGGATTGCCATGCAACGGATGCACTAGAGCTATAAATGTATGAAATCTCAACAAAAGAAACTGAGTGGGTGTGCATCCAACTTGCTTGCTCACGAAGACCTAGGGCACTTAAGGAGGCCCATTGTTGGAATATACAAGCCAAGTTCTATAATGAAAAATTCCCACTAGTATATGAAAGTGACAAAACAAGAGACTCTCTACTATGAAGATCATGGTGCTACTTTGAAGAACAAGTGTGGTAAAAGGATAGTAGCATTGTCCCTTCCCTCTTTTTCTCTCATTTTCATTTTTTGGGCCTTCTCTTTTTATGGCCTTTCTCTTTTTTGGGGCCTTCTCTTTTTTTATGGCCTTTCCTTTTTTGGGGCCTTCTCTTTTTTTATAGCCTTTCTCTTTTTTCTATTCCTCACTTGGGACAATGCTCTAATAATGATGATCATCACACTTCTATTTATTTACAACTCAATGATTACAACTCGATACTAGAACAAAGATGACTCTATATGAATGCCTCCGGCGGTGTACCGGGATATGCAATGAACCAAGAGTGACATGTATGAAAGAATTATCAATGGTGGCTTTGCCACAAATACTATGTCAACTACATGATCATGCTAAGCAATATGACAATGATGAATGTGTCATGATGAACGGAATGATGGAAAGTTGCATGGCAATATATCTCGGAATGGCTATGGAAATGCCATAATAGGTAGGTATGGTGGCTGTTTTGAGGAAGATATAAGGAGGTTTATGTGTGAAAGAGCGTATCATATCACGGGGTTTGGATGCACCGGCGAAGTTTGCACCAACTCTCAATGTGAGAAAGGGCAATGCACGGTACCGAAGAGGCTAGCAATGATGTAAGGGTGAGAGTGTGTATAATCCATGGACTCAACATTAGTCATAAAGACCTCACATACTTATTGCAAAAATCTACAAGTCATCAAAAACCTCGGTACTACGCGCATGCTGCTAGGGGGATAGATTGGTAGGAAAATACCATCGCTCGTCCCCGACCGCCACTCATAAGGAGGACAATCAAATAACACCTCATGTTTCAAATTTGTTACACAACGTTTACCATACGTGCATGCTACGGGACTTGCAAACTTCAACACAAGTATTTCTCAATTTCACAACTACTCAACTAGCCTGACTTTGATATTATTACCTCCATATCTCAAAACAATCATCGAGCATCAAACTTCTCTTAGTATTCAACACACTCATAAGAAAGTTTTATTATTCTTGAATACCTAGCATATTAGGATTTTAAGCAAATTACCATGCTATTAAGACTCTCAAAATAATCTAAGTGAAGCATGAGAGTTCATCTATTTCTTCAAAATAAAACTACCACCATGCTCTAAAAGATATAAGTGAAGCACTAGAGCAAATGACAAACTACTCCGAAAGATATAAGTGAAGATCAATGAGTAGTTCAATAGTTATGCAACTATGTGAAGACTCTCTAACATTTAAGAATTTCAGATCTTGGTATTTTATTCAAACAGCAAGCAAAGAAAAATAAAATGACATTCTAAGAATGGCAAACATCATGTGAAGAAGCAAAAACTTAGGATCAACCGAAACTAACCGATAGTTGTTGAAGAACAAAGGTGGGATGCCAACCAGGGCATCCCCAAGCTTAGATGCTTGAGACTTCTCAAAATATTATCTTGGGGTGCTTTGGGCATCCCCAAGCTTGAGCTTTTGTGCCTCCTTAATTCCTCTCATGTCATGGTCTCCCTAAATCTCAAAACCTTCATCCACACAAAACTCAACAAGGACTCGTGAGATAAGTTAGTATAAACCATTGCCAAAACCTTATCATACTCTATTGTAGAAAATCACTAAAATTATTATTCAACAATTCATACAAGAAGCAAACATATGCAAACAATGCAAACATAACAGCAATCTGCCTAAACAGGATAGTCTGTAAAGAATGCTGCAACATCCATACTTCCCTAGCTCCAAAAATTATGAAATAAAATTACCACTGTATTAAATTTATCAGAGCTTAATATGCAAAAGGTTTCAACATTTAATCACATTCTGACTTTTCTAGGGAATTATTGCAACAGCGGTGAACTTTCTGTTTTCAAACAGCAACATGTATGCTTGTAACATAGGCATAGTAAAGGCTATCAATGCCACTTTTATTGAAATAAAAGATGCAAAACATTGTTCTAAATAACATAAATAAAATCCTAACAAAATAAATTGATGCTCCAAGCAAAGCACATATCATGTGGTGAATAAAAATATAGCTCCAAGTAAAGGTACTGATGAACGAAGACGAAAGAGGGGATGCCTTCCGGGGCATCCCCAAGCTTAGGCTCTTGGATATCCTTGAATATTACCTTGGAGTGCCTTGGGCATCCCCAAGGTTAGGCTCTTGCCATTCCTTATTCCATAGTCCATCGAATCTTTACCCAAAACATGAAAACTTCAAAACACAAAACTTAACAGAAAACTCGTGAGCTCCGTTAGTATAAGAAAATAAATCACCGCTTCAAGGTACTGTAATGAACTCATTATTTATTTACATTGGTGTTAAACCTACTATATTCCAACTTCTCTATGGTTTATAAACTCTTTTACTCGCCATAGATTCATCAAAATAAGTAAACAACACATGAAAAACAGAATCTGTCAAAAACAGAACAGTCTGTAGTAATCTGAAACAAAAGTATACTTCTGGAAGTCATAAAATTCTCAAATAACTTGCTGGACCTGAGGAATTTATATATTAATCATCTTCAAAAAGAATTAACTAAATATCACTCTCCAAATAAAAATGGCAGCAATTCTCGTGAGCGCTAAAGTTTCTGTTTTTTACAGCATGATCAACAAGACTTTCCCCAAGTCTTCCCAAAGGTTCTACTTGGCACAAACACTAATTAAAAGCATAAAAACACATCTAAACATAGGCTAGATGAATTATATGTTACTAAACAGGAAAAAAAGCAAGGAACAAAAATGAAATTGGGTTGCCTCCCGACAAGCGCTATCGTTTAACGCCCCTAGCTAGGCATGATGATTTCAATGATGCTCACATAAAGGATAAGAATTGTAATATAAAGAGAGCATCATGAAGAATATGACTAGCACATTTAAGTCTAACCCACTTCCTACGCATAGGTATTTTGTGAGCAAACAACTTATGGGAACAATAATGAACTAGCATAGGAAGGCAAAACAAGCATAACTTCAAAACTTTAAGCACATAGAGAGGAAACTTGATATTATTGCAATTCCTACAAGCATATATTCCTCCCTCATAATAATTTTCAGTAGCATCATGAATGAATTCAACAATATAACCAGCACCTAAAGCATTCTTTTCATGATCTACAAGCATAGAAAAATTACTACTCTCCACATAAACAAAACTCTTCTCATTTAGAATAGTGGGAGTATCATGAGAAACTCGAATACTATAAATAGTTTCCACATTAAAAGAGTAATGTTCAGAAAAGGGGTAACAATAATCATGACAAGTTTTATAAATATAATCACTACTTTTTATAGCATAAGTATCATCACAATAATCATCATAAGTAGGAGGCATGCTATTATCATTATAAATTTTTATATCGAAACTTGGGAGACTAAAAATATCATCTTCATTAAACGTAGCATCCCCAAGATTGGGACAAACACTAATTGCAGCAAATATATTCTCAAAAACATCATCTTCATCAAACATAGCATCCCCAAGCTTGGGCCTTTTCATATCATAAGCATAATCACTCTCATCATTAATAGTATGGATAGCACCAATAGTATAGCAATTATCATATTCTTCCAAGCAAGTGCCAAAAAGATTTTCAAGATCATAAGAAGTATCATTATCTTCCACAATTATATTTTCATGAGGCACAATAGGATCAGCATTAATTGGGAGAGATATCTTTTTACCTTTCTTCGTTTTTCTTTTCTTCTTCTTCACCACATCATGTGTGGGTTCAAACCTATTTTTGGAGCTCCTTGTTAATGAGATTGGTTGAATAGGAGGCTCCTCCTCGTTACCTGATTCATCATAAGAAATAATAGGAGGGTATTGGGAGGTCTCTCCCCTTTCGTTAGTATTATCTTCATCTTCTATTTGTTTTCTTTTCTTTATGTAGTTGGCAATATAAGGATTTTCAATGCAATTCACCACACAATACATATAAATGTTCTCTGGATCAAAATGAAGAACTTTATCAAGGGCAAATTTTGGAATATCCTTAGTTATGCGTTTAATTTCTTCATAATCCAAAAGCAAACTAAGTTCATTATGATGTGCAAGGGAAATCAAGTCATCACAATTTTTGGACACGATACGATCATGAAACAATTTGCATTGGGTACTAAAATGATCACGTTCATTGCAAAGTTCACAAGTAGGGGTAAGAAAAATTAAATTTTCAGCACATTCATCTAGCTCTTCTTGCAACAATTTAGTTTCTAAGTACTTATGCCTTTTGCAATATCTATCTTCCCTATTTGGTGTGTACTTACAAACCCAATGCACTCCACAAAAATTGACATGTTTATAGGAGACATTTTCATCATAACTAGTGCAATCATCATTAGTATCATGGATATTCAAAGAATTCATACTAACAACATTGCAATCATGCTCATCATTCAAATATTTAGTGCCAAACATTTTATAGATTTCTTCTTCTAGCACTTTGGCACAATTTTCCTTTCCATCATACTCACGAAAGATATTAAAAAGGTGAAGCGTATGAGACAAACTCAATTCCATTTTTTATAGTTTTCTTTTATAAACTAAACTAGTGATAAAACAAGAAACTAAAAGAATCGATTGCAAGATCTAAAGATATACCTTCAAGCACTCACCTCCCCGGCAACGGCGCCAGAAAAGAGCTTGATGTCTACTACACAACCTTCTTCTTGTAGACGTTGTTGGGCCTCCAAGTGCAGAGGTTTGTAGGACAGTAGCAAATTTCCCTCAAGTGGATGACCTAAGGTTTATCAATCCATAGGAGGCGTAGGATGAAGATGGTCTCTCTCAAGCAACCCTGCAACCAAATAACAAAGAGTCTCTTGCATCCCCAACACACCCAATACAATGGTAAATTGTATAGGTGCACTAGTTCGGCGAAGAGATGGTGATACAAGTGCAATATCGATAGTAGATAAAGGTATTTGTAATCTGAAATTATAAAAACAGCAAGGTAACTATTGATAAAAGTGAGCATAAACGGTATTGCAATGTGTTGAAACAAGGCCTAGGGTTCATACTTTCGCTAGTGCAAGTCCTCTCAACAATAATAACATAATTGGATCACATAACTATCCCTCAACATGCAACAAAGAGTCACTCCAAAGTCACTAATAGCGGAGGATTGGTTTTCGATGGCTACGGAGGCTTCTGGCGGCGGAACTCCCGATCTATTGTGTGTTCTGGAAGTTTTAGGATACGTAGGTATATATAGGTGAAAGAAGTACGTCGGTGGACCGAAGGGGGGGCATGAGGCAGGGGGCGCGCCCCCCACCCTCGTGGGCACCTCCCTTCTTTCCTGACGTGCACTCCAAGATTTTCCGGTATCTTTCCTTCCAAAAATAACTTCTCCAGTTGATTTCGTTCCGTTTTGACTCCGTTTGATATTCCTTTTCTTTGAAACACTGAAATAGGCAAAAAACAGCAAATCTGGGCTGGGCCTCCGGTTAATAGGTTAGTCCCAAAAATAATGTAAAAGTGGATAATAAAGCCCAATATTGCCCAAAACAGTAGATAACATAGCATGGAGAAATCAAAAATTATAGATACGTTGGAGACGTATCAGGAACCTACTATCAAAGTCGGGATTAAAAATTATGAGTGTTTTGCTTCGTGTGACTTGGGTGCTAGTGTTTCTACAATTCCGAAATCTCTATGTGATGTGCTTGGTATCACCGATCTTGAATCGTGTTCTTTGAATTTGCACTTGGCGTATTCTACTATTAAAAAGCCTATGGGAAGAATTAATGATGTTCTTATTATTGCAAATAGAAATTATGTGCCCATAGAATTTATTGGTCTTGATATTGATTGCAATCCGTCTTGTCCAATTATTCTTGGTAGACCGTTTTTACGCACTACCGGTGCCGTGATTGATATGAAAGAAGGCAATATTAAGTTCCGATTTCCTTTGAGGAAGAGTATGAAACACTTTCCTAGAACAAGAATTAGGCCACCTTATGAATCAATCATGAGGGCATCTTATGGATCTCGAACCAAAGATGACAAAACTTAGATCCTTGCTTTATGCCTAGCTAAGGGCGTAAAACTATAGCACTTGTTGGGAGGCAACCCAATGAATAAAATTTATTTTTGCTTTTTTCTTCCTGTTTTTGAGTGTTAGCACAATTATGCTATTATTATGATTGTGTTTTTTGTGTTTTAATTAGTGTTTGTGCCAAGTAAAGCCTTTAGGATCTTCTTGGGCAATAGTTGTTTGATCTTGCTCAAAAATAGAAACTTGTACGCTCATGAAATTAATTTTCATTTTTTTACCAGGGAACAATAAAATACCCATTCCAATTGAAGTAGATCAATATACAAATTTCTCAGGTCGTCCTAATTTTTTAGAGTATTTTGAGTTACATAAGTATTCGAAATAGTCAGATTGCTACAGACTGTTCTGCTTTGACAGATTCTGTTTTCTTTGTGTTGTGTGCTTATTTTGATGGCTCTGTGGTTTTCTTTGATGAGTTTTTTCCATAGAAAAGTTGGAAAATATTAGATATAATATAAAAACAAAATATGAATTTGTTTGATACATCACTTATAGTAGTGATTTATTATTCTTATCCTAACGGATCTCACGAAGGCTTTGTTGAGTTTTGTGTGATTGAAGTTTTCAAGTTTTGGGTCATCTTACGATGGATGAAGGAAGGATGTAAGAACCTAAGCTTGAGGATGCCTCGGCATTCCAAGCTATTATCCAAGAATAAGCAACCAACTAAGCTTGGGGATGCCCCCGAGTGGCATCCCCGCTTTCTTCCAACAACTATCAGTATTTTACTCGAGACTATATTTTTATTCATCACATGATATGTGTTTTGCTTGGAGCGTCTTGTATGATATGTGTCTTTGCTTGTTTTATTTTGTGTTTTAAGTTATCAATCATTTCTGAACACACCTATTTGAGAGAGCAAAAATTATGTCATGACTTGTTAGAATTGCTCTCTATGCTTCACTTAAATTTCTATGAGCAATGGGCTTGCTCTAGTGCCTCACTTATATCTTTTTGAGCATGGTGTGCTTTGTTATTTTTGAAGAAATGATCTCTTGCTTCACTTAGATTTATTTGAGAGTTAGTAAATTTTTTGAAGAAATTCTCTCTTGCTTCACTTAAATTATTTTGTTATGCTCATGATCTTCACTTATATTTGTTTGAGCTTATGGAAAGCAACACATGAAAATTAGTGCCAAAGTGATAGATATCCAAGAAGATAAATAAAAAATAAGGAGAAAAAATGTCATGAAGACCATTGGACAAAATAAACTTGATTCTTAGTAATAGTTTTGAGATATGATAATGTGATATGTGAGTCATCTTGATGAGTAATTATGCTTTAGTAGGAATATTGGTGTTAAGGTTTGTGATTCCCTATGCATGCACGAAAGTCAATAATCATGCAATGAAATTATATCCTACTTGTGGTGCATTATTCGGTGTTAATTATGCTTAATGCTTGCTTATGAGATTATTCGTTTCTTGGTTGGCCACTTCCCAATCTTTTGCTAGCCTTCATTTTGCACTAAGTATGACCTCTACTTGTGCATCCAAAATTCTTTAAACCAGCTTTGCCACATGAGTCCACTATATCTACCTATATGCGGTATTCTTTTGCCGTTCTAAGAAAATTTGCATGTGCCATCTCTAATTTTCAAAATAAACTTCTCTTTTGTGTGTTTGTTTCGCTCGCGGAGCGGTGAGGGGTGGCTAATATTTTCCATGCTAGATGTGTTATTCTCAAGATGAGTGTTTATTCACTTGTCATTGCACGAGAGTAAGGCAAAGGTATTAGGGATGCCCAATCCCGAAATGCAAAAATAAATGAATTTACTTTATGTTGTCAAATAATAAACTCCTTGGAAAGTGTTGGTATGGAGGGCACCCGTGGATACGGTTAGCCATGGAAAGTGAAAGTTATGGTGGAAAAGGGAATAAACTTTATTTTCTGTTTGGGAGCCGCCTATGATATATCTATGCATGGAAAGTATTGGGAACTCTAAGTCGTTTTCGTTGGTGGGATGAATACACCTCCCAAAATGTTTTTATCTCAAATTTTTCGCTTTGAGCTCTGGCACCTCTACAAATCCCTACTTCCCTCTATGAAGGGCCTATCTTTTACTTTATGCAAATTTTATTTTGAGTCTCCATCTTCTCTTATAAAAGCACCAACTAGGAAGCAATATGATCATACTTAAGTATTAGGTGTAATTAATATTCGAGTGTGTTTCATGAATGCATCAATGTTTGAGCATGATGGGCTAGGGATAACTTATTTTAGCATTGATATTTTGAAATACATGGTTGCTTGTTGATATGCTGGAGTATCTAAATTATTATGCCATAACTAGACTATTGCTTTGAATCACATAAAAGTCAAAATGTCCATGCTACAAAGAAAATAATATGATATGACATGATGAACATCACTCCACATCAGAAATTCTGTTTTTATCACTTGCCTACTCAAGGACGAGTAGGAGTTAAGCTTGGGGATGCTGATACGTCTCCAATGTATCTATAATTTTTTATTGTTCCATGTTGTTTATTATCAAACTTGGATGTTTTATAATCATTTTATAGTCATTTTATATCATTTTTTGGTACTAACCTATTGACATAGTGCCAAGTGCCAGTTGCTATTTTTTCCATGTTTTTTCCATCGCAGAAAATCAATATCAAACGGAGTCCAAATGCCACTAAACTTTACGGAGATTTTTTATGGATCAGATGGAAGATATTGGGCCCTGGTTGCGCCTGGGGGGGAGTCCCGAGGAGGGGACAACCCACCAGGGTGTGCCAGGAGGCCCAGGCACGCCCTGGTGGGTTGTGCCCACCTCGGGTGCCCCCCGGACCGCCTCTTTGCTCTATAAATACTCCAATATTCCCAAAACCCTATGGGAGATGGCGAAATATTCATCCAGCCGCCGCAGAGTCCAGAACCACCAGATCCAATCTAGACACCATCACGGAGGGGTTCACCACTTCCATTGGTGCCTCTCCGATGATGCGTGAGTAGTTCTTTGTAGACCTTCGGGTCCGTAGTTAGTAGCTAGATGGCTTCATCTCTCTCTCTTGATTCTCAATACAATGGTCTCTTGGAGATCCATATGATGTAACTCTTTTGCGGTGTGTTTGTTGGGATCGATGAACTTTGAGTTTATGATCAGATCTATCTTTTTATATCCATGAAAGTATTTGAGTTTCTTTGATCTCTTTTATGCATGATCTCTTATAGCCTCGTATTTCTTCTCCGGTATTTGGGTTTTGTCTAGCCAACTTGATCTATTTATCTTCCAATGGGAAGAGGTGCCCAGTAGTGGGTTCGATCTTACGGTGCTTGATCCAGTGACAGAAAGGGAACCGACACGTATGTATCGTTGCTACTAAAGATAAAAAGATGGGATCTATATCTACCGCCATAGATAAATGGATCTCGTCTACATCATGTCATCATTCTTATTGCATTACTCCGTTTTTCCATGAACTTAATGCACTAGATGCATGTTGGATAGCGGTCGATGTGTGGAGTAATAGTAGTGCATGCAGGCAGGAGTCGGTCTATTAATCTTGGACGTGATGCCTATGTAATGATCACTGCCTGGATATTGTCATAATTATTGGAGGTTCTATCAATTGCCCAACAGTAATTTGTTTACCCACCGTTTACTATTTTTCTCGAGAGAAGCCACTAGTGAAACCTACGCCCCCGGGTCTTCTTTCTCATATATTTGCCTTTGCGATCTACTTTTTATTTGCTTTTGTTTTCAGATCTATTAAACCAAAAACCCAAAAATACCTTGCTGCAATTTATTTTATTTGGCGTTCGATCTATCAATATTTACAACTTTCTCCCGTCCACGTGCCATTTCTGGCGCCGTTACCCGAAAGGGATTGACAACCCCTTTAATACGTCGGGTTGCGAGTGGTTGTTATTTGTGTGCAGGGGTTGTTTAAGTTGTGTTGCTTGGTTCTCCTACTTGTTCAATAACCTTGGTTTCATATCTGAGGGAAATACCTACCGCCGATGTGCTGCATCATCCCTTCCTCTTTGGGGAAATACCGACGTAGCTTCAAGCGACATCACTTTTCTTTTTTAGCTTACTTTCATCATCAAGAAAGACAATGTCATCATCCTCGTCAACATATTCTGCCTGATCAACAATTTTCTCTAGGATAGGGGGGTCTGCACCTCCATCGTCCTCTATAGGTTTCTGAAACTTGTTGCAAACAAATTGTTGCTTTACCAACACACAAGTGTTGCCAGTTCTCCTTGTTGTATTCATTTTGATGGAAAACCCAAGTTGTAGAGCATACGCATTGTAGTGTTCCTTTACACCTTCCAAAGTGTCAACCCTCATATCCACGTAAGGCTCCTTGGGCTATGACCATGCCTCATCATCGTTCTCACCAACCAACCAAGCCTACCAAACTATTTCCAACAGTCCCACCTGTATCACCTGCGGTACCAGTGTCAAAAAGTGTGTGTTCATCCGTCTCTGTTGTTGCAGCTGCATGGGTAGTTGCTTCGACCATTGCACCCATACCATCAAGTGGACATCTATCTATAGGCATAGTTTGCGCCACATGTGTTGAAGCATTTTGTGTGGTAACAGGGTTGGGGGATTAGACACAAACTCAGCATTGTCAGCTCCACCAAGTGGGATGCTCTGTTGTGTGCAATATAAAGGATCTCCTATATGCATGTCACAAACAAAGGGAAACTCTGGCATATCTTCGTTTGGTTCTTCATTCAGGTCAATCATATTCAAAGCTGCACATTTTACCCCGGGAAAAACTGATCAAAGTTCTTTGACAAGAGGCAGGCAGTTAATGCATTTTTAAATAGAAACAATCTATGTATGTATAAAAACATCATTCGCAGCCATCAACATTTTTTTATGAAAGATATGTACTACAACAGTTTTGTTTCGCTAATCTTTTTTTAAATCATGGACAAACAACAAATCACTAGGTTGAAGCAAACAGGGGAAGCAGAAGTCATGGGGCAGATTCTTATTCAATTCATCATGGAAATATCACCAAATATCTGAGAGAATGCAATGGGATGTTTTTTCTTGAAAGTAATCTTGGAATAGGAGCAGCAACACTAGTGTGTTGTGTGACATGGTCTGTCATGTTCACTAGCATCACTTTTTTATTGTATTTTGTGACAAGATCTACCCTCTTCTAATAGGACATGTGGTGTGTGTTTTTGCTCTTCTCTACTTCCTCATGCTGGAGCATCACAAAGATTTTTGTTGTCCTTGCCTATTGTTTTTTTAATTCCAGGATGCACCTACCAATTCGAATGGAGAACAATGGTTGCAGCTCCACCCGTCATCCTGAGCAACAACTAACATGAAGCATTTTTTGCTCCACACTAGGTAAGTTGCCTTGTGTATGTAGTATCATCGTTTTCCCATGATGAATAACTTGTAAGGTCCAAAGGTTTTCCAAGACTTGCTTGTATGTTATGCTGCATTTGCCCCATAATAGTATCAAAGTTGCCATGATTATGTGCAAGTAGATGAAGTAACTCTTTCATCATGTTCATGTTTATCATCATCATTTTGTATGCAATGTCTTGGACTTTGCCAAAAATTTCATGTAAGTTGCTATGTTTTGTTCAAGCACATGAAGTTTTATTTTAAAAACATAGCAACTATCAAATCAGAAGGTTTTCAACACTCAATTTTTTCTATTTTTGCTCATACACATTTTTTATGTTCATACAAGCAGCTACACCATAGACATCATGTCTCCAAGAGCATTTAATAAGCAAGTTACATGGAATCTACCATATTGCCAATAGGGGATCAGTTTTATGGTTGACAAAACAGCAAAAGCATTGAAGAAGGTGAGAAATCTGATCTACATTTAAAACATCAAAGCATCATACATTTTATAAGAAAATTATTAGATTTACATCTTAGGTTACTCCCCAGTTTTTGTTCATACATGTATGTTGCTTTTGAAATCAACACTCGCCTGCTTAAATCACAGACTATATCTTTTGCTTATGATCTACACTTTTTCTGTTCCCCACATATACTCACCAAATTGCACAGTTTATTAATTCAGTAACACCAAGTTTTTATACACGACTTGCCTGTCTACAGTACTACAATTGCCTAAACAAAGCATATAAGTTGCCATTTGTTTATACATCCCTGTATAGGATCAGTATAAAGACAACCTAAAAAGAAAAGCATGTAGTGATTAAGAGCATCTCAAATGTAGTGATTAATTTTCCTTATGTATGTTATCAGCATCATCGTTCATGATGAATAACTTGGACTTCTAAGGTCCAATGGTTTTAAGACTTGCTTGTCTGTCATTGTGCATTCGCCCCAAAATGGCATGAAAGTTGCCTTGATTATGTGCAAGTAGATGAAGTAACTTTTTCATCATGTTCATGTATAGAATTAGTATAAAGACAGCCTAAAAAGAGAAGCATGTAGTGATTAAGAGAACCTCAAGAACAGCAGAACAAATAGCAAACATTTAGGGTTTGTTTACAGAGGTGTTTATCTGTTCTTGTACCCAAGGGGACTTATATGCTGCCGGAGACAATCTGGGCTTCAGAATACTGATGAGAAACTGCAAAATCAAGTGGAAGAAGGTGAGAGATCTGACCTCTAAACTTGCTCTTCTGCCCCTTTCTCTTCTTCTTCTTCCCCTTCTTAGTTTAGAGAAGCTTTAAGAGAAAAAGCAACTAATCAAGGCGCCATTGCAGGTCGTCTGAAGGTTTTGATGCCGCCATTACAAGGGATCTCAAGGTCTCCTGGATCTTGTGGGAGCATGGGCAAGGAAGTTGTGCCTTTATCTTTCTTGGGGGAGAAGAAGATGGTTGGGTGGGTAGGTATGGAGGTGGAAGCAATCGCCGGGTGCAAGGGATGGGGGAGGAAGAGCACGTGAGGAGGGGACCAACAGATATGCCGTGGAGAGGAGGTTGGTTGGGTCGGGGCGAAGGAACTGGGGGGCTGGTGCGAGGGAATCGGGATGTTTGTGGGCCTTACCTTTTCTGTACTAGGGGGACAAAAACTTTCCTTATTTGGTTCGGCCGCCAGGGATCGCTAGGGAGCAGTCGGCTTCTCCCTAGACGCGTCCATTTTATAATAAACAATTTAATTCTCAGGCACCAGAAGGAACTTGGAGCATCTATAGCCGAACCTCTCAAACCCACCTCATACGCCCGGGCGGGCCGCCCGGTCACTGTTCGGTCACGATTTTTTTACCCAGACAGGCTCTCAAACGTCCGGGCTGAGCGGCACCCCCCATATCCAACCCAAATATAGGGCGAATATGGGGGCACCCGGGCATGCCCGCCACGTCGAACCCAGCCCACGCTGACCCACTCGACCCCACATAAAATCCTCCTCATCCGCTCGCCGGACCAAACCCTAGCCACTTCACTCCCCTCCCCTCCACCCCCCCCACCACCCAAGCTCGTCTCCGACTCCTTCCGGTCGTCTCCAGCATGGCGGGCAGTGGATCCGAGTCCTTCACCTCCAGATTCGCCGACCCCGAACTCATCCCACGCGGCCCCGAGGAGGAGATGGTCGTCCAGCTTGCACTCCGCCACGCCCGGGAGGAGGCTCGTGCACGGCTACGCTCAGACTCCATCCGCCGGGAATCCATTGTGTCCGCCCAAATTGCGCAAGGATCCAGCGCTAGGTCGGGTGGTCCGTCTGGCATCCGAACGCGCTGGCGGACGTGCAACCCCTCTGGTGGCACGCCAATATTCGGGACGCACCATCGTCCCATGAGGCCATGGCACGACGTGCCCGCCGTGCAAGGCACTGGGTGCGGGAGGCGGCGGCGGCCCTCGCGGCGGCGGACGTCGGCAAGGCGGAGTCGCATTCTCCGGCGCCCCGTATGGCGCATCAGTCCGGGCGCCACAACCGCATCGTGGTGGACATCGGCGTCTCGTCCCCGGACGGATCCGTCATCGATCTGACGTCCACCGGCACCATTCGGGTTTCGGTCTCCGATGAGGAAGAGTAGGGCATAGGAGACCGCGGAGCCTTAAGTTCCGTGAGCCAGCTCGTGTCCCATGCCCTACCCTATCTTGTCGGCGATCGGACCAACATTCTGAGGAGCGTAGCCGGCCCCCGGACATGGCCAGGGCGGAGCCGGGCGAGCGGGGAGCGGAGCCGAACGAGCTCCGCTTTAATTAGGTTTCACGTTGCATATAATAATGTGAATTTGAGATTTCTAACTTAAGGTAACTGGATATGAAATGTGTTTTTTGAGGGGTGACCGTTCACTGTCCGCGGACGTGCCCGGTCCGGCTGTAGATGCTCTTAATCAGTGGACTTAAGAAATGTCAACTGAATGGATTCCAAGGTAAATTTCCAATGCTGGATGCTTCAATCAGGGCAAATTTCCAATGTTGGATGCTTCAATCAGGGCAAATTCCCAATGCTGGATGTTTCAATCAGTTCACCAAAAGTATCGTCATAATCCAACAACTCTTACAGCGACATGTAAAAGGTCTAGTAGAGGAGTAAACGTGACAAGAAGCGACGTGGCTGATACACTTGCAACGTCTTTTTGCTAGCAACATCCGACGAAAACAAAAGAACTACAGTTGCACTGGCAGCAGACGCGCGGGGGCAGGCAGCATGCGGCTAGACTAGCCTGTGGGCGCCATCACCAGCTGCGTCCCGGGTTTGTTTGATTTTTATCTTTCTTTTTTTTGAAACTGGGTTTGTTTGATTTTTTTTTTTTTGAGGAATACTGGGTTTGTTTGATGGCAGGGCACGGTCCCCCCTGTCTACGAGAAAGTCGCTGTCTCAGGCTCGACACGTGGGCTCGCCGGTGTTTGCTGTCCGGCCCGGCATCTCAGTAACAGGGCTATCCAGGCCCACCGTCAGGCCCGGCGACGCGACACCACTTACGCTGGGGCCCACCATGCGGTACGCGTATGAGTCAACATGGCGTGGATACTAGGCCCGGCCAGTCTACTGTTTTGCTCAAAGTACGATTAGCTGGCCCCGCCTCTAATAATCTGGCTACCCTGATCTGCACCACTTGAGTGCGGTGAATCCAAGTCACAGGGCACTAGGTACCGTTAGGCCTACATTTACATAGGATGCTTGTTTAACTAGTGCTAGTACTGCTAGTATACGACTTTGATTTTGCTTGTTTATAATGTTTTTGTTTAAGAGTATATCAATGAAGTATTATATTTTTATAGAAAGAGAGAAGACATTTACAAGAACTTGTGGGGATGTGAACACCCTTGCAAGTTTAGAACCCACACCACTCCAACACCTAACACGCTAAGCCTACACTCCGACAAAACATTGTAATCCTCCTACTCCAACACTTGCTCTTTTCCATTCGGAGAGTTCGGTGAAAATGGTGTTCTGCAGTTCTTGCGTCGTCTTGATTAAGAAAAAAGGTTTTCCCCTGCTTTGTATTCCAAAGCAACCATCTGATACATCCAATGATAGGTGTTGGGACCAAAGCAGCACAAGCACGTCCAAAAGAAAAGAAAAAAAGAAGGAAAAGAAACAAATGCCGATAACGGCGGATCGACAAAAACGAAGAAGCCTCGCGACCGCTGCGTCCACCGGAGATCGCCCACCAAGCTCCGAGACTCTGAAGTGCCGGTACCAATCAACACCTCCAAGAAGAAACACGACGATGACGACGCTGCTGCCAAGGGTTTCCCCCGGTACGCGGCGAGGAGAGAGGAAGGATAGCCCCGACGCCCTCCAGGAAGGTCTGGCGGCACCCTCAAGCGCCACCGCGTCGGTGTCGGCCAAACCAACAGGGATTTCTCTCGATCCCATCCTCTACCTCAGGCACTTCAGAGTTTGCCACCAAACCGACCACCACCCAGCGCCAACACGGACACGAAGCTTCCCACGCTGTCTCACCACAGCACCGCGAAGATGGCCTGCACAACGAAGAAGAGGAGCGTCCTATTGAACACCATCGTGTTCTGTTGCTTTCAGAGCGTCCAAGTCACCGCCATAGTGAAAGTGTCAAATCCATGTTTATTCGCTTGATGGAAATTTGTTCTCTCCATCAACCACCACTCCAGGAGTCTGTCGTCATGTGTCGGCCTCCTCACATTGGGGTGTAGATAGTCAAGGCATCCATCCCAGACCTCATGAGCGTACACACATTGAATGAGGATGTGTTCGATGTTATCCTCGTCTTGCAGACAGATGTAGCAAGCCGATGGATGGTCTTGTAAACCATGCCTAGCGCGCTGCTCCGATGTCCATAGTCGGTGCTGAGCAGCCATCCATGCGAAAAGCTTGCACTTGAGCAGTGCCCAACTCCTCTAGATACATGCATTAAACGGTGCTCTTTCCATCCCCGTGCACAACCTTCGGTAAGTTGACTTGGCAGTGTAAACACCCGAAGCATCGCTAGGCCATGTAAACACATCAGTCCTGTTTTCATCTAGTGTGACAGAGTGTATGCCATGGTTGAACTGCATGAGTTGTAAGTGCACCGTGAAGGAGTGCTCGCCCACCACATCATGGATCCAACTCTCGTCGTTCATGGCTTTCCTTACCGTTCTTCGGTTTCTCGTGTGTTTATCCACGCAACAATAGACCATTGGTGTTATGTCCTTGATAGCGAAGCCATGTATTCATCGGTCTCTCCAAAATAAAATCTTGTTGTCCTCTCCCACAGAGATAGCAATTAGGCTATCAAAAACTTGTCTAGCTTTAGCAACTAGTATAATGTTCTTTTAAAAGTACATCTCGATGATATGTTTACTAATTGTTATGATGTTAGGGCATCTCCAACGGCAACCCACAAATTTCCTCCCGCATCCGTCCATGGATAAGGGAGACCAGTCCACGAACATGCATACAGGAGGCCGCCGTCCAACGTTGTCCGTATACATCCGGCCAACAATTTGAACTAACCGGACAAAATTCGTTCAAACACGGATGGATTTCTTTATATTTACATCAACTCTTCGGCTCTGGAGGTATAATTAATACCTAATCAAAATGGCCGCCGGCGCCCCTTCCCCATGTCCGGCCATGACCCCCGAGAATTGAAAGTTCTCCTTCTCCAGTTCCACCTCGGCGCTCTCTAGCTCCGCCTCCGAAGACTTTAGAAAGTGAAGGTGTGTGCCTCCATGTCACTGCCAAGTGGCTAATCGGCCGCCGATGTTGAGCCCACCAAGCTTGGCGGCGATGGGAGGGGAGGAGCGGTGGCCTTCCTGGGACCCGAGCGGCGGCGACCTACCATGCACTACTCTTCCTCCTCCTCGCCGGTCTCACCGAACATGTTGGCTTCGCGGTCGTGGCGCGCAGCCTCGACGATGTCCTCCCCCTCCTCGTCGGTCTCACCGAACACCGCCTCGCCCACCTCGTCGCACTCCTTGTAGGCGGCGGCCACCTCCGCCACCTGTCGGCGGTACCGTCAGCAGGCGAGGCGGAGCGGTAGGGCTCGAGCAGCGCATCCTGCTCCGCCAAGTCCACGTTCGGCGTGACCGCCTGCCGATGGTGAGCTGTTCCTCTGCTTGAGGTGCTTCTCGAGGAGGTGGTGGTTGTAGGTGACATTGGCATGCGCCTCCCCGAACTGCTCCTCCCGCACCATGTCCATGTAATGGGCACGGGCCTCGATGATGGTCATGGTTCGGTGCACTCGCGAGGGTGGCGCGGAGGAGGAGGAGGAGGGTGTCGTCTCGTCGTCGGTCGCATCCTCCATTGGGACGTCGTCGTCCTCCGGATGCCTACATGCCAGACAATTGGCAGCAATGGCGGCCATCTCCTTCTCGTCAAGCGTCAGCCCATCCCAGAGAGCTTCAGCAGGGGAGGAATCCATGGTGAGAGTGGTGTCATGAAGGATTGGAGGCGGATGACTACGTTTATCGCTGGGGCAGTGGCTTATATAGCAATGACGGGCGAAAGGCGGATGGACATGTGGCGCCAGAGGAGACGCCTCGGCAACCGCATGCAATCAATGTGTGTGGCACACAGACAGACTGGCGGTCGTGCTGTGTTTGAACCCGCAATAGTCGCCTGCACGGGGAAGCGGCGCGAGTTGCGCTCTCTCGGTTGGCGCGCCGCATCAATGCCGGCGCCAGTGAAAGGTCGTGTCCTCTCTAACCGGGCATGAATGCAGGCACTGACACTGTGAAGCGGTGGTGACTGCTTCGGGTGGGAAGCGTGCACGGGAAGGGAGAGAGTTTTGGGTGGGCTATGGCGGTCAGAAGCGGGCGTGGCAGTGGTCCGGACTCCCGCAATGCTCTCCCCCCCCCCACACACACATTTGTCTCCGGTTTGCAGGAGAAAGTACGTCCAGACCGTGCCACGGACTGATACATGCCCGCATTAGATGGCTTCCGCGGTCCGGGCGGATGCAAGGAAGTTTGAGGGTCGGCATTGGAGATGCCCTTAGCTACTCCCTCTATCCATCTATATAGGTCTTAATGTGTTTTTCGAGGCTAACTTTAACCAAATGCTAGATAAATAATATATGACATGCAAGTTACACAAAGCATGCCTTCAAATTCATACGTGAAAGGAGTTCCCACTGATATATTTTTCATATTATACATCTCACATATTGTTCATCTTATCAATAGTCAAACTTAATCTCGAAGAACGCATTAGACCCTATATATATGGATGGAGGGAGTACCTATTGCAAGGGTCTATGGAGATAAATATATATAGGTCAGCCTGCAAACTGGAATATGGATTGTCCTACCTTGAGGTCTGAAACATTTTCTAGGGTTCTGAGTAGCCTGGCGGGGCTGGGCCATTTTTCGGATCTTCATGACTCAAACCTACGGTTCATCCTTTGCAGTGCTCAATCCTCTTCCAGTCCTGGTCAATGTACTCGGTGATTGCGGGGGACCCAGCGTTCTTGCCCACCCTTGGTGTGCATCGGGGGTAGAGAGGAGAAGCACGAACGACCATGGCTAGCTCGAGTACAAACAATCCAAATGGGAATCAGAGTAGCGATGGTGTGGGACATATGTTTGAAAACATGGGATTAACAGATAAAGAGAAGACACGCTGGTGGTGGATGATGATGTGGAGGCGCCGATGTTGGGGAACGTAGCAATAATTCAAAAAAAATTCCTACGTGCCACCAAGATCAATCTAGGAGATGCTAGCAACGAGAGAGAGGGAGTGCATCTTCATACCCTTGAAGATCGCTAAGCGGAAGCGTTGTAAGAACACGGTTGGTGGAGTCGTACACGCAGCGATTCAGATCGTGGTCGATTCCGATCTAAGTGCCGAACAACAGCGTCTCCGCGTTCAACACACGTACAGCCCGAAGACGTCTCCTCCTTCTTGATCCAGCAAGGGGAGAGGAGAAGTTGAGGGAGAACTCCGACAGCACGATGGCGTGGTGGTGATGGAGCTCATGGTTCTCCGGCAGAGCTTCGCCAAACGTGACACAGGGGGAGGAGGTGTTGGAGAGGGGAGGGCTGCGCCAGGGGAAGGGTGTGGCAGCCCTCCCACCCCCCACTATTTATAGGGGAAGGGGAGAGGGGGACGCCTCCCCCCCCCCAGATCCCATCTACAAGGGGGAGGCGGCCAAGGGGGGTAACTTGCCCCCCCAAGCATGTGGGAGGCACCGCCACCGCTAGGGTTTCCAACCCTAGGCGCCTTGGGCCCCTTAGGGGGCGCACTAGCCCACCAGGGGCTGGTTCCCTCCCTTGTTCAGCCCACTAGGCCCACCGGGGCAGGTGGCCCCACCCTGTGGACCCCTGGACACCTTCCGGTGGTCCTGGTACAATACCGATAACCCCTGAAACCATTCTGGCAACTGAAACTGGACTTCCCATATATAAATCTTCACCTCCGGACCATTTTGAAACTCCTCGTGACGTCCGGGATCTCATCTGAGACTCCGAACAACCTTCGGTAACCACATACTATTTCCCATAACAACTCTAGCGTCACCAAACCTTAAGTGTGTAGACCCTATGGGTTCGGGAACCATGCAGACATGACCGAGACATCTCTCCGGCTAATAACCAACAGTGGGATCTGGATACCCATGTTGGCTCCCACATGTTCCACATTGATCTCATAGAATGAACCAAGATGTAGGGGATTCAATCAATCCCATATACAATTCCATTTGTCCATCGGTATGTTACTTGCCCGAGATTCGATTGTCGATATCTCTATACCTCGTTCAATCTCGTTACCGGCAAGTCTCTTTACTCGTTCTGTAACGCATGATCCCGTAGCTAACTCCTTAGTCACATTGAGCTCGTTATGATGATGCATTACCGAGTGGGCCCAGAGATACCTCTCAGTCATATGGAGTGACAAATCCCAGTCTCGATTCATGCCAACCCAACAGATACTTTCAGAGATACTTGTAGTGCACCTTTATAGCCACCCAGTTACGTTGTGACGTTTGGTACACCCAAAGCATTCCTACTGTATCAGGGAGTTTCACAATCTCATGGTCTAAGGAAATGATACTTGACATTAGAAAAGCTTTAGCAAACGAACTACACGATCTTGTGCTACGCTTATGATTGGGTCTTGTCCATCACATCATTCTCCTAATGATGTGATCCCATTATCAATGACATCCAATGTCCATGGTCAGGAAACCATGACCATCTATTGATCAACGAGCTAGTCAACTAGAGGCTTACTAGGGACATATTACGATCTATGTATTCACACATGTATTACGGTTTCTGGTTAATACAATTATAGCATGAACAATAGACAATTATCATGAACACGGAAATATAATAATAACCACTTTATTATTGCCTCTAGGGCATATTTCCAATAGTCTCCCACTTGCACTAGAGTCAATAATGTAGTTACATTGTGATGAATCGAACACCCATAGAGTTATGGTGTTGATCATGTTTTGCTCGCGGAAGAGGTTTAGTCAACAGATCTGCGACATTCAGATATGTATGCACTTTACAAATATCTATGTCTCCATCCTTAATATATTCACAAATGGAGTTGAAGCAACGCCTGATATGCCTGGTCTTCTTGTGAAACCTGGGCTCCTTGTCAAGGGCAATAGCTCCAGTGTTGTCACAGAAGAGAGTCATCGGGCCCGACGCATTGGGAATAACTCCTAGGTCGGTGATGAACTCCTTCATTCAGACTGCTTCCTGTGCTGCCTCCGAGGCTACTATGTACTCCACTTCACATGTAGATCCCGCCACAACGCTTTGCTTGCAACTGCACCAGCTGACTGCCCCACCATTCAAAATGTACACGTATCCGGTTTGTGATTTGGAGTCATCCAGATCTGTGTCGAAGCTAGCATCGACGTAACCCTTTACGACGAGCTCTTCGTCACCTCCATAAACAAGAAACATATCCTTAGTCCTTTTCAGGTACTTTAGAATATTCTTGACCACTGTCCAGTGTTCCATGCCGGGATTACTTTGGTACCTCCCTACCAAACTTACGGCAAGGTTCACATCAGGTCTGGTACATAGCATGACATATATAATAGACCCTATGGCTGAGGCATAGGGGATGACACTCATCTTTTCTCTATCTTCAGCCGAGGTCAGACATTGAGCCGTGCTCAATTTCACACCTTGCAATACAGCCAAGAACCCCTTCTTGGACTGATCCATATTGAACTTCTTCAATATCTTGTCAAGGTATGTGCTTTGTGAAATACCAATGAGGCGTCTCGAACTATCTCTATAGATCTTGATGCCTAGTATGTAAGCAGCTTCTCCAAGGTCCTTCATTGAAAAACACTTATTCAAGTAGGCCTTTATGCTTTCCAAAAATTCTATATCATTTCCCATCAATAGTATGTCATCCACATATAATATGAGAAATGCTACAGAGCTCCCACTCACTTTCTTGTAAACACAGGCTTCTCCATAAGTCTGCGTAAACCCAAACTCTTTGATCATCTCATCAAAGCGAACGTTCCAACTCCGAGATGCTTGCACTAGCCCATAGATTGAGCGCTGGAGCCTGCACACCTTGTCAGCATTCTTAGGATCGACAAAACCTTCTGGCTGCATCATATACAATTCTTCCTTAAGGAAACCATTAAGGAATGTCATTTTGATGTCCATTTTCCATATCTCATAATCATAGAATGCGGCAATTGCTAACATGATTCGGACGGACTTTAGCTTCGCTACGGGTGAGAAGGTCTCATCGTAGTCAACCCCTTGAACTTGTCGATAACCCTTAGCGACAAACCAAGCCTTATAGATGGTCACGTTACCATCCGCGTCAGTCTTCTTCTTAAAGATCCATTTATTCTCTATGGCTTGCCGATCATTGGGCAAGTCTGTCAAAGTCCATACTTCGTTTTCATACATGGATCCTATCTCGGATTTCATGGCTTCAAGCCATTTGTTGGAGTCTGGTCCCACCATCGCTTCTTCATAGTTCGAAGTTTTACTGTTGCCTAACAACATGATTTCCAGGACAGGGTTGACGTACCACTCTGGTGCGGAACGTGTCCTCGTGGACCTACGAAGTTCAGTAGCAACTTGATCCGAAGTTTCATGATCATCATCATTAACTTCCTCTCTAGTTGGTGTAGGCACCACAGAAACATCTTCCTGAGCTGCACTACTTTCCGGTTCAAGAGGTAGTACCTCATCAAGTTCTACTTTCCTCCCACTTACTTCTTTCGAGAGAAACTCTTTCTCTAGAAAGGATACATTCTTGGCAACAAAGATCTTGCCTTCGGATCTGAGGTAGAAAGTATACCCGATAGTTTCCTTAGGGTATCTTATGAAGATGCATTTTTCGACTTGGGTTCGAGCTTTTCAGGTTGAAGTTTCTTGACATAAGCATCGCATCCCCAAACTTTCAGAAACGGCAGCTTAGGTTTCTTACCAAACCATAATTCATACGGTGACGTCTCAACGGATTTGGACAGAGCCCTGTTTAAAATGAATGCGGCAGTCTCTAAAGCATAACCCCAAAATGATAGCGGTAGATCGTAAGAGACATCATAGATCGCACCATATCCAATAGAGTGCGATTACGATGTTCGGGCACACCATTTCGCTGAGGTGTTCCAGGCAGCATGAGTTGTGAAATAATTCCACATTTCCTTAAGTGTGTGCCAAACTCGTGACTCAAGTATTCTCCTCCATGATCTGATCGTAAGAACTTTATTTTCCTGTCACGTTGGTTCTCTACCTCACTCTGAAATTCCTTGAACTTTTCAAATGTCTCAGACTTGTGTTTCATTAAGTAGACATACCCATATCTACTTAAGTCGTCGGTGAGGGTGAGAACATAACGATAGCCACCGCGAGCCTCAACGCTCATTGGACCGCACACATCAGTATGTATGATTTCTAATAAGTTGGTTGCTCGCTCCATTGTTCCGGAGAACGGAGTCTTGGTCATTTTGCCCATGAGGCATGGTTCGCACGTGTCAAATGATTCATAATAAGAGACTCCAAAAGTCCATCTGCATGGAGTTTCTTCATGCGCTTGACACCAATGTGACCAAGGCGGCAGTGCCACAAGTATGTGGGACTATCATTATCAACCTTACATCTTTTGGCATTGACACTATGAATATGTATAACATCACGTTTGAGATTAAACAAAAATAAACCATTGACCAGCGGGGCATGACCATAAAATATATCTCTCATATAAATGGAACAACCATTATTCTCGGATTTAAATGAGTAGCCATCTCGCATTAAACGAGATCCAGATACAATGTTCATGCTCAAAGCTGGTACTAAATAACAATTATTGAGGTTTAAAACTAATCCCGTAGGTAGATGTAGAGGGAGCGTGCCGATGGCGATCACATCGACCTTGGAACCATTCCCGGCGTGCATCGTCACCTCGTCCTTCGCCAGTCTCCGCTTATTCCGCAGCTCCTGTTTTGAGTTACAAATATGAGCAACCGCATCGGTATCAAATACCCAGGAGCTACTATGAGCGTTGGTAAGGTACACATCAATAACATGTATATCACATGTACCTTTAGCGTTGCCGGCCTTCTCATCCGCTAAGTACTTGGGGCAGTTCCGCTTCCAATGACCATTTGCCTTACAATAAAAGCACTGAGTCTCGGGCTTGGGTCCATTCTTTGGCTTCTTCCCGGCAACTGATTTACCGGGCGTGGCAACTCCCTTGCCATCCTTCTTGAAGTTCTTCTTACCCTTGCCTTTCTTGAAACTAGTGGTTTTATTCACCATCAACACTTGATGTTCCTTTTTGATTTCCACCTCCGCTAATTTCAGCATTGAATATAACTCAGGAATGGACTTCTCCATCCCTTGCATATTGTAGTTCATCACAAAGCTCTTGTATCTAGGTGGAAGCGACTGGAGGATCCTGTCAATCACCGAGTCATCTAGAAGATTAACTCCCAGCTGAGATAAGCGGTTGTGCAACCCAGACATTTTGACTATATGCTCGCTGACAGAACTGTTTTCCTCCATCTTACAACTGTAGAACTTGTCGGAGACTTCATATCTCTCGACCCGGGCATGAGCTTGGAAAACCATTTTCAGCTCTTGGAACATCTCATATGCTATGTGCTGCTCAAAACGCTTTTGGAGCCCCTTCTAAGCTGTAAAGCATGCTGCACTGAACCAGGGAGTAATCATCACTAAGCGACTGCCAGGCGTTCATAACATCTTGAGTTGCTGGGAAAATGGGTGCTTCACCTAGCGGTGCTTCAAGGACATATGCCTTCTTGGCAGCTATGAGGATGATCCTCAAGTTACGGACCCAGCCCGTATAGTTGCTACCATCGTCTTTCAGCTTGGTTTTCTCTAGGAACGCGTTGAAGTTGACGGCAATATTAGCGTGGGCCATTTGATCTACAAGACATATTGTAAATACATTTTAGACTAAGTTCATGATAATTAAGATCATCTAATCAAATCATTTATGAACTCCCACTCGGACAGACATCCCTTTAGTCATCCAAGTGATACATGATCCGAATCGACTAGGCCGTGTCCGATCATCACGTGAGACGGACTAGTCATCAACGGTGAACATCTCCATGTTGATCGTATCTACTATACGACTCATGTTCGACCTTTCGGTCTCTCGTGTTCCGAGGCCATGTCTGTACATGCTAGGCTCGTCAAGTCAACCTAAGTGTTTTGCATGTGTAAATCTTGCTTACACCCGTTGTATGCGAATGTTAGAATCTATCACACCCGATTATCATGTGTTGCTTCAAAACAACGAACCTTCGCAATGGTGCATAGTTAGGGGGAACACTTTTCTTGAAATTATTGCGAGGGATCATCTTATTTATGCTACCGTCGTTCTAAGCAAATAAGATGTAAACATGACAAACATCACATGAAAATCATAAAGTGACATGATATGGCCAATATCATCTTGCCCTTTTGATCTCCATCTTTGAGGCACGGAATGAACACCATCGTCACCGGCATGACACCATGATCTCCATCATCGTGTCTTCATGAAGTTGTCTCGCCAACTATTACTTCTACTACTATGGCTAACGGTTAGCAATAAAGTAAAGTAATTATATGGCATTTTCATTGACACGCAGGTCATACAATAAATTAAGACAACTCCTATGGCTCCTGCCGGTTGTCACACTCATCGACATGCAAGTCGTGATTCCTATTACAAGAACATGATCAATCTCATACATCACATATATCATTCATCACATCCTTTTGGCCATATCACATCACATAGCATACCCTGTAAAAACAAGTTAGACATCCTCTAATTGTTGTTGCATGTCTTATGTGGCTGCTATGGGTTTCTAGCAAGAACGTTTCTTACCTACGCAAAACCACAACGATGATATGCCAATTGCTATTTACCCTTCATAAGGACCCTTTTCATCGAATCCGATCCGACTAAAGTGGGAGGGACAGACACCCACTAGCCACCTTATGCATCAAGTGCATGTCAGTCGGTGGAACCAGTCTCACGTAAGCGTATGTGTAAGGTCGGTCTGGGCCGCTTCATCCCACAATGCCGCCGAATCAAGATAAGACTAGTAAAGGTAAGCAAATTGAACAAATCATCGCCCACAACTGCTTTGTGTTCTACTCGTGCATAGAATCTACGCATAGACCTAGCTCATGATGCCACTATTGGGGAATGTAGCAATAATTCAAAAAAATTCCTACGTGTCACCAAGATCAATCTAGGAGATGCTAGCAATGAGTGAGAGGGAGTGCATCTTCATACCCTTGAAGATTGCTAAGCGGAAGTCTTGCAAGAATGCGGTTGGTGGAGTCGTACACGCAGCGATTCAGATCACGGTCAATTCCGATCTAAGCACCGAACAACGGCGCCTCCGCATTCAACACACGTACATCCCAGGGACATCTCCTCCTTCTTGATACAGCAAGGGGAGAGGAGAAGTTGAGGGAGAACTCTGACAGCATGACGGCGTGGTGGTGATGGAGCTTGTGGTTCTTCGGCAGAGCTTCGCCAAGCGTGACGGAGGAGGAGGAGGTGTTGGAGAGGGGAGGGCTGCGCCAGGGGAAGGGTGTGGCAGCCCTCCCCCTCCACTATTTATAGGGGAAGGGGAGAGGGGTCCACCGCCCCCCCCCCCCGATCCCATCTACAAGGGGGGGGGCGACGACCAAGGGGGTAACTTGCCCCCCAACCATGTGGGAGGTGCCCCCACCCCTAGGGTTTCCAACCCTAGGTGCCTTGGGGCCCTTGGGGGCGCACCGGCCCACCAGGGGCTGGTTCCCTCCCTTGTTCAGCCCACTAGGCCCATCGGGGCAGGTGGCCCCACCCGGTGGACCCCCGGACACCTTCCGGTAGTCCCGGTACAATACCGATAACCCCCAAAACCATTCCGGTGACTGAAACTGGACTTCCCATATATAAATCTTCACCTCCGGACCATTCCGGAACTCCTCGTGACGTCCGGGATCTCAACTAGGACTCCGAACAACCTTGATAACCACATACTATTTCCCATAACAACTCTAGCGTTTCCGAACCTTAAGTGTGTAGACCCTACGGGTTCGGGAACCATGCAGACATGACCGAGACATCTCTCCGGCCAATAACCAACAGCGGGATCTAGATACCCATGTTGGATCCCACATGTTCCACGATGATCTCATCTGATGAACCATGATGTCGGGGATTCAATCAATCCCGTATACAATTCCATTTGTCCATCGGTATGTTACTTGCCTGAGATTCGATCGTCAGTATCTCTATACCTCGTTCAATCTCGTTACCGGCAAGTCTCTTTACTCATTCCATAACGCATGATCCCGTGGCTAACTCCTTAGTCACATTGAGCTTGTTATGATGATGCATTACCGAGTGGGCCCAGAGATACCTCTCCGTTATACGGAGTGACAAATCCCAGTCTCGATCCGTGCCAACCCAACAGATACTTTCGGAGATACCTGTAGTGCACCTTTATAGCCACCCAGTTATGTTGCGACATTTGATACACCCAAAGCATTCCTACGGTATCCGGGAGTTGCACAATCTCATGGTCTAAGGAAATGATACTTGACATTAGAAAAGTTTTAGCAAACTAATTACACGATCTTGTGCTACGCTTAGGATTGGGTCTTGTCCATCACACCATTCTCCTAATGATGTGATCCGGTTATCAATGACATCCAATGTTCATGGTTAGGAAACCATGACCATCTATTGATCAATGAGCTAGTCAACTAGAGGCTTACTAGGGACATATTACGATCTATGTATTCACACATGTATTACGGTTTCCGGTTAATACAATTATAGCATGAACAATAGAAAATTATCACGAACATGGAAATATAATAATAACCACTTTATTATTGCCTCTAGGGCATATTTCCAACAAGCGGAGGATCTAAAGTGGTCTCTCATCGAAAATGTGTTATACCCAGAGCTTTGCACATCAGTGTGATCTTTTGTTGCTAGTATTGATGGTAACATGGACCGACATAGGATCCTCGAAGGAGGACCCTGGGTGGTTGGAAAGCACTATGTGGTATTGGAGGTGTTAAACATCTGATTGCGGCCATCAAGCTTAGTTTTGATCATGTAAGAATCTGGGTGTGGGTGGTGAACCTGCCTTTCAACCTTTTGTGCCCGCCTTGCTCGGCGAGGATCAAGGCTATGTTGGGAGATGTCATTCACTTGGATGCAGATGCAAAGGGCTATGATTTCGATGACAGTGTGAGGCTCAGAGTTTGGATTAATGTGCGTGAACCATTTATGAGGTGGGTGCAGCTCGAGTTGGCAAAGAACAAGACTGGCACATTTTTGGATATCCACTATGAGAGCATGTCATATTTCTGCTTCTCGTGTGGATTTTCTGGGATATGCAGAAGCTATGTGTTCTACTCTGGCAGGGAGAGATGGGCTAGGAAGGGCACCGTACCCTGAGTTGTTGTGCTATATGTTGTATCGAAACAAAATCTGGGTTGACACTCCTGCTAGTTATGAGTGTCAGCAAAGTTTTTGCAAAGGCAAGGAGAGACCCGCGGATGAGGAGGATCAAGTGGATAAGGGGGAAGTGGCTAACTCCCCGGAGAAGTCGGGCTAGAACAGGGTTCAACTGACAGTCTATCAGTTTAATTCATGGGAAAGAGGTTGGTTTGGCCTTGGCAATGGTTGTGGTAACAAAATTGGGGTCGATCGTAACATGAGGGATGCAGGGTACCGTCGAGTTGATATGCACCAAAAGAATGCAGAAACGGGGAATACGTCGTGTGCACTTATGCTAGTGGATCAAGAAATGCTCGATAAGAAAAGGGGCAATGAGGAGAGTGCAGAGGCCATATGCCGAATCTAGTGAATAAAAGATTAATGGTTCTGATTCCTAAAGTTAAAATCCTCATGACATTACCCTATATCGTCTCATTTCAATTTGAATGGAACGGGGCTATTCTCTCGAAATAGGCTTGCGCCCTGCTTTATAAATAAAGCAACGGTCCACATGATCCAAGTTTGAACAACAACCAATAGGTAACGGCTGGGGCAACAGCACAGATAAGCCCAACAAAGCAAAAGAAGAATATAAAGAAAAAGCCACCTAGTGGCTACCGCCGAGCGGCCCTACGAGGACGACAGCCGACGCGCCGAAGCCAAAAGCGCATCCATCATCAGGCCAAGGTGATCACGATCACGCTGCCTCGAGAGCGGGTGCTAGTGCTGCAAGAAAGCAAGGAATTTGAAGGAGTCAGATGCCTTCTTCGGGAAAACCTTCTCAATCACCATCTTATTCCTAGTCGTCCAAAGAGTCCATGACATTGCCACAAAAATAAGCCAAAATAGGCGGCGATGTAGTGTTGGATGTATAGCTCTAAGCTGAAGGAACTCCGCGAGATTTAGGGTCTCCCAGTCAGGCCCCAACACCTCACAGATGAAAGTCCATAATACCCTTGATGCCGTACAAGAGAAGAGAATATGGGCCCCAGTCTCCAGTACTACACAGAAAGGGCATATAGCATCCCCAGGTCCGTGCCGCTTAAGTACCTCCGTCCCCGAGGGGAGACGATCTCGTAGAAGTTGCCAAACAAAAATCTTAATCTTTAATGGGACGGGGGCTTTCCATAGAGGGGCAAGCCAGGGATAGTTGTCGGCGGGCAAAGGGCCTGGTATGCCGTGCCCATGGAGAACTCCGTCGTCGGCGTGTGCCGCCATGAAACTGTGTCCGGATAATCCGGGAGCACGAGTGGCAGGGCGGCCCGCAATCTAGTCCAGTCATTATTCTTGGTCGGTCCGAACGTGCGATGAAACTCAAGGTTCCATTATCCATCTTGGAAGGCCATGGCCACAAGAATAGACGGATCCACACAAATCGAGAATAGGCTAGGGAAGGCGATGCGTAATGGCTCCGTGCCCAGCCAGGGATCCAGCCAGAATTGGATCCCGTGCCAGTTCCCTAAGGAGAAGGAAATCCCTAAGAGGATGTCCTCCTTGATCCTTTGGATGGCTCGCCAGAATAGTGAGCCATCCGTCTGGGAGCAAGCCAAGAGCGGTTCTCCCCTAAGGTATTTTGCCTGAATGAGTTGCAGCCACAACCCTCCCTCGCCGCGTAGAATCCACCAGACCCATCTCAGCATGAGGGCCACGTTCATGCGGCAGGAGGCAATGATGCCCAGACCACCCCGGTCCTTAGGCATGCAGATATCCGCCCATTTTACCATGTGGTATTTTTGGCAGCCATTGGCCGCTTGCCAAAAGAACCTAGCGAGGTCCTTATCAAAGGCACTATGGACGCCTTCCGGAAGAATGTACAACCCCATCATAAACATGGGGAGGCTCGCAAGGTTCGAGCTAATCAGGACCGCTTTACTCCCCTTGGAGGTAAACCGTCCTCGCCAGGGCTCAGCCCGAGAGGCCACTCGTCCCACTAGCGGGTCAAATGCACTTGTCAGGATCTTCGAGTCTACCAACGGCATCCCCAAGTATGTAATGGGGAAGGATGTTAGCCTGCAGTTTAGATTATCCGCAATCCTCTGTTGGTCCTCAGCAGGGTAACCTAAAACGACGACCTCGCTCTTGTCAAAGTTAATCTTGAGTCCTGACATAGCCTCAAAGCAGAGGAGTAGGAACTTAAGGTTAACTATGTAAAGGGCAGAGCCTTCCACCGTAATCATGGTGTCATCGGCGTACTGAAGGTGAGTGACCCCCCTCCCGGAATGAGGTGACCGACCACCCCCGAGATGTGGTCGGCATGCCTAGCCTTGTCCAGGATACCCGCCAGCGCGTCCACGGCAAGGTTGAAGAGAATGGGGGATATCGGGTCCCCTTGCTTCACCCCCACCGATGCCGCAAAGAAAGGTCCCACCTCTCCGTTAATGTTTATCGCAGTCTTGCTAGACCATACCAACTGCATAATCCAGTTGCACCATCTGTCCTCAAAGCCCCTGCGCTGCATGACTAGGCGCAGGAAGTCCCAGTCAAGCCGATCATATGCTTTCTGGAAGTCCAGCTTCAGAAATACACCCTTCTGCCCACGCGATCGCACCTCGTGGACAATCTCGTGGAGGGAGAGTATCCCGTCATGGATTCTTCTCCCTTTCAGGAATGCTGTCTGGAGTGGGTGATTCATCCTCTCAGCAATAGGCGCGAGTCTAGACGTGCATACTTTAGAGAAGATGCGCTCCAGGACATTGATAACTGTGATAGACATTTATTCCAGGAAGTTCAAAAGAGAAGTCTATTAGTGAATTATCCAGGCTTGGATTCACTAGGATGGAGTTATTGTGAATGTCGGTAGCTTGTTTGCCAAAGCTCCAGAAGAAATGCATATGATGTTTGCACTTCCGGGAATCTGAGGATGGATTATGTTAAGAAAACTCTTGGTAAGTTAACTTCATGCATTATTATCTTGTTATAATGTTAACTGATAGTTATGCATTGTTATCTTGTTCTTTCCCTGTTAAAGAATAGTCTGATCAATACTTAACTGTCATTTGTTTTTATTGTTGCACTCACCATCCCATTGTTGAACCAAACCCGTGTGGCTATTGACTGAACTTGCTTGTATAGATTCCAACAACTAGGCTATGCACATTGGTTTATTGGATAAAAAATGTGCAACACTGCCATTTAAGTTTTTATTGTTTATTATTATGCAAATTTCATGTGTGCCACCATGAAGAGATGAAATCCAACTTGGTAGTAGAATATCCTTCTTACATCTGGGAATTCAACATTTGTTTTCCTTGGTTGGAGTCACATCTAATTAGTCCATGCATCAGGACCATTTTTCATGTCAAATCATGTGTGCAAAGTTTTTGTATTCGCAATTCTACAGAATTGTGACATGTATTGTGACCTGAGTTAGAGAAATGATAAGTTTTTGTTGGTTCAATCTTGTGCGAGATGATGCAAATCAAAGATAAGGACCACCGCTGTCGGTGGTGATAATGAAGAGATGTTGTGTT
This sequence comes from Triticum urartu, assembly GCF_003073215.2. Taxonomy (NCBI): domain Eukaryota; kingdom Viridiplantae; phylum Streptophyta; class Magnoliopsida; order Poales; family Poaceae; genus Triticum; species Triticum urartu. The sequence goes on from NC_053022.1 coordinate 341,583,946, forward strand.
ACTTGATGGAGATCACATGAATGCCATTGCTATTGTTCAACAATGAGAAAATGACTTGTCTTCTTGGGTATTAATTAGCATGTGTTAACGCATTTTGTGCTAATGGCCCCTTTAAGGGCGTTAGCTTGAATTTTATACCAATGAGCTTTTTGATAGCTTGAATTTTGTTCAAATAGTATCTTGAATTTTGGCCCATTTCTGTCTAGAAGAAGTCTATTGCGTAGGATGTATGGCATGGACATGTCAACCATGCAGATCAGTGTTAGTTTTGCATTCACTCTTGTTCATTTGTTGAGATGCTACTTCGATTACATTGTGTAATCCCAATACATGGCCAACCAAACGATGCATTGTTTAAGAAATCATCACTTTGTTGAACCAAACAGATCACATTTTCATTCAATGCCTCACCTAATAAAGTGCACTTTGATTACAATTTTTTTACAAGAAGTGTCACATTTATATTAATAAGATCAACAAATTACAACAAATGTAGCATCTCTCTAGAGATATCCAAAGAAATAGCACACCAGGAGAAGGTTCAAGAAACACTCCCAAGAAAGGAAAATTGCAAAACTTGCAACCACCAATACATTGACCAAAAACTTCGACCACCACCATCGTCGAAGCGTTCACCGGAGAGGGGAGGAAACGGTCTCCACTAAGTCAAGATCCAAGATAAACCATAGCAGCAAAGCTATGTTGTGAGCCTATGAACAGGCGAGGCCGTGAACGGCGTTGCACTTGTCGTTGTGGGTTGTCGGCCAGAGAAAATCTCAACCCCTCTTGGATCACGGCCCTAAAGGTCTCGAACAACAACGACGCCAAGAGGCTCCAAAACCTTCGCCCATTTTTGCCGTCGAAGAAACACTTGGTGCACATCTCTTGGATCTGTTTGGCCAACCATCTCTTGGTGCACCGGCGCGGCAGCACTAACCACCTCCAAGACACACTTCTGACTCTGCGATGGCGTTGGAGGAACCACCGGTGTGGCGCAGACAAAGCAGAAGAAACATGACCCCTGACAATACCTCCACCGTTGTCTTGAAGGCATCGCCTGGACACAAATATGCGCCTTCTAGATGCCATCGCAGAATGTCATCGAGGCAGTGGCCCGGAAACTTTTATTCGTGATGAAGGCATCAACACCGACCAAGCAGTGTCACCCGACAAACAATAATATACCTAGATGCTCGACAGAAGGAACCGGGACTTCCTCGCCCAGCCGTCGTCATCGGAGCGATGAGCGGAGGGAAGGGGAGCCGGCAATTGCAGCGGCATAGGGTCACGAACCGCTTCACCTTGATATCGCCTGGGAAGAGATAAGACGCGAATTCCATTAAGAAAATGGAAATGATAAGTATCTGATAACATCATGTACGCGCACATGAAAAACGAATGTTTTTATGGCAATTTTAGTTGATACTGGATGGCAAATTTTATCTACAAGCACGGCAATTTTCCTGGCAAAAAGTAAACTAAGGTAGATTTTGACATGCTTGCCCACTAAACTTGCAACAAATATAAATTGTTACAAAAAACATTTATTTTGTCATGTGCACATACTTGACGTCATGTACTTATCGGAGTCCTAAACAAATTGATAATAGACGAAAACCGTTCGTGGAACGCACGTACTCATGGAACGGATATACTTTGATTACAAAATGCCGGATACATTACCTGAGGTGAACCAAACATGTCCTATCAACTTTATGCATGGTCCCTAAGTGCATCTAGGACCGGATTTGACAAATTCAATCCTTCAAATCAAGCGCGTCTGTGGACAGTGATTGATCACGCCTTAAATAAACCACTCTATAACTGAATACCTTAAATTAGAAATCTCAAATCCATATTATTACATGCAACATAAACCGATCTTTAAGAGGAGCTCGTCCGCCTCCACCCTGCCCATGTCCGGTGACCCTCCCCAGAGTGTTGGTCCGTTTGTCAGCAAGGTAGAGTAGGCATGGGACACAAGCCGGCTCACGAGAATCAAGGCGCCGCCGTCTCCACTGCCCTACTCTTCCTCGTCGGAGCCCGGAACCCTGACAATGTCGATGGACGTCAGATCGATGATGCGTCCATCCTGGGACGAGCCGACGACATCCACCATGACGTGGTTGCGGCGCACGGACTAGTGCACCGTATGGGACGCGGAGAATGCGACTCCGCCTCGCCAACACCCACCGCCGCTAGGGCTTCGCCGCCTCCCGCGCCCGCTGCTTCACACGGCGGCCACGACGCCCCATGTTTGTGTCTGACGACGCACATGGTACGCCCATCACCTCGGCGCGCCAACAGAGGGGTTGCGCCTCCGCCACCGTATTCGGACGACAGATGGATCGCACTGCCTACAGTGAGGCAGGGATGGCACACTTAGTGCCGGATCCATGCGCCATTCGGCAAACGCTATGGATTCCCGACGGCATTGCCGTCGGGTGACCTCCTCCCGGGAAAGGCGGAGCGCAAGCAAGACGTCCATCTCCTCCTCGGGGGCGTGTGGGATGAGCTCGGGGTCGACTGGTCTGGAGGTGTAGAACTCGGATCCGCTGCCCTCCATGCCGGAGAAGGCCGGAGATCGCCAGACGGGAGCTTGGGTTGCGGGCGGGAGTGGAGTGAAGTGGCTAGGTTTTGGTCCGGTGAACGGATGGGAAGGAATATATGTGGTGTCGGGAGGGAAGGGGGCATAATGGACTGGATATGATGTGGTGGACGTGCCCGGGCGCGCCCTCGCTCGGGCGTCCCTATATCCGCGCCCTACATTTAGGCTGAATATAAGGGGTAGCGATTAGCCAGAGCGCTTTGAGGCCCATTTAAGCCGCCGGGTCTTTTTTGCGACCGGTCATTCAGTGACTGTCACTGACCGGTCCGTCCGGTCGGCCATTTGAGACGGGTTTGGGATGCCCGCCTGTAGATGATATACCCGAATTAGAGCCAACAAGAAGTGTGCGCACATTCACGTGAGAGTTTTACCGGATCGCTGAAAGCATCTAAGAGCATCTCTAGTAGAACCCTCAAACCCTTAAAGCAGTTTTAAGGGTTGAGAAGTGCCAGTTTTTGACAGTTTTAAGGGTTGAAAAACAGGGGCAAAGACTAGAACCCTCAAACCCAACCCCTAATCTGCTTTAAGGGTTGGGTTTGAGGGTTCTAGTCTTTGCCTCAACCCCAACCTTTAAATCTATCATTTCACATATCACACATTTCATCATATGACATATCACAAATTCCATCACATTTGACATAAAACAATAATCATTCTAGTTATTATTACACCACCGAATAAAACAATAATCATTCAAATTATTACAACAATGTTTGAGCAAATTACAATAATTGTTCTAATCAAATAGGACATAGAAAAGTAAAACAAAGATACATCATGGGCCAATGCGCCGCCCATCCAACTGCCAGTGGTGCTCTACTAGATCATCCCGGAGCCGACCATGAGTGGTTGCATCCTCAATCTCACGATGTGCTTGAAGAAAAGCGTGTATGCGAGAAGGGTTTCTTTCTGGTTGCACACGGGTACCAACATTGTCATAGAAACAAGGGAGGTTTAACCCTCTCTCATCCTCTAGGATCATGTTGTGTAGAATCACACAACATTTCATGATGTTCACCAAGGTTTTTTTGTCCCAAACCCGAGCTGGACCCCGAACTATGGCAAACCTTGCTTGCAAAACACCGAAAGCTCTCTCAATATCCTTGCGGGCTGTCTCTTGTGCCTTGGTGAAATGAGCCTCTTTTCTTGTTAAGGGCACCCCATTTTTCTCCTTGATGGACTTCGCAAGAGTTGCCCATTCGGGATAGATGCCATCAGTGAGATAGTATCCCATTGAGTACTCATTGTCCATGATTTTGTAGTTGCAAGCTGGAGCATCCCCAGAAATTAATCTTTTGAACAAAGCAGATCTATTGAGGACATTGATATCATTGAGTGTTCCCGGCAACCCAAAGAATGCATGCCAAATCCATGTATCCTCCGATGCTATGGCCTCAAGCACAATGGTAGCATCACGGCTTTTACCGCAATACATTCCGTGCCATGCCTTTGGGCAATTTTTCCACCCCCAATGCATGCAATCAAGACTACCAAGCATCCCCGGCCATCCCCTTTTTTCATTCATTTCCATTAATCTCTTTGTATCTTCCTCGTTTGGTGCCCGACTATACTGCTCACCATACAACCGGATGACCAACTTGGCAAACCTACGGACGGACTCTGTGGTTGTATCTTGCCCAATGCGAAGATACTCATCGGTATAATCCGCGGGTATGCCATAAGCGAGTACCCGCATTGACGCCGATATCTTTTGATATGCACTAAACCCCATGATACCGGCGGCGGATCTACGATGTTTAAAGTAATCGGAGGCGGCCTCACAATCGGTGACAATCTTCACAAACAAACTACGACGCATTCGGTACCTTCTGCGAAAGAGACAAGGAGGGTATGTAGGTACCTCCGCGAAGTAGTCTTGCATCAAATGCTCGTGTCCGAGAGCGCGGTTCCGGTAGATGGTGATTCGCCCCATCTTCGACCCTCTCCTCTGATCCATAAGCTTCCCACGGTCTTCAAACGCTTGCACGTCGACGAGGAGGCTCATCATCTTGATGTCGTGTCTTGCAACAACTCGTCAATGTCCGAATCGTCGGATGACGACCAATCCAATGAATCGGACAACGAGTCCATGTCATCGTTGTTCACCTCTTTTGGGGAACGTAGCAGAATTTTAAAATTTTCTACGCATCACCAAGATCAATCTATGGAGTCATCTAGCAACGAGGGAGAGGGAAGTGCATCTACATACCCTTGTAGATCGCGAGCGGAAGCGTTCAAGAGAACGGGGTTGATGGAGTCGTACTCGTCGTGATCCAAATCACTGATGATCGAGCGCCGAACGGACGGCACCTCCGCGTTCAACTCACGTATGGTTGGGAAGACGTCTCCTCCTTCTTGATCTAGCAAGGGGAAGGAGAGGTTGATGGAGATCCAGCAGGACGATGGTGTGGTGATGGAAGCAGCGGTGATCTCGGCAGGGCTTCGCCAAGCTCCAACGAGAGAGAGAGAGAGAGAGAGAGAGAGGTGTTACGAGGGGAGAGGGAGGCGCCAGGGACTTGGGTGTGGCTTCCCTCCCTTCCCCCCACTATATATAGGGCCCCTAGGGGGGCGCCGGCCCTAGGAGATCCCATCTCCAAGGGGGGGCGGCGGCCAAGGGGGGACTTGCCCCCCAAGTCAGGTGGGGCGCCCCCCACCCCTAGGGTTCCAACCCTAGGCGCAGGGGGAGGCCCATGGGGGGCGCACCATCCCACCAGGCGCTGGTTCCCCTCCCACTTCAGCCCATGGGGCCTTCCGGGATAGGTGGCCCCACCCGGTGGACCCCCGGGACCCTTCTGGTGGTCCCGGTACAATACCGATTACCCCCGAAACTTTCCCGATGGCCGAAACTGGACTTCCTATATATAAATCTTTACCTCCGGACCATTCCAGAACTCCTCGTGACGTCTGGGATCTCATCCGGGACTCCGAACAACTTTCAGGTTACCACATACTAATATCTCTACAACCCTAGCGTCATCGAACCTTAAGTGTGTAGACCCTACGGGTTCGGGAGACACGCAGACATGACCGAGACGACTCTCCGGTCAATAACCAACAGCGGGATCTGGATACCCATGTTGGCTCCCACATGTTCCATGATGATCTCATCGGATGAACCACGATGTCGAGGATTCAATCAATCCCGTATTCAATTCCCTTTGTCAATCGGTACGTTACTTGCCCGAGATTTGATTGTCGGTATCCCAATACCTCGTTCAATCTCGTTTCCGGCAAGTCACTTTACTCGTACGGTAATGCATGATACCGTGACCAAACACTTGGTCACATTGAGCTCATTATGATGATGCATTACCGAGTGGGCCCAGAGATATCTCTCCGTCATAAGGAGTGACAAATCCCAGTCTCGATCCGTCATAAGGAGGGATCATCTTAGCAACGTCCGCTAACCTGTCGCTCACCTTTGCACCTTCTTTGACAACACAGTCTGAAACTGCACAGAATCTTGGGCTTGGTACATATAGACCTTGGCGCCGTGTTCGATGATGACCATAGGCAACAATGATCTGGACTAGATCACCATCAGCTCTGATTTAGTGCTATCAGAGAGTCCACCTGCATGAAAGTGGTCGTACAGGCGGAGATCCTTGCAGCATGATGTGCACAATGGGAGATTGGCGAAGACGATTTCGACGACCACATCAAAGCAAAGATGGGAGGAGAATCACGTCCCACTGGGCGTGCCAATTTATTTGACACGAGAAAAATCTATTAATCACTCCGTGAGATGGGAAGAGGGGGAGTTTGATTTCTCTCATGTGCCGGGGAAAAAGAAAAATGCTGGCGTGCCAGTGTACCGTAGTACACAAAGAAAAGTGATACAGAAAACAAGTATTTCATTTATCTCTTTGGATGAACAAAATTACAAGATCAGATAAAAATGCTTGCGCTCCATGGCCTACTAGCGCGGCCTATCTGACTATGGCGATGTGCAGTCTCCTGGTTCCCGGGGCCTCGAAAAGCTTCCGGTTAATTACTCCTGCGGGTTGCTCCACGAGATACCTCCGATTAAGCCGTGTGGTCGTCTTCGTCGTCTTCGCTTCGTGTTCTCCATGCATGATGATGATGGTGTGAGTGTATGGTGTGGGTGGCGGCAAAGCCCGCGTCCTCGTCGGTACACGTGCCGCTCAAAACATGGCTTTGTGTTGGCCACGTTCGCCCTCGCCGTCGCGCCTCGTCGGTCTTCACAGCGTTGATGTAGTCTACTGGTCCGACGGCGTCGTCCACCGCCTCCATTGTATCTGGTACGAGAAGCGCGCCACATCGTCCGTGGCCACATCCGCTGGGTGTGTCGTCATCCGCCGCCTCCATTGCACCTGGTACGAGAAGAGAGCCTCTTCGTCTGCGGCCACCTCCGTTGGGCGCGTCGTCCGCCGCCTCGACAGCTCCTGTACGAGAAGAGCGCCTTCGTCCACGGCCACCTCCGTTGGGCGCGTCGTTCGCCTCCTCAACTGCTCCTGAGAAGAGCGCTGCATCATCCTCAGCCATCTCTCCTAGGCGTGTCGTGCGGAGGTCATTCTGCAAAATAGATGATAACACATAGAAGAAGAAAGATTATTGCAGCGCCGTTGCACATGATGTATGCGCCCTCCTGGATGCTTGGTTTCCTGCTTGGAGCACATCCTCCTCATATGTGCACCGCGGTTGCCGCGCCGCTGCTCGGCGCACGTGCCAACGCCATGGGCGCGTCCTTTCTCCTCGACGCTGCCGCAGGACGCGTCTCTTGCCTCAGCGACACACGGCACTGCGTGTGTCTTGGTGCGTTGGCTGCATAGGTGTGTTGCTGCGACGTGGTCTTCTGCCGGCTAGCTGCGACGTGGTGAGTTCTCCCCTGATGCGTGCCTCGTCTCCCCCGGCTGCGTGCGTGTGGTTCTAGCTGGATCTCCCGGAGCGGCAGCGTCTCCTCCTGTTGTAAGACCTGAAAGATGAAAGGCATAAGAAGTAAAATAAATTAGTCAGCGGGGCTTGCTCGGCTCCCTGTTCTCCATCTGTTCTCCATCATTGTTGCGGCCATGTGTGCCTCCGCGCCGTTCCTGCGTTCATCACGGCTTTCTCTCGGCTGGGTCTGTCGTCCCCTGCCTTAGATGCGTGATGACTCAGTCCTCCTGTCCGGCTGCCTGCCGGATGAGTTCTGTGGGTAACGCACCTCAGCTCTCCATCTGGCACGCCATGGACAGTGTATCGCCGCCACCGCCGCAGCGTCCTCTCGCCGGTCGTGCACGGTCGCGAGTGGCTGCGTCCACCGGCTGCTTGCGTTCTGGCAAGATGTGTTATGCCTGCGTGCCTCCCTCCGTGCTCCTGCCTCTTCATGTATTTATAAGGTGAGGGGCTAGGGTTGGTTGGTGAGTCGACGTACAGCCTCCGGATAGAGGTTTCCTTTCCATTGTTTGTTCTTGACGTACAAGCCTGCACCAAACAAGGAAACTATCTGATACGTACCTCACATATGCCTTTCTTTGATGATCCTTCAGGTCGGTTGCATCCGTCTCTAATTTTAAAACTTGCCAGTTGTGGCTGTTCTTTTCTTCTTTTTTTTTTGAGCATCAGTACAGACACAAGCGCTCATATACACGCGCATACACTCACCCCTATGAACATCTTTGAAAGACTGAGCCGGCACATCATCTTGAGATTTATAAAGTCACCGTAGGCGCCTCGTCGTCGACGGAAACATCTCCTCCTACTGAAAGCGCATCGCCGGAAATACTGAAATAAATCCAGAAATAATGCGAGCACCAGGATTTGAACCCTGGTGGGTTGAGGAAACCACTGTTCACCTAACCATTTCAACCACATGTTGGTTCGCGTAGCTGTTCTTTCCAACTTTGTAACCTGCCGATTGTTCATTGCTCGTCGTCCAAGTTGATCGACTACCTGGTCTGCCAAATCCCATCCTTGTACGTGGACATCAAAATACTTACTAGCAAAATCTCAGGGTCGTACATATAGGTGTAGCTCACCCCACACCAAATACATGCCTATATTTCATGTATGTACATATTTTAGTTTGCGGTATTTGGATACATATACGTGTGCGCTGCCGGACGGCCGTAGATACCAAGATACGTCGTTACATACTTATCCTTGCATGCAATTGATACGTGACCTGGTGCAATCCATGCACATGCACGTGCCCATGTATAACTAATCCATCAACTCAAAGGGTGTGCACTGTGCGTATGTGCATATTTTCCCCTTAAATTGTGCATGACATTACTGACATAGCCATACACACTTATGGGCACCCCTTGCTCCATTGATATGTTTAACTTATTGAGAAAAGTGAAAATTGGACAAATTATTTTCGTGCTATTTATTTTATACAAAATCTCGTCAAACAATCCCACGATACCGCCGAATCAAGATAAAACTAGTAACGGCAAATAAATTGACAAAATCAACGCCCACAACAACATGTGTTCTACTCGTGCATAGAAACTACGGATAGACCTAGCTCATGATGCCACTTTTGGGAAACGTAACAGAATTTTAAAATTTTCTACGCATCACCAAGATCAATCTATGGAGTCATCTAGCAACGAGGGAGAGGGAAGTGCATCTACATACCCTTGTAGATCGCGAGCGGAAGCGTTCAAGAAAACGGGGTTGATGGAGTCGTACTCGTCGTGATCCAAATCACCGATGATCGAGCGCCGAACGGACGGCACCTTCGCGTTCAACACACGTACGGTTGGGAAGACGTCTCCTCCTTCTTGGTCAGCAAGGGGAAGGAGAGGTTGATGGAGATCCAGCAGCACGACGGCGTGGTGATGGAAGCAGCGGTGACCTCGGCAGGGCTTCGCCAAGCTCCAACGAGAGAGAGAGAGGTGTTACGAGGGGAGAGGGAGGCGCCAGGGACTTGGGTGTGGCTGCCCTTCCTTCCCCCCACTATATATAGGGCCCCTAGGGGGGCCCTAGGAGATCCCATCTCCAAGGGGGGGGCGGCCAAGGGGGGACTTGCCCCCCAAGTCAGGTGGGGCGCCCCCCACCCCTAGGGTTTCCAACCCTAGGCGCAGGGGGAGGCCCATGGGGGCGCACCAGCCCACCAGGGGTTGGTTCCCCTCCCACTTCAGTCCATGGGGCTCTCCGGGATAGGTGGCCCCACCCGGTGGACCCCCGGGACCCTTCCGGTGGTCCCGGTACAATACTGATTACCCCCGAAACTTTCCCGATGGCTGAAACTGGACTTCCTATATATAAATCTTTATCTCCGGACCATTCCGGAACTCCTCGTGACGTCCGGGGTCTCATCCGGGACTTGAAAGTGCAACTATCCTTAGGTGGTTTTGGTAATTCATAACAACATATAGCTCATTGAGCTAATGCTATTCCAAGATGACTATTTCAGGAAAGCTCAATGATTGGCATGGCATAGATGTGAAAGTGGAACCCTCAAAATGCTAAGGACAAAGGATTGGCTCAAGCTCAAAAGCTCAAGACTCTTCATTTTATATTTTAGTGATCCAAGATCACATTGAGTCTTTAGGAAAAGCCAATACTATCAAGGAGGGATGAGGTGTTGCTTAATGAGCCTCTTGCTTCATGTGCTTAGTGATATGCTCCAAAACCCTCAACTACTTTCCCATATCCACATATGACCTAAACCCTAAGCCAAACTCGGTCCTACCGATTCTTTCTATCCGGCGCCACCGAGTTTCACTTGTCATAAGCCACTGCCAAACCCTAGCAATTCGGTTCTACCGATAGGGATCTCGGTCTCACCGAGATAGGATTGCAAACTCTCTGTTTCCCTTTCGTAACTTTTCGGTCTCACCGAAAGAGCGAATCGGTCCCACCGAGATTGCAATGTAAACTCTTTGTTTCCCTTTTGTAACTTTTCGGTCTCACCGAAAGAGCAAATCGGTCCCACCGAGTTTACCTGACCAACTCTCTTGTTAGCTTATTACCAAACTCGGTCTCACCGAGTTTGTGTAATCGGTCTCATCGAGATTACGTTGTGCCCAAACCCTAACCATATCGGTCCTACCGAGTTGCATGTCAGTCCCACCGAAAATCTCTAACGGTCACTAGGTTTACCTTTTCGGTCCGACCGAGTTTGTTGATTCGGTCCCACCGAGATTGGAAAACTGTGTGTAACGGGATAGACAAGGTTGCTTCTTCGTGGACCCTTTGTGGGTGGTTGCTTCTTCGTGGACCCTTCGTGGGTGGAGCCCTCCGTGGACTCGCGCAACCGTTGCCCTTGGGTGGAGCCCTGTGTGGACTCGCGCAACCGTTACCCTTCGTGGGTTGAAGTCTCCATCAACGTGGATGTAGGATAGCGCCACCTATCCGAACCACGGGAAAAACATCCGTGTCTCCAATAGCGTTTGAATTCTCCAAACCCTTCCCTTTACATTCTTGCAAGTTGCATGCTTTACTTTCCGCTGCCAATATACTCTTTGCATGCTTGCTTGAATTGTGTGATGATTGCTTGACTTGTCCTACAATAGCTAAAATCTGCAAAGAACTAAAATTGGGAAAATGTTAAGTTTTTATTTGGTCAAGTAGTCTAATCATCCCCCCCCTCTAGACATACTTTCGATCCTACAAGTGGTATCAGAGCTTTGGTCTCCATTTGCTTTGATCTCCATAGCTTTTGGTGGTCATAGCCTTGGTTTCACAACCTAGGATAGTATGGCATCTAGCGAGGGAAATTATCACCTCTAAGGTCCTTACTTTGATGGTACTAATTTTGCTAGTTGGAAGCATAAAATGAAAATGCATATTCTTGGACATAACCCCACCGTTTGGGCTATTGTGTGTGTTGGTTTGCAAGGTGACTTCTTTGATGGGAAAGAACCAAACCGTGAAGCTACCGCGGATGAGTTGAAGATGTTGCAATACAATGCTCAAGCTTGTGATATTCTCTTCAACGGATTGTGCCCCGAAGAATTCAACAAAATCAGCCGTCTTAAGAATGCAAAGGAAATTTGGGACACTTTGATTGGTATGCACGAAGGTACCGACTCCGTCAAGGAATCCAAGTTGGATGTGCTTCAAAGTCAACTTGACAAGTTCAAAATGAAGGATGGTGAATGTGTCGCTGAAATGTACTCTAGGCTTGCTCTCATCACAAATGAGATTGCCGGCTTAGGAAGTGAAGAGATGACCGATAGATTCATCATCAAGAAGATTCTAAGAGTCTTGGATGGAAAATATGATACCGTGTGCACATTGATCCAAATGATGCCCAATTACAAAGATCTCAAGCCAACGGAGGTGATTGGAAGAATTGTTGCTCATGAGATGTCACTTAAGGATAAAGAGGAACTTCACAACAAATCAAGTGGTGCCTACAAAGCCTCATGTGAAGCCCCTACATCATCAAGTGAGAAACAAAACTTCAATGAAGAATTGAGCTTAATGGTGAAGAACTTCAACAAGTTCTACAAGAGTAGAAGCAAAGATAGAAGCTTCAAGTCAAGGTCCTACAATGACAAAAGATTTTCTAGTCGAGAGCGAAACTGCTACAGTTGTGGAAGACCTGGACACTATTCCAATGAGTGTACGGCTCCCTACAAGAGAAGAGAAGATTCTCCAAAAAGAAGAAGCAAAGAATCACCACCAAGAGAGAGAAGGAATAGAGATGATCGTTATGAACGAAGATACTCACGGAGAAGCAAGGATTCGGAAAGGAAGGAAAAATCATCAAGGAGCTACACAAAACAAAGACATCAAGCTCATGTTGGTGAATGGGTATCCGGCTCCGACTCCGACAGCCACTCCGAGAGAAGTTATCACTCCAACTCCGAAGATACTCAATATGAAGGTGTTGCCGGTCTAGCACTTGTGTCAACCAACTCCTACGACATATTTGACTCACCAAATGAAGGAATTGGAAGATGCTTCATGGCCAAAGGTCCTAAGGTAACACACCCCGAGTATGTTGATTTCAATAGTGATGAAGATGACTTGTTAGGTGATGATTTGCTTGTTGACAACTCTAGTGATGAATACTATGATGAAACGTCAATTAATCATGCTAATCAAGATAAAACGAATGACAATGATAAGAAGAAGATTGAGGCTCTAACTAAAGAACTAAACACTCTTAAGTTATCTCATGAAACTATCTTCGAAGATCATCAGAACTTTTAAGAGCTCATGAGAAATTACGCTTTGAAAAGCTCAATCTTGAGCAAGAGCATGAGTTCTTAAAAGCAATCAATGATGATCTCCGCAAGAAAAGTTCTTCTTACATTGCCAAGCGTTTACTCTTATCCACTTACATGCCTCAAGTCAAGTCTAGTAACAAGAACAAGAAAGATTCTTCCTCTAGCAGTAACAATGATCATGCTAAATCCAATATTGTTGCTTCTAGTAGTTCTCTTGATTCCACTAATGATTCTCTTAGCCAAGTTACACTTGAGCAAGAAAATATCTTATTGAAGGGAATTATAGAGAAAGGAGTGTACAAAAGCCTTGCCGGGAGTAAGCAATTCGAGGAAATTGTGCGTAGGCAAGGAATGCACCGGAAGAATCAAGGTGTTGGTTTTGAACGAAAGTTCAATGCCAATGGAGTTGAGTGGGAAGAAGATCAATACCCCAAGACAAAGTTTGTTTCTCAACAAGAGAAGTATGATACTTTTTTCAAGGGGACACAAGCTCAAGATAATCTTCCACCACAAGACTACAAGCAAAAAGGCAAGGACAAGCTTCAAGAGAAAATTGATGCATTTGAAGAAGCTCCTAAGACCTTAGTCAAGTGGATTCCCAAGACTACTTCAAGTTCCACTTCATCAAGTACGACTACAACTCTAAGGATTCCCATCAAGATGGTGTGGATCCAAAAGAAGAAGAACTAGAGAGTTCTTGAGGGTGACTCCGCCAACATACTTCACTCTTATCATTTTGGCAAGAACAAGTGCAATCAACTTCCACATCTTGCACTAGTTCAAGGAGTCACAAACCCTCTTGTTGGTAAGACAAGGGACAAGGTAACCTAAAAGTTTTCATGGACATCATCTTGTGTGTGCATCACTCTATGTCTATGGATATCCTTGTTTGTTCCTTGTGGGACTAACCCATGTAGGTATTGAAAGTGCAATTCACTCAAATGGATAGCTCCAAGTGATCTACATCAACATTGAGCATCCACATCTTCAACATCTACATGAAGTCATCATCGACAAAACCCGAGGTTAGTTCATCCCTCTAAGGGGGGATATCACATCTAGGGGGAGCTTTACTCTAAGACTTGAGCTAAAGCAACTCTAAAGATGTGAACACAACAATGCTTTATGTAAAAGTGGTAACCCCACTTGAGCTTAAACGATGAGTATGACCTATGATCAAGTGTTCTCACTTGACTCCTAAGTCAATATACTCATATATAGATGACCTTGTCATCGCAAATTGCTTGATAGATGCTAGAATTGGTTGTGCATGCCTTGTCACATATTTCATTTGCCATCTTATTGTGTGAGCATGCTGGTTGCATATTTTACTCATTCGAGGACATCCACTTATTATTTTGATTGTTTGGTTTTATTTCCTTTTGCCAAGTGGATGGACAAGAATGCCTAAGAACCTCCTCTAGCTATCTATACTTTTCTCGTCTCAAACTCTATTCATGCTACATCACAAAATTTGATCAAGTCAGATTCGAACCACTCTGTGTGAGGAGCGCTCGGAGTCCCCGATTCGTCATAGACTTAAACTTCCAAAACCTCTTTATGATTCTCGGTCTGACCTATACCCTACTTTCGGTCCTACCGAGATCATTAAGTTGATCTAGGTTTTCGATCTCGGTGCAACCGATTTGAACCATTCGGTCACACCGAGTTGCAACAACTGTATACAGTTCTGCATCTCGGTGCCACCGAGTTGTTCCACTCGGTCACACCGACAGGGTCGGGCTATATATAGTCACGGGCAAAAATTTGGAAATTTCTCCGAACCCCTTCGCCCGCGCGATAGCCTGCTCTGCCAACTTGGTCTCCGGATCGTCTCCTCGCCGCCAGCCGCCTCCAGTCGCTGGTCTCCGTTGCCGTCAACGGAAATTCAACCCCGTCGTTGCCGCCGTAGCGAGTCTCCGCCGAATTAGGGTATGGACTCGATCTTTATGCTATTCCCCAATCCGATTCTTAGCACATTGTGATCATCATGATTCTTGCCACGTTTGTTAAACTTCTATCCAGTCAATGAACTCGTAGATTAGGTTTAATTCGAAAATTTTAGGGTTAGGTTTCCGCCGAAACCATCTCGGACCCACCGAGTTGAAAAACTCGGTCCCACCGATTTGGCTTATGCCATTGCACAAGTGAGACTCGGTCTGACCGAGAATTACTTATCGGTGTGACCGATTTTGAAACTCTGTGAAACCCTAGCAGTCTCGGTGCCACCGAACTGTGACTCGGTCTGACCGAGTTCACTAGTTTAGGTGCCAAAACTGCTTCGGTATCACCGAGTTTAGAAATCGGTAGATCCGAGATGCTTTCAGTGGGAAACTAAAACTAAGTTTTTGAATTATTCTTTTGCAAAAATCTCTGCATTTTGTGATGCTCATCCACTCTACCTCATCTATAAACTGTTCACAGGGTCGGCAGTCAGCTTGTTCATCATGTCAGACCAAAGTGATAGCCAGAACATGTCAGAACAGCAAGTGCAAATGAGTGAGGGCACTAGTCCCTCAAGTTCTTCAGATGATGGCAGCAGAAGTACTCCTAGCAATCTGCCAAAAGCTACCACAAGACAAAGGAAGAAGAGAACCTCAGACTCAGAAGATGAGGATTATGTGGCAGAAGAGGAAGCAACTTCCAAGAGAGTTGAGCCAGCACAGGGCATAAAACCAGGGATGAAGATCAAAAGGCAAGCAGGCAGGCAGCCTATGTCAAAGGCCAGAGGTTCAACTGAGAAGCCCACTCCCATTGAGCCAGTTGTTGCTGAAGGCAAGAAGAGGAAAGAAAGGGTGAAGAAAACTGTAGCCAGAGTGCTTGGCAAGGCTTCTATCATGGAAGATGAGGAGGAAGAAGAAGAGGTAGCTGCACCAGCACCTAAGGCACCCAAGCTGATGGGTGATGCCATAAGAACAGGGGCAACTGCTTCCAAGGCCAAGCCAGCTCCAAAGCCAAAGCCAAAGAGGAACACAAGAAGCATCCCAGCTACTGAGAAGAACAAGGCCCCAGTGTCTGAAGCTGCAGAAGAAGAAGAAGAGAATGTTCTTAGAAAGCTCAAGCCCAAGATCCCAGACCACAACGATGATCATCCTGTGGCTGAGGATATGAAACTCAGGAGAGATTCAGGGCTCCGGAAGTGGAGAGAAGCAGACCCGTATGCTTCAAGGAGAAGGACTGCAGTTGACTACAGGTTTCACACCAAGGAGCAGTAAGACTTTTATGAGACAGTGCTGCTAGACAAGAAGCCAATTGTCTGTGATATGAGATGGGTTGATTGACAATACATCAAGGACAACGAAGAGTACTACCCTGGAGTGCAGGACAGCTTCAAGGCATGTGGAGTAGAGGACTTTGTTGGGCAGAAGCTCACAAAGTGGAACGAGGAACTCATCATGCAGTTCTACTCCACAGCCCATTTCTATCCAGATGGCAGGATTGTATGGATGTCAGAGGGTACGAGGTACCAGTCTACAGTTGCTGAATGGGCTCAGCTGATTAATGCCCCAGAAGAGCATGACGATGACTTGGACATTTATGCCAAGAACAAGATGGACCATAACTCAATGTCAAACATGTACAAGGAGATTCCAAATGAAGCACTTGATACGTTCAAGTTTGGCTCAGTACACTATCTTCTTTCAGGGCTGCCAACCATCAACTGGATTCTTAGGCACACCCTATTGCCCAAGTCTGGAGATCACAAGATGATCAGGGGCCACGCGATCAACTTGCTTCATATCTTTAACGTGCCACAGAAATTCAAAGTCATGAGCCTTATGATTGAAACAATCAAGAGGACAACAGCAGACCAGAAGAGGAGCTGTGGATATGCCCCACAGATTCAGGAGCTCATCAACTCTAAGATGGGCACGGGCATATACTTATTGGACAAGGAACACCTGCCCATCCGTCCAGACTTTGAAGATAATCAAGTGGTCATGACTGAGAATGAGCCATCATCTGCCCAAGCACAAGCCAAAAAGGAGAAGGCAAGGAAGGAGAAAGCTGCCAAGATGCCTACTCAAGAGGAGGCATCTGAATATTTCCTGAAAACCAAATAAGAGCAGCTTGGTTACTTGATTGCATCCACCCTGCGGATTGAGCAAGGACTAGCCACCTAACTCAGAACCAGGCAAGCTTAGAGAGGATCATGGAACAAAAGTTCTATAACTTGGATGTCAAAGTGACAGAGATTCAGACTGCAGTAGAGCAGCTCCAGGATGACATGCAGGAGAGGAGAGGCAAGACTACAACTGATGCCTTTGCAAGAGTGCCACGAGGTCCGAAGTCGTCTGCAGTGCCAGTTGCTGACCCCAGAGCCACCACGTCTGCACCAGCTACAGCCTCAGTTCCACCAGCTCCAGTGTCCACTTCAGCCTCGACTCCGACCACGTCTACAGAAGGCTTCGTCCTTGGAGTGCTCCGGACTCCACCACCACCTGAAGATCAAGCCTGAGTGTCGACTTAGCACTATGCATTTTCTAGAAACTTTTTGGTAACTTGTTGCCAAAGGGGAAGAAAATGTATAGATCATAGGCTTCGAGAGAGAGTGTTGCTTTTAGTGTTGCTTTTATTCTCTCTTGTTTTATTTGGTGGTTTTTCGAACTTTGTTTGCTTTTGTGTGAGATACTATGTCATTGCTCGTGAGACATTGATGATCATGTGTTTGATCATAAGCTACACTTAATGTTTGCTTAATATTATTATCTTATCCATCTTATGTGATCATTCACTATTCTTCATGATGAGTGCATGTATTTCATTCTTATCATTTTAAGCGCTCCACCAAGATGTATGTGACATGGAAGAGTAACCCATGACTCTAACTCTTTGTGCATTTACAGTCCAAAGCAAATTTTAAATATGCACAAATTTAGGGGGAGCTCTTACTTGTCACATACTTCTCAAAGCGACGATATATTTCATGCTTATTATCATTTGTCGAAGCTTTGATCTATATGTTGTCATCAATTACCAAAAAGGGGGAGATTGAAAGTGCAACTATCCCTAGGTGGTTTTGGTAATTCATAACAACATATAGCTCATTGAGCTAATGCTATTCCAAGATGACTATTTCAGGAAAGCTCAATGATTGGCATGGCATGGATGTGAAAGTGGAACCCTCAAAATGTTAAGGACAAAGGATTGGCTCAAGCTCAAAAGCTCAAGACTCTTCATTTTATATTTTAGTAATCCAAGATCACATTGAGTCTTTAGGAAAAGTCAATACTATCAAGGAGGGATGAGGTGTTGCTTAATGAGCCTCTTGCTTCATGTGCTTAGTGATATGCTCCAAAACCCTCAACTACTTTCCCATATCCACATATGACCTAAACCCTAAGCCAAACTCGGTCCTACCGATTCTTTCTATCCGGCGCCACCGAGTTTCACTTGTCATAAGCCACTGCCAAACCCTAGCAATTCGGTTCTACCGATAGGGATCTCGGTCTCACCGAGATGGGATTGCAAACTCTTTGTTTCCCTTTCGTAACTTTTCGGTCTCACCGAAAGAGCGAATCGGTCCCACCGAGATTGCAATGTAAACTCTTTATTTCCCTTTTGTAACTTTTCGGTCTCACCGAAAGAGCAAATCGGTCCCACCGAGTTTACCTGACCAACTCTCTGGTTAGCTTATTACCAAACTCGGTCTCACCGAGTTTGTGTAATCGGTCTCACCGAGATTACGTTGTGCCCAAACCCTAACCATATCGGTCCTACCGAGTTGCATGTTAGTCCCACCGAAAATCTCTAACGGTCACTAGGTTTACCTTTTCGGTCCGACCGAGTTTGTTGATTCGGTCCCACCGAGATTGGAAAACTGTGTGTAACGGTTGGATTTTGTGTGGAGGCTATATATACCCCTCCACCTCCTCTTCATTCATAGAGAGAGCCATCAGAACACATACACAATTCCAACTCATATGTTCTGAGAGAGAACCACCTACTCATGTGTTGAGACCAAGATATTCCATTCCTACCATATGAATCTTGATCTCTAGCCTTCCCCAAGTTGCTTTCCACTCAAATCTTCTTTCCACAAAATCCAAATCCTATGCGAGAGAGTTGAGTGTTGGGGAGACTATCATTTGAAGCACAAGAGCAAGGAGTTCATCATCAACACACCATTTGTTACTTCTTGGAGAGTGGTGTCTCCTAGATTGGCTAGGTGTCACTTGGGAGCCTCTGACAAGATTGTGGAGTTGAACCAAGGAGTTTGTAAGGGCAAGGAGATCGCCTACTTCGTGAAGATCTACCGCTACTGAGGCAAGTCCTTCATGGGCGATGGCCATGGTGGGATAGACAAGGTTGCTACTTCGTGGACCCTTCGTGGGTGGAGCCCTCCGTGGACTCGCGCGACCGTTACCCTTCGTGGGTTGAAGTCTCCATCAACGTGGATGTAGGATAGCACCACCTATCCGAACCACGGGAAAAACATCCGTGTCTCCAATTGCGTTTGAATTCTCCAAACCCTTCCCTTTACATTCTTGCAAGTTGCATGCTTTACTTTCCGCTGCCAATATACTCTTTGCATGCTTGCTTGAATTGTGTGATGATTGCTTGACTTGTCCTACAATAGCTAAAATCTGCCAAGAACTAAAATTGGGAAAAGGTTAAGTTTTTATTTGGTCAAGTAGTCTAATCAGCCCCCCTCTAGACATACTTTCGATCCTACAGGACTCCGAACAACTTTTGGGTTACCGCATACTAATATCTCTACAACCCTAGCGTCACCGAACTTAAGTGTGTAGACCTTACGGGTTCGGGAGACACGCAGACATGACCGAGACGACTCTCCGGTCAATAACCAACAGCGGGATCTGGATACCCATGTTGGCTCCCACATGTTCCACGATGATCTCATTGGATGAACCACGATGTCTAGGATTCAATCAATCCCGTATTCAATTTCCTTTGTCAATCAGTACGTTACTTGCCCGAGATTCGATCGTCGGTATCCCAATACCTCGTTCAATCTCGTTTCCGGCAAGTCACTTTACTCGTATCGTAATGCATGATCCCGTGACCAAACACTTGGTCACATTGAGCTCATTATGATGATGCATTATCGAGTGGGCCCAGAGATACCTCTCCGTCATACGGAGTGACAAATCCCAGTCTCGATCCGTGTCAACCCAACAGATACTTTCGGGGATACATGTAGTATACCTTTATAGTCACCCAGTTACGTTGTGACGTTTGATACACCCAAAGCACTCCTACGGCATCCGGGAGTTACACGATCTCATGGTCTAAGGAAATGATACTTGACATTGGAAAAGCTCTAGCAAACGAACTACACGATCTTGTGCTATGTTTAGGATTGGGTCTTGTCCATCACATCATTCTCCTAATGATGTGATCCCGTTATCAATGACATCCAATGTCCATAGTCAGGAAACCATGACTATCTGTCGATCAACGAGCTAGTCAACTAGAGGCTCACTAGGGGCATGTTATGGTCTATGTATTCACACATGTATATTTCCGGATAACACAATTATAGCATGAATAATAGACAATTATCATGAACAAGGAAATATAATAATAATCATTTTATTATTGCCTCTAGGGCATATTTCCAACAACCTCCATCTACATACTGAGTGGCAACAATGTGAGTGCCAATGAAGCAAAAATTAAAAATTAAAAAAATCTCACCTTCGGGAGCCGGGGGCCGGCGTTGAGCGGGGCGGGGCCGGCGTCGAGCCGGGCGGGGAAGCGTCGGGGGCTGGCGTCGAGCGGGGCGGGGACGCGGGCGGGCAGCTGGGGCGAGGCGCGGGCGGGTGGCGTCCAGGGCGGGGCAGGGCGGGCGGCCGAGGCAGGGGCGGCGGGGGGCGGCGGGGCGGGCGGCCGCGGCGGGGCGCGGAGGGGCGGCGGGCGGGCGGCCGCGATTGGGCGCGGCAGGGCGGCGGGCTGGCTGCGGCGGCGGGATCGGGGAAGGGCGCGGCGCGGGGATGAAACTTCCCTCCTGCGCGAGGATGGAAGAGGAGTGTGGGTTGGGGGGAATTTTTCCTCCCAACCCTCACTTCTTGTACAGATTGTGAAAATGTTTAAGGGTTGGACTTGTAATTCTTTTTACAGGTTTATAAGGGTTTAGGGGTTTTAGTCTACGGTTTTTTCGACGAAAACTGTAAAAAAGCAGTTATTTTTAAGAGTTTGAGGATTTGAGAACTTTATTAGACTTGCTCTAAAACTGAAGATCAGACTGCTGTGAATGCTAATGGTTTGAGAGAGCTCCTAAGCTTAAAACAATCTCCAAAATGCCAACGCTACCCATCAGAGGCCACCGCTTCTCTGTCTCCCGCCGAGTCCACCTCCACCGTTTCCTACCTGAAGTGGACAGTGGACTCTCCTTCACCTCTTCCCATGGCTGAAGAAGGCCGAGTCCGCCTAGAGCCCGACTCCTCTTCCTTTTCAGCTCGGACTTGTACAGCAACTTCGATTCGAGAAAGAAGTCGGAATCAATCCCCTACTCCATGGAGGACGAAGCTATAAAGGTAGGCTGATCCCCTCGACTTCCTCCTCACATCGCACCACGACGCCACGAAACTTAGCGCGCCGAATTGAATCGAATCGAGCATCTCGAATCCGCGTCCCATGGCGATCCACGGCGAGCCCTCTTCCTCCGATGCGAGCGGGAAGAAGGACTACTCCATGGCGATTCTCGAGAGAAAGAAGTCGCCGAATCGACTGGTGGTCGACGAGGCCACCGGCGACGAGAACTCCGCCGTCGCTCTGCACCCGGACACCATGGACAGGCTGCAGCTCTTCTGCGGCGACACCGTCCTGCTCAAGGGCAAGAAGCGGAGAGACATGGTCTGCATTGCGCTCCCAGACGACACATGCGACAAGACCAAGATCCGGATGAACAAGGTCGTCAGGAAGAACTTGAGGGTCCGGCTCGGCGACGTCGTCTCTGTTCATCCGTGCCCAGACGTCAGATACGGGAATCGCGTGCACATACTTCCCGTCGACGACACGATCGAAGGGATCTCCTGAAGCCTGTTCCATGCCTTCTTGAGACCATACTTCCTCGAGGCCTATCGACCCGTCAGAAAAGGGGACCTTTTCCATGTGAGAGGCGGGATGACAAGCGTGGAGTTCAAAGTCATAGAGACTGACCCTGCAGAGTATTGCATCGTTGCACCTGATACAGAGATATTCTGCGATGGTGAGCCTGTCAGGAGGGAGGATGAGGAGAAGCTGGACGACGTTGGCTACGACGATCTCGGTGGAGTGAGGAAGCAGATGGCCCAGATCAGAGAGCTGGTTGAGCTCCCACTGCGCCATCCCCAGCTGTTCAAGTCCATTGGTGTGAAGCCTCCAAAGGGCATCTTGCTGTATGGGCCACCTGGGACTGGCAAGACCCTCATTGCTAGAGCTGTGGCTAATGAAACAGGTGCCTTCTTTTTCCTGATTAATGGCCCAGAGATTATGTCGAAGCTAGCCGGAGAAAGTGAGAGCAACCTCAGAAAGGCGTTTGAGGAGGCCGAGAAGAACGCGCCGGCCATCATCTTCATCGATGAGATTGATTCCATAGCCCCAAAGAGAGAAAAGACCAACGGAGAAGTCGAAAGGCGTATTGTTTCGCAGCTGCTCACTCTTATGGATGGGCTTAAATCCCGTGCACATGTTATTGTTATGGGTGCTACGAACCGCCCGAACAGCATCGACCCTGCTCTCAGAAGATTTGGTAGGGTTTGACCGCGAGATCGACATTGGGGTCCCTGATGAAGTTGGACGGCTTGAGGTTCTCCGGATTCACACTAAAAACATGAAGCTTGCTGAAGATGTTGAGCTGGAGCATGTTTCGAGGGACACTCATGGGTATGTGGGCGCCGATCTCGGTGCCTTTGTACTGAGGCTGCTCTCCAGTGCATTCGTGAGAAGATGGATGTCATAGACCTCGAGGATGACACCATTGATGCAGAGATACTGAATTCCATGGCTGTCACGAACGACCATTTCAAGATTGCACTAGGGACAAGCAACCCATCTGCTCTTCGTGAAACTGTTGTTGAAGTCCGAAATGTCTCTTGGGAGGATATTGGTGGCCTGGAGAGCGTCAAAAGGGAGCTGCAGGAGACCGTCCAGTATCCCGTGGAGCATCCGGAGAAATTTGAGAAGTTTGGTATGTCTCCCTCCAAAGGTGTTTTGTTCTATGGACCTCCGGGCTGTGGTAAGACCTTGTTGGCCAAGGCAATTGCTAACGAGTGCCAGGCTAACTTTATCAGTATCAAAGGACCAGAACTGCTTACCATGTGGTTTGGTGAGAGTGAGGCCAATGTGCGTGAGATTTTCGACAAGGCTAGGGGGTCAGCGCCATGCGTCCTCTTCTTTGATGAACTTGACTCAATTGCCACTCAGAGAGGGAACAGTGTTGGTGATGCCGGAGGTGCCGCTGATAGAGTGCTGAATCAGCTTCTTACCGAGATGGACGGAATGAATGCCAAGAAAACTGTGTTCATCATCGGTGCTACCAACAGGCCAGACATCATAGACCCTGCCTTGCTTAGGCCTGGACGCCTTGATCAGCTTATCTACATTCCTCTGCCTGATGTTGAATCCAGGCTCCAGATCTTCAGAGCCTGCCTCAGGAAGTCTCCTGTGGCCAAAGATGTTGACCTAAATGCTCTCGCCAAATACACACAGGGGTTCAGCGGTGCAGATATCACTGAAATCTGCCAGCGTGCATGCAAATATGCCATCAGAGAAAACATTGAAAAGGACATGGAAAAGGAGAGGAGGCAGAAGGAAAACCCTGAAGCCATGGAGGAAGACGATGTGGATGAGGTCGCTGAGATCAAGGCTGCTCACTTCGAGGAGAGCATGAGGTATGCTCGCCGGAGTGTGAGTGATGCTGATATTCGCAAATACCAGGCTTTTGCTCAGACGCTGCAGCAGTCCCGTGGTTTCGGCAGTGAGTTCCGATTCCCTGACCAGCCTGCGGCAGGTGCTACCCCTGCGACCGATCCTTTTGCATCCGCTGCCGCGGCAGCTGAAGACGATGATTTGTACAGTTAAATTGTCTGCTGTGCCGTGAACCTAGCCTAATTTAGTAATTTCCTTGCTGTAGTTATTTATATTATGCTGGCATCTGTAAAAATGGGAATACCATGTAATTATTTACGTCCAAGTTGTGATATATAAACTTTCTTTTTTAATTTTCTGTGATATATAAACTGAAGATTGTATCCTCCACCTAAAAGATAAAAAGCATTTCCTAGTCCCCGATTCCAGTCTGTGTGATAACTGACAAGGATATACATTTGTCTGTGCTACAATTCTCTTGTTCTCTACAGGCTGCAGCAAGGTTATTAGCATCATTGTATGTGATGCTTTTTTTTTAATTTACTAGTCCTTACTTCGAGGGTCATTGCTAATAAACCTTATGTTATCTGCCCTTTGGTTTGTTTGGTTTTTTTTGGTTGCAAATGGTTACTTCTACTGAACAATTCCACAGCCTCTCTGGAATTCTGACAAATTAGTTTAGCATCAGCTGAACCTTTTAGTTACAATGTACCAATATCAATTTTTGGATTCTCCAACAAAGTAACTGAACTAATTTGCAAGGTAGAAGGTTATCCATGTTGATGTTGATTAGCTATTCACTGCCTTTGGCATCCGCTGGTGCGGCAACTGCAGACGATGATTTATATAGTTGAATTGTGTGTTGTGCCAACTTGATGTAAATTTCTTGTTTTGCTTGCTTATGCTGTCATCTGTAAGACACTGAAAGGCCATGTACTTACTTTTACGTTCATGTTCTGATATAATGAAGACTGTTCCACCGAGATGAGGGGGAAAAACATCGCCTGTCTCAATTATGGAAAAAACAATATAAACCTTTGATGTCCTGCTGTCTCTGAGTCCAATCTGTGTGCCAAGTATTGTCTAAATCATTTTTAGTTGAGTTCCATAACTATATTATCTTAAAACTAGCTATCAGAATACTACTGGTAACTAATGATTTAGAGACATATAGGCTGAAAGACCATTGGACAGTGATGCGAAGATGCTAACAAGCTGGTGCTATTAAAAGCACATCTCACAATTAATTTGCATTTCTTACTGTTTTACAGTAGCACATAATATACTCTTCTGAAATTTTAGAGATGCCCAATGAATCGCAGGTCTTGAATCAGTTTGTCCTTCTGTACATACAATTTGATAGCATCGGGAACTAAGGAGAAGGACAAATATGACATACCGGGCTGACAATGAACACATGTCCAAGTTGCTATTTTCAAATGAATTTTAGTCTGCAGGATGCAACCTATCACCAGAATCTATTGGCAATGATAGGATTTTGCAAGCAATGACTGCTCATGAACAGCTCACAAACATGTTTGTAAGATTCTGCCCTCCCATTGACCGTCAAAAGTATCCTATGAAATTAATTAGAATATTAGTGTGCTGGATTTACTTTTGTTCATTGTGGATGAGTAGGCATCATAGTCTCTAAAATCTACAGTGCATCAATCTCAATTTTTGGATTCTCAGAAAAGTAACTGGATTATTCATGTTGATGTTGATCAGTAATTCATTGTCAGGCCAAGTTGGCTAACACTGAAATATTGGTAGGAAGCATAAAGGCCACATGAGAAGAATTGTTGTTTGGATGTTTAAAACTACTTATGACCTATCTCATTTGATATCTGAAATCTGTAGGAAACTACAAATATATTTCTTTATTTTGTAACCGAAGCTTTTGACTTTTTAGGGAGGGCTCTTGTTCTTGGCAAGTATGTGTGCAGTAGCAGAGGCAATATATGTACTTTCCCTACTATACTTGACACCGACCTCAATATTTGGATTCTCCAGAAAAGTAACTGGATTATTCATGTTGATCGTTTAGTTTGTAGTTGGCTTATGTTGAAATATTAATAGGAGGCATACTAGAGACCCCCTTCTTTATTGTGAACTTGCTGTTAATTTCCTTGATGTAATTTTCCTGTTTCGTGTGTAGGAATCTTATGCTGTCATTTGTAAGACACGGAAAGATCATTTACTTATTTTTACGTTTTTCTCATATACTCCCTCTGTAAACAAATATAAGAGCATTTAGATCACTACTTTAGTGATCTAAACGCTCCTATATATCTTTACGGAGGGAGTAATGACTATTGTCATCCACCTGGACAAAGTAAAAACATCGATATGTTTCAACTATGGGAAAAGAAATACAACCTTTGATTTCCTACTTTCTGGCAGTCCATTCTGTGTAGAAATTGTTCTCCATGTAGACTGTAGTACGTTTGCTGCTCTACTGACTGTGTTGAGCTGCTGGTTGGTTGAGAATGATCAGTCGGTCATACACTCAGTACCTGAATGTCAATGCAGTGTATTAGCATCCGATTACATGGTAGGTACAGTATGTAAAAGATTGGCATTATATCTTGAAAACCATACCTGCGCAGCCTCGAAATATCTCTGACGTACAGAAATATGTAGCAGTTTGCAAGAATTTCTCGCGTTAACGATGGAAAACAGGAGCCGGGCTTTTTTCTTGATGGTTTCAGGATAGCCTCCATACACCTACGGGAATCAATATCAGACCACCGAAATCAGGAAGGTAACTTGAAAGGGCAAAAATGAAGCACTCACCAGGCAATCGTGCAGTTTAACTATCTTTGAATTGCTGCAGTGTCTGCAGAGCATGATGATGAAAGACAGTTTCAGAAGCTATAGATGTTTAGCCATCGTTGCCCGTGTACATAGCCTGCAACACCAGTATTTTCTTAAACATTTGGTATCTTTATGTCACAAAGAGTACCGATCTGTCAAATTCGTTGTTTTTCAGAAAATCTGATTGCTGATTGATCCCTGCAATGCAGCTGGCTCTCAAAGAATGTCCAATAAATGGAACCAAACCGGTTTCTTCAGCCAAATTGGCATATGATCCTCCCAAGTCTCCAAAAGCAAAATCATGTGGTAACAAAAACACAACATCAACTACCATTACATAACAGAGATCAGACAGATAGTTGGGACATGCATCAAACGAGTAACTAGTTCAGAACAGAGGCTTCCCAAAAGATGCACCAGACCATTGCTATTTCAGATCGATCAGTCACATGACACGGTAACATCACCAACCCAACTACAAACTAAACGATATTCCACCGATTTCCATTGAGCAACACTAATTCTGGGCAAACAGCACCCAACTACAGCTGCCAGAGACTGAATCTAAGAGGAGGTGAACTTGGTGACGGCCTTGGTGCCCTCAGAGACGGCGTGCTTGGCGAGCTCTCCGGGGAGGACGAGGCGGACGGAGGTCTGGATCTCGCGGGAGGTGATGGTGGGCTTCTTGTTGTAGCGGGCGAGCTTGGCGGCCTCCCCGGCGAGCTTCTCGAAGATGTCGTTGATGAAGGAGTTCATGATGGACATGGCCTTGGAGGAGATGCCGATGTCGGGGTGCACCTGCTTGAGCACCTTGAAGATGTAGATCTTGTAGGTCTCGACGCTCTTCTTGCCCTTCTTCCGGCCCCTCTTCTCGCCGCCGCCCTCCTTGGAGGCGGTCTTGCCCGCGGGCAGCCGCTTCTCGGCCTTGGGCTTCTTCGCGGCGGGGGCCTTCTCGGCCTTCTCCGTCGCGGGCTCCTCCTCCGCGGGCTTCTTCGCCGCCGGCTTCTTCTCCGCCTTGGGCGCCATCGCTGCTTCGAGGGAGGGGGGAGGGAAGGGGCGCTGGTCTGTTTGTGCGGGAAAGATTGGGAGATTTGGAACGAGATGTGCGGGAAGAAGGAGCGGGGCTGATGGGTTTATACAGGGAGAGGTGTGGGCGCTGATTGGTGGAGGGGTTGGTGGCTCGGATCCGTGACGTGGAACGGTATGAAGCGTTCGATGCTGTTTCCACGGACGATCCTGATTTGCTGCGGTGGTCGCAAAAACGTGGGCGGGAATAACTTCTTCTTTTTCCTGAGACAGGGCGGGAATAGCTTTTTTTTTTTAGGGGAAGGCGCGAATAGCTGATTTTTTTTAGGGAATAGCTGAATATATTGATTTGAAGAACAGGATTAAGCTTTTGCTTTCGTTTTCTATATGAAAATGGAGCCGGGGGAGCTCCCCTGTGATCGAAAAAAGAAAGAACGAGATTGCGTGGAGCGAATTTTGACGTGCTGTAATTTTTGGTTTTCGCCGAAGGGCCTAAGTATTTGCGGACACGTTTGGACTTGTCTGCAAACAGTCGGTCAGGTGGAGGTCATCCAATTAGAATCGCCAAATAAAAGCGGACATCGATTTTTCATTCATTTTCCGAATTGATTTTTGCATAGCAAAAGAACCTTAAAAAAAACTAAAAATCCTACTCTACTCCTCCCTGTCAAAGGTGAGGTCAACAGCTTATTACTAAACTTGTTGAAGAGATGAAATAGACCCAAGGTCTATCTTTTTTACCAGAGGTTGAATCGATCATCAGAAGAAGAATTAGGCCAAAAATTAGGATACATTCTGGGAAAATAAAGCTTCCATTGAAGAGAAGCAAATGAAACGCTTTCATAAAAATTCTCGTAGAATCGAGAATGAAATTTTCATTCTGTACATGCCAGATCATGAATTAGTAACTGCATCCAATCTCCGAAAAGTCCTGATTGTTTTGATTTTTTAAATGGGATATTTACGGGCCCCGTGTGGGATGATCCGGCCTTGTCGTCATTGGCGGCTGGCGCGAACGAGGCGGAGCTGATGAAGGATGTCTCTTTCACATCATCGCCGCGCTGCTTCGATGTGTCGTCGTCCTCCGCCTCTAGCCCCTTGAAGAGCCAGTTATGTTCCACCTAGTTGATGTAGAGTTGCCAACGCACGCAGTGGATGCGGCGGCTCCTTCATTGGTGTGGGCGCTTGCTCCTCCTCATTCGTCGCCACATCCTCCATCGCGATCTCCGCCATGGCCATGGGGTCACCCTCCTCCTTCTCCTAGCTTAAATTCGGAGAGCTCGGAGCGCCTCAATGCGGTCCTCGCTCCGGACGTCCATGACACGGACCTCCGATGCGATTTTGGCACCGTCACTCGGTGAAAGCTTCCTCCACCATTAATGAGGGGATACAACCATGGCTACATCGGACAATAATGCGAAGGGATGAGAAGGGGTGGTTGGACGGTGGCTCGGGCGGTGGGAGAAGGTCTCGTAGGGGTAGGTTTTTGGGAAGTGGTCGGTCGTCTTAAATAGCGAGGGTAGGCGGAGTAGTGGGGTTGAATATTTGCAGCTGGACTAGGCTTATCGGTTGTCGCAACGACATGAATGCGGACAGTCAAAGAGAGCTTCTCGGTTGTCGCATCAGTCAAGTCGATTGTGAATGTGAGTAGGCGTACAGTTGGTCAAGTCGAATGGCTCTAGAGCGAACGCCGTGGGAAAGTGGTTTTTGGGTGGCTAAAGGGTTTTTGAGTCCGACGTGTCGACATCTGACCCCCCAAACCTCCTCCTCCCCCATTTTGGTGTTCATTTGTGGGATTTTGACGCCGGGATCAGCCTGCGCATTTTGGGTGGGTCGCATTTGATAGCTAAAAGGGTACGGGCATTGCGGATGATTAGGTGATCCGCGTTGGAGTTTCCCTAAGAGCGTCTCCAACTATACCACTACTACACCGCATATGTCTGGGTGGACGGTTTGGACAAAAGCACCACCTATAAGTGTTTGGGGTGTCCGGCGTGCAACGGATTTGGGCCGCCCGAACACGTTCGTCACATCGGATCCGACAGGCCAAACTCACCCCAAATCCCTCCAAATTAAACAAGAATAAATAATTCGATTGCCCTCTCTCATGTGTTTCTCCTCCATTTCATGCTCCCGCAGTGTCATCCTCCTTCGCCCTTGCTTTGCGTCTGCATACTCGACCTCCTCGTCTGTCCTAGTTGTATATACAAAAGGGCCAAATCCTCAAGTATATATAGGTTAGAGGGGATAGGGAGGACTGACACCAAGGAGGGAAAGCCTCCGTGGGGCACCGGCCAAGGGGGAGGAGGACGTGGACTCCTCCCCCACTCCTATTCGGCCCCCTTCCTTATGGAAGGGAGGCACTTTCCCACTTGGGCCTTTTTGGCCCAAGTTTCCTTCCACCTTTTGGCCTTTCAGGGCATGTTGATATTTAAATTAAATATAAAATGTTCTAATACCTCTAGACCACTTTATATTTTTTTAATCCCCATAAACATTTTCCACCTATATATAATTTATCAGTAAATGTCGGTATTACCCGATACTCTCTGAAACCCTTCCGGTGACCCCAAAACGCCTCGGGATCCTCTCGAAA
This sequence comes from Triticum urartu, assembly GCF_003073215.2. NCBI lineage: Eukaryota > Viridiplantae > Streptophyta > Magnoliopsida > Poales > Poaceae > Triticum > Triticum urartu. The sequence goes on from NC_053022.1 coordinate 341,613,941, forward strand.
CTATTCTAAGTATTCATGAAACAACTCCACAAATATATTCTCATGACTCCCATCATACTAACTCTCAGTAGATCATGATTGCCTTAAGCTTATGACCCCGTAGTTTCGGTAACTCATAGACATGAGCGAAACTGTCCGTTCAATGGTCGGCAGCAATACCGTGGACGTCTGGTCCCTATGAGCACGCGAATGTTATTCGAGTGAACCTTAGGTTATCATGTGATGTTCCCTTTGCTTCGCGATACTTCACAAAACCCGGGATGCATCGGTATCCTTGATACGTCTCCAACGTATTATAATTTTTTTATTGTTGTTTTTTTGCCTATTTCAGTGTTTCGCAGAAAAGGAATATTAAACGGAGTCCAAACGGAATGAAACCTTCGGGAACATGATTTTTGGAACAAACGTGATCCAGAGGACTTGGAGTGGACATCAAGAAACGAACGAGGCGGCCACAAGGCAGGGGGCGCGCCTACCCCCCTGGGCGCGCCCTCCCCCCTCGCGGGCCCCTCGTGGCTCAACTGACCTACTTCTTCCTCCTATATATGTTCACATACCCCGAAAACATCCAGGAGCACCACGAAACCCTATTTCCACCGCCGCAACCTTCTGTACCCAAGAGATCCCATCTTGGGGCCTTTTCCGGAGCTCCGCCGGAGGGGGCATTGATCATGGAGGGCCTCTACATCAACTCCATGGCCCCTCCGATGATATGTGAGTAGTTTACCTCAGACATTCGGGTCCATAGCTAGTAGCTAGATGGCTTCTTCTCTCTCTTTGGATCTCAATACAAATTTCTCCTCGATTCTCTTGGAGATCTATCGATGTAATCTTCTTTTGCGGTGTGTTTGTCGAGATCCGATGAATTGTGGATTTATGATCAAGTCTATCTATGAACAATATTTGAATCCTCTCTGAATTCTTTTATGTATGATTGGTTTATCTTTGCAAGTCTCTTCGAATTATTAGTTTGGTTTGGCCTACTAGATTGATCTTTCTTGCAATGGGAGAAGTGCTTAACTTTGGGTTCAATCGTGCAGTGGTCGATCCTAGTGACAGAAAGGGAAACGACACGTATTGTATTGTTGCCATCGAGGATAAAAAGATGGGGTTTACGTCATATTGCATGAGTTTATCCCTCTACATCATGTCATCTTGCTTAAGCTGTTACTCTGTTCTTATGAACTTAATACTCTAGATGCATGCTGGATAGCGGTCGATGTGTGGAGTAATAGTAGTAGATGCAGGCAGGAGTCGGTCTACTTGTCACGGACGTGATGCCTATATACATGATCATACCTAGATATTCTCATAATTATTCACTTTTCTATCAATTGCTCGACAGTAATTTGTTCACCCACCGTAATACTTATGCTATCTTGAGAGAATCCACTAGTGAAACCTATGGCCCCAGGGTCTATTTTCCATCATACAAGTTTCCAATTTATTTTATTTTGCAATCTTTACTTTCAATCTATATCATAAAAATACCAAAAATATGTATCTTACTATTATCATCTCTATCAGATCTCACTCTTGCAAGTGGCCGTGAAGGGATTGACAACCCCTTTATCGCGTTGGTTGCGAGGTTCTTATTTGTTTGTGTAGGTACGAGGTGACTCGCGCGTGGTCTCCTACTGGATTGATACCTTGGTTCTCAAAATCTGGGGGAAATACTTACGCTGCTTTACTGCATCACCCTTTCCTCTTCAAGAGAAAACCAACGCAGTGCTCAAGAGGTAGCAATCCTCCTGAGTCATCACCATGCTCACTATACCGAAATCCTCGTTACGATTTTGTTTTTATTTCTCATTATTGTGTTCCGACTTCCCCGTGACGTTGTCACATGTGTATGGCCAGACGATGATCGATGCCGTCACACCGAGAGGGCCCTGAGAATATAGCTCCATCATCGGAGGAGCAAATCCCACCCTCGAGCTATCTAGTCACTTGTCAAACTTTCCAATGGACCTATAAGTTATCCTTATGATAACCGTGTTACAATTGACGTGTAAGTGCATCAAGTGCCCCCTTAGTGCTTATGGAGTATTGAAAACAAATAGGTTAAGGAACTAATGTGTTTGTGAGTGTACACAGGAGTTATGGACCCTGAAGATTTTGGTTTAACCCATGGAAGACGACCCTTAAAATGGATTTCTTCAAGTGATGAAAATGGTACGACACTTGAAGAAATTGACGACTTTGAGGCTTGAAGACTTCTTTTTTCATAGTTTCTTTCTTCTTATTTGAGTCATAGGAAAAAACTTACTGTTAATGGGGGTCTAGGTGAAACATATTTCGCATTTCCAAAGTGATGCTCAAAACCTATACATACACAAGCCTCTTTGAGTGAAGCCTTTGGAAATCTCCGAAACTATTGACGCATTTGCTAGCGACAGTGACGAAGTTCGTCTGGTCACCGACGAATTTGGTCACGCTGAGGAGTTAGGATTTCACCAGTGCAACCTGCCTATCGTGAGGAAATTGAGTGCCCCGATGAATTTCAGAGTTTAAATTCCGACCGTTGTTGCACCACGGGCCAATTGTTGAGTGGATCCTTATCCTAACAACGGTCATATCTGAGAAGGGCATTTATGACAATTCATGTTGGGTTGCCCCTGGCTATAAATAGTCGCCCCCATAACCACTTGTTGATTGGATGCTCCGAGAGAACTTGACACTTGTCATTTGAGAGCAACCCATCCTCTAACGACTTTGAGAGAATCCAAGTGAGGAAAAAACAGAGCCTGGATGATTGAGCATCACTGAAGGAATTGATCTGTGTGATCTGACGCCTGTTACCTTCAAAGATTATCATTCTTCTGGACGGTTAGGCATCAAGTTCTGAGCACCCAAGAGTCATTGTGGTGTGTTGGTGAAGAAGTATGTGAAGGTTTTGGAAGCGTACCTTGAAGACTTGCCAAGAATGATTAGGCGAGGTCTAAGTGACCTTGGCTCAAGAGGAATACGGTGAGAACTAAGTGTCCTCTAAGTTGGTCTCAGCCGCCTCAACCAGACGTACAGTTGATACAACAACTGGAACTGGTCTACCAAATCATTGTCTTCACCGAGCCTTCCTAGTTTTAAATTCCTCACCCTTACCTTTACGTTATTTAGCTGCTGAAGAATTTGTGATCTACTTTCTGACGAATTTGAACTAACGACTTCCAACATGTTGTGTCTTATTTCTTCAGTTCATCTTCCTCATGTGTGTATGCCTATATGATTGCATGTTCTTCACTCATATGTATCTTGTATGCATGCTTTCTATTTATGTGATGAATTAGTCTCCCCTTGTTTCTATTTCTTCACTCTGGTCTTCGTCAAATTCATCGGAGTTTGACAAATTTCTAAAAATCTCCCATTCACCCCCTGGGAGTTAATCCGCGCTTTTAGTTGATATCAAAAGCAAGGTACTCCCTTGTTCTGTGTGATTTTGGTTTAACCACCTGGAGTTTTAGTTATGTCGACTTTAGGTATAATCAAGGTATCCGCTGGTGCCCCATCTTTGATGGCACTGACTATCCCTACTACAAGAACAAGATGTGGATGCATCTTGAGGCAATTGACAACGACCTCTGGTTCGTCGTGGAGAACGGCATTCCCTTTGTTGGCCCTAGCACCAATGCTGCAGACGTGAAGAGATTCAAGCAACTCGACTCTCAAGCAAAGAACATCATATGTCGACTAATGTCTACTATGCAACCTTCTTCTTGTAGACGTTGTTGGGCCTCCAAGTGCAGAGGTTTGTAGGACAGTAGCAAATTTCCCTCAAGTGGATGACCTAAGGTTTATCAATACGTGGGAGGCGTAGGATGAAGATGGTCTCTCTCAAACAACCCTGCAACCAAATAACAAAGAGTCTCTTGTGTCCCCAACACACCCAATACAATGGTAAATTGTATATGTGCACTAGTTCGGCGAACGGATGGTGATACAAGTGCAATATGGATGGTAGGTATAGGTTTTTGTAATCTTAAAATATAAAAACAGCAAGGTAACCAATGATAAAAGTGAGAGAAAATGGTATTGCATTGCGTTGAAACAAGGCCTAGGGTTCATACTTTCACTAGTGCAAGTTCTCTCAACAATAATAACATAATTGGATCATATAAAAATCCCTCAACATGCAACAAAGAGTCACTCCAAAGTCACTAATAGCGGAGAACAAACGAAGAGATTATTGTAGGGTACAAAACCACCTCAAAGTTATTCTTTCTGATCGATATATTCAAGAGTCCGTAGTAAAATAACACGAAGCTATTCTTTCCTTTCGATCTATCCTAGAGTTCATACTAGAATAACACCTTAAGACACAAATCAACCAAAACCCTAATGTCACCTAGATACTCCAATGTCACCTCAAGTATCCGTGGGTATGATTATACGATATGCATCACACAATCTCAGATTCATCTATTCAACCAACACAAAGAACTTCAAAGAGTGCCCCAAAGTTTCTACCAGAGAGTTAAGACAAAAACGTGTGCCAACCCCTATGCATAAGTTCACGAGGTCACGGAACTCGCAAGTTGATCACCAAAACATACATCAAGTGGATCACGTGAATATCCCATTATCACCGCAGATAAGCACATGCAAGACATACATAAAGTGTTCTCAAATCCTTAAAGACTCAATCTGATAAGATAACTTCAAAGGGAAAACTCAATCCATTACAAGAGAGTAGAGGGGGATAAACATCATAAGATCCAACTATAATAGCAAAGCTCGCGATACATCAAGATCGTACCCAATCAAGAACACGAGAGAGAGAGAGAGAGATCAAACACATAGCTACTGGTACATACCCTCAGCCCCGAGGGTGAACTACACTCTCCTCGTCATGGAGAGCACCGGGATGATGAAGATGGCCACCGGAGAGGGATTACCCCCTCCGGCAGGGTGCCGGAACGGGTCTAGATTGGTTTTCGGTGGCTACGGAGGCTTGCGGTGGCAGAACTCCCGATCTAGGTTATTTTCTGGAGGTTTCTGTATTTATAGGAATTTTTGGCATCGGGAACAAGTCAGGGGGGTCCCCGAGTCGTCCACGAGATAGGGCGGCGCGCCCGGGGGGGGGGGGGGGGGGGGGGGTAGGGCGCGCCCCCACCCTCATGGACGGCCCGTGACTCTTCTGGCCCAACTCTTTTACTCCGGGGGCTTCTTTTAGTCCATAAAAAATCATCAAAAATCGGCACGTCAATTGGACTCTGTTTGGTATTCCTTTTCTGTAAAACTAAAAAACAAGAAAAAAACAGAAACTGGCATTGGGCTCTAGGTTAATAGGTTAGTCCCAAAAATCATATAAAATAGCATATAAATGCATATAAAACATCCTATATGGATAATATAATAGCATGGAACAATAAAAAATTATAGATACGTTGGAGATGTATCATGGACATCTCGACAAGGGGCAGTATGGCCGTGTGAGTGCTTTGGAAACAACAAAGCTTATCTGGGATATGATTTCCAAGGTCAATGAAGGCATTTCCACACAACATGACTCTCGTGTTGATGTGCTCTGAAATCTCTTCAACCGCTTCAAAAGGCTCGACAATGAAAATGTTCAGGAGACCTTCAATCGCCTCACTGATATCGCCAATGAGCTGCAAGCTCTCGGTGTTGCTGACATCACTGACCATGAGGTGGTGAAGAATTTTTTTTACCTTGAAGACTGCAGGGCTTACACCCCACAACATTTTATTAAACTTAATAGCACAAATACAAAGGGTTCCTCAAGATGAGGAAGAAAGAAAAAGAAAGAAACTATACAACGCTAATAAGAAAGAGGGTGGGGGCTATACCTAAGCACTAAAGGCTAAAACCAGAAACCTCATCAAGGAGGCAAGAAGTCAATCCACTTAAGCAGAGCATCCCTGTATCTTCTTTTGATCCTATGGGTGAGCAGTGTAATGTCATGGATGAAACCATTCCTCCATTCCCTGAAAGTTGGATTGATATGCCTAAAAGCTATATCATTTCTGACTTTCCAAATATTCCACCATGCGAGAAAGACCACCTCTTTGAAGAATGGCTTATTGAAATCCTTTCTGGCATGCATAGCAATTTCCACCGTGTCATTGCAATCCATCCAAACAATCTGAAGATAATTCCAAACACGTACACTGAAATTACACTTGAAAAAGATGGTTTCTGTCCTCAAGTGCACCAGTCGAACAGAGGACACATTCAAGCCCATCATTAATCTTCCAATGCTTGTGTTGTATCATATCTTTGGTGTTAACCCTGTCCATTATGACCAGCCATGCAAACATTTTGATCGACATGGTGCAACAATGCTACCTCTTGAGCACTGCGTTGGTTTTTCCTTGAAGAGGAAAGGGTGATGCAGCAAAGTAGCATAAGTATTTCCCTCAGTTTTTGAGAACCAAGGTATCAATCCAGTAGGAGACTACATGCAAGTCGCCTCGCACCTACACAAAAAAAATAAGAACCTTGCAACCAACGCAATAAAGGGGTTGTCAATCCCTTCACGGCCACTTGCAAAAGTGAGATCTGATAGAGATAATAAGATAAATATTTTTGGTATTTTTATGATATAGATTAAAAGTAAAGATTGCAAAGTAAAATAGATTGGAAACTTATAAGATGGAAAATAGACCCGGGGGCCATAGGTTTCAGTAGTGGCTTCTCTCAAATAAGCATAAGTATTGTGGTGGGCGAACAAATTACTGTCGAGCAATTGATAGAAAAGTGCATAATTATGAGAATATCTAGACATACTCATGTATATAGGCATCACGTCCGCGACAAGTAGACCGAAATGATTTTGCATCTACTACTATTACTCCACACATCGACCACTATGCAACATGCATTTAGAGTATTAAGTTCATAAGAACAAAGTAACGCATTAGATAAGATGACATGATGTAGAGGGATAAACTCAAGCAATATGATATAAACCCCATCTTTTTATCCTCGATGGCAACAATACAATACGTGCCTTACTGCCCCTGTTGTCACTGGGAAAGGACACCGCAAGATTGAACCCAAAGCTAAGCACTTCTCCCATTGCAAGAAAGATCAATCTAGTAGGCCAAACCAAACTGATAATTCGAAGAGACTTGCAAAGATAATAAATCATACATAAAAGAATTCAAAGAAGAACCAAATATTGTTCATAGATAATCTTGATCATAAACCCACAATTCATCGGATCCCGACAAACACACCACAAAAAGAATTACATCGAATAGATCTCCAAGAAGATCGAGGAGAACTTTGTATTGAGATCCAAAGGGAGAGAAGAAGCCATCTAGCTAATAACTATGGACCCGAAGGTCTGTGGTAAACTACTCACACATCATCGGAGAGGCTATGGTGTTGATGTAGAAGCCCTTCGTGATCGATTCCCCCTCTGGCGGAGCTCTGGAAAAGGCCCCAAGATAGGATCTCTTTGGTACAGAAGGTTGCGGCGGTGGAAATAGGGTTTCGTGGTGCTCTCGGATGTTTTCAGGGTATATGAGTATATATAGGCGAAAGAAGTCGGCCAGGGGAGCCACGAGGGTGGGGGCGCGCCTCCCTGCCTCGTGGCCTCCTCGATGCTTCCTTGACGCCCACTCCAGTCTCCTGGATTGCGTTTGTTCCAAAAATCACTCTCCCAAAGATTTCATTCCGTTTGTATTCCGTTTGATATTCCTTTTCTGTGAAACACTGAAATAGGCAAAAAACAACAATTTGCGTTGGGCCTTTGGTTAGTAGGTTGATGTCTACTACACAACCTTCTTCTTGTAGACGTTGTTGGGCCTCCAAGTGTAGAGGTTTGTACGACAGTAGCAAATTTCCCTCAAGTGGATGACCTAAGGTTTATCAATCCGCAGGAGGCGTAGGATGAAGATGGTCTCTCTCAAGCAACCCTGCAACCAAATAACAAAGAGTCTCTTGTGTCCCCAACACACCCAATACAATGGTAAATTGTATAGGTGCACTAGTTCGGCGAAGAGATGATGATACAAGTGGTATATGGATGGTAGATAATAGTTTTTGTAATCTGAAATAATAAAAACAGCAAGGTAACGAATGATAAAAGTGAGCGTAAACGGTATTGCAATGCGTTGAAACAAGGCCTAGGGTTCATACTTTCGCTAGTGCAAGTTCCCTCAATAATACTAACATAATTGGATCACATAACTATCCCTCAACATGCAACAAAGAGTCACTCCAAAGTCACTAAATAGCGGAGAACGAACGAAGAGATTATGGTAGGGTACGAAACCACCTCAAAGTTATTCTTTCCAATCAATCCGTTGGGCTATTCCTATAAGTGTCACAAACAGCCCTAGAGTTCGTACTAGAATAACACCTTAAGACACAAATCAACCAAAACCCTAATGTCACCTAGATACTCCAATGTCACCACAAGTATCCGTGGGCATGATTATACGATATGCGTCACACAATCTCAGATTCATCTATTCAACCAACACATAGAACCTCAAAGAGTGCCCCAAAGTTCCTACCGGAGAATCACGACGAAAACATGTGCCAACCCCTATGCATAGGTTCATGGGCGGACCCCGCAAGTTGATCACCAAAACATACATCAAGTGAATCACGTGATATCCCATTGTCACCACAGATATCCACGGCAAGACATACATCAAGTGTTCTCAAATCTTTAAAGACTCAATCCGATAATATAACTTCAAAGGGGAAACTCAATCCATTACAAGAGAGTAGAGGGGGGGAGAAACATCATAGGATCCAAATATAATAGCAAAGCTCGCGATACATCAAGATCGTATCATCTCAAGAACACGAGAGAGAGAGAGAGATCAAACACATAGCTACTGGTACATACCCTCAGCCCCGAGGGAGAACTACTCCCTCCTTGTCATGGAGAGCACCGGGATGATGAAGATGGCCACCGGAGAAGGATTGCCCCCTCCGGCAGGGTGCCAGAACAGGTCTATATTGGATTTCGGTGGCTACGGAGGCTTCTGGCGGCGGAACTCCCGATCTATTGTGCTCCTGGATGTTTTTAGGGTATATGGAGATATATAGGCGGAAGAAGTACGTCAGGGGGGCCACGAGGGGCCCACGAGGGTGGAGGGCGCGCCCAGGGGGGTGGGCGCGCCCCCTACCTCGTGGCTTCCTCGAAGCTCCCCTTACGTGGACTCCAAGTCTCCTGGGCTTCTTCTGATCCAAAAATAATTTTCGTGAAGTTTTAGGTCAATTGGACTCCGTTTGGTTTTCCTTTTCTGCGGTAGTCTAAAACAAGGTAAAAACAGAAACTGGCACTGGGCTCTGGGTTAATAGGTTAGGCCCAAAAATGATATAGAAGTGTATAATAAAGCCCATAAACATCCAAAACAGTAGATAATATAGCATGGAGCAATCAAAAATTATAGATACGTTGGAGACGTATCAGCATCCCCAAGCTTAATTCCTGCTCGTCCTCGAGTAGGTAAATGATAAAAACTAAATTTTTGATGCGGAGTGCTACTTGGCATAATTTCAATGTAATTCTTCTTAATTGTGGCATGAATATTCAGATCCATAAGATTCAAGACAAAAGTTTAATATTGACATAAAAACAATAATATTTCAAGCATACTAACTAAGCAATCATGTCTTCTGAAAATAACATGGCTAAAGAAAGCTACCCCTACAAAATCATATAGTCTGGCTATGCTCCATCTTCACCACACAAAATATTTAAATCATACACAACCCCGATGACAAGCCAAGCAATTGTTTCATACTTTTGATGTTCTCAAACTTTTTCAATATTGACGCAATATATGAGCGTGAGCCATGGATATAGCACTATAGGTGGAATAGAATGGTGGTTGTGGAGAAGACAGAAAGGAGAAGATAGTCTCACATCAACTAGGCGTATCAATGGGCTATGGAGATGCCCATCAATAGATATAAATGTGAGTGAGTAGGGATTGCCATGCAACGGATGCACTGGAGCTATAAGTATATGAAAGCTCAAAAAGAAACTAGTGGGTGTGCATCCAACTTGCTTGCTCACGAAGACCTAGGACATTTTGAGGAAGCCCATCATTGAAATATACAAGCCAAGTTCTATAATGAAAGATTCCCACTAGTATATGAAAGTGACAAAACAAGAGACTCTCTATCATGAAGATCATGGTGCAACTTTGAAGCACAAGTGTGGTAAAAGGATAGTAGCATTGCCCCTTCTCTCTTTTTCTCTCATATATTTTTTATTTTTTATTTGGGCCTTTTCTTTTTTTATGGCCTCTTTTCTTTTTTCTATTTGGGCTTCTTTGGCCTCTTTTATTTATTTATTTTCGTCCGAAGTCTCATCCCGACTTGTGGGGGAATCATAGTCTCCATCATCCTTTCCTCACTGGGGACAATGCTCTAATAATGAAGATCATCACACTTTTATTTACTTACAACTCAAGAATTACAAATCGATACTTAGGACAAGATATGACTCTATATGAATGCCTCCGGCGGTGTATCGGGATGTGCAATGACTCATGAGTGACATGTATGAAAGAATTGTGAACGGTGACCTTGCCACAAATACGATGTCAACTACATGATCATGCAAAGCAATATGACAATGATGGAGCGTGTCATAATAATGGAATGGTGGAAAGTTGCATGGCCATATATCTCGGAATGTCTATGGAAATGCCACAATAGGTAGGTATGGTGGCTGTTTTGAGGAAGGTATATGGTGGGTTTATGATACCAGCGAAAGGTGCGCGGTATTAGAGAGGCTAGCAATGGTGGAAGGGTGAGAGTGCGTATAATCCATGGACTCAACATTAGTCATAAAGAACTCACATACTTATTGCAAAAATCTATTAGTTATCGAAACAAAGTACTACACGCATGCTCCTGGGGAGATAGATTGGTAGGAAAAGACCATCGCTCGTCCCCGACCGCCACTCATAAGGAAGACAATCAATAAATAAATCATGCTCCGACTTCATCACATAACGGTTCACCATACGTGCATGCTACGGGAATCACAAGCTTCAACACAAGTATTTCTCAAATTCACAACTACTCAACTAGCATGACTTTAATATCACCATCTCCATATCTCAAAACAATTATCAAGTATCAAACTTCTCATAGTATTCAACACACTCATAAGAGAATTTTTATTATTAATCTTGCATACCAAGCATATTAGGATTTAAGCAAATTACCATGCTATTTAAGACTCTCAAAATAATCTAAGTGAAGCATGAGAGCAAACGACAAACTACTCCGAAAGATATAAGTGAAGATCAATGAGTAGTCGGATAATTATGCAACTATGTGAAGACTCTCTAACATTTCATAATTTCAGATCTTGATATTTTATTCAAACAGCAAGCAAAACTAAATAAAATAAAATGACGCTCCAAGCAAAACACATATCATGTGGCGAATAAAAATATAGCTCCAAGTAAAGTTACCAATGAACGAAGACGAAAGAGGGGATGCCTTCCGGGGCATCCCCAAGCTTAGGCTCTTGTATATCCTTGAATATTACCTTGGGGTGCCTTGGGCATACCCAATCTTAGGCTCTTGCCACCCCTTATTCCATAGTCCATCGAATCCTTACCCAAAACTTGAAAACTTCACAACACAAAACTTAACAGAAAACTCGTAAGCTCTGTTAGTATAAGAAAATAAATCACCACTTCAAGGTACTGTAATGAACTCATTATTTATTTATATTGGTGTTAAACCTACTGTATTCCAACTTCTCTATGGTTTACAAATTATTTTACTAGTCATAGATTCATCAAAATAAGTAAACAACACATGAAAAACAGAATCTGTCAAAAATAGAACAGTCTGTAGTAATCTGGATCAAACGTATACTTCTGGAACTCATAAAATTCTCAAATAAATTTCTTGACCTGAGGAATTTATCTATTAACCATATTCAAAAAGAATTAACCAAATATCACTCTCCAAATAAAAATGACAGCAATTCTCGTGAGCGCTAAAAGTTTCTGTTTTTACAGCATGATCAACAAGACTTCCCCCAGGTCTTCCCAACGGTTCTACTTGGCACAAATACTAATTAAAAGCATAAAACCACATATAAACAGAGGCTAGATGAATTATTTATTACTAAACAGGAACAAGAAGCAAGGAATAAAAATAAAGTTGGGTTGCCTCCCAACAAGCGCTATCGTTTAACGCCCCTAGCTAGGCATGATGATTTCAATGATGCTCACATAAAAGATAAGAATTGTAACATAAAGAGAGCATCATGAAGAATATGACTAGCACATTTAAGTCTAACCCACTTCCTATGCATAGGGATTTTGTGAGCAAACAACTTATGGGAACAATAATCAACTAGCATAGGAAGGCAATACAAGCATAACTTCAAAACTTTAAGCACATAGAGAGGAAACTTGATATTATTGCAATTCCTACAAGCATATGTTCCTCCCTCATAATAATTTTCAGTAGCATCATGAATGAATTCAACAATATAACCAGCACCTAAAGCATTCTTTTCAGGATCTACAAGCATAGAATTTTTATTACTCTCCACATAAGCAAAATTCTTCTCATTCGGAATAGTGGGAGTGTCATAAGAGACTTGAATACTATAAATTGTCTCCACATTAAAAGAGTAATGTTCAGAAAAAGGGTAATCATAATCATGACAAGTTCTATAAATATAATCATCACT
>NC_053022.1:341627709-341802811 GCF_003073215.2 Triticum urartu
CTTTGATGGGAGAGAACCGAATCATGAAGCCACTGCAGAAGAGTTGAAAATGCTGCAATACAACGCTCAAGCTTGTGATATCCTCTTCAACGGATTGTGCCCCGAAAAATTCAACAAAATCAGCCGTCTTGAGAATGCAAAGGAAATTTGGGATACTTTGATTTACATGCATGAAGGAACCGACTCCGTCAAGGAATCCAAGTTGGATGTGCTTCAAAGTCAACTTGACAAGTTCAAAATGAAGGATGGTGAAGGTGTCGCTGAAATGTACTCTAGGCTTGCTCTTATCACAAATGAGATTGCCAGCTTAGGAAGTGAAGAGATGACCGACAGATTCATCATCAAGAATATCCTAAGAGCCTTGGATGGAAAATATGATATCGTGTGTGAGGGAGTCCTGGATTAGGGGGTGTTCGCATGGCCAGACTATACCTTCAACCGGACTCCTGGACTATGAAGATACAAGATTGAAGACTTCGTCCCATGTCCGGGAGGGACTTTCCTTGGCGTGGAAGGCAAGCTTGGCGATACGGATATGTGGATCTCCTACCATTGTAACCGACTTTGTGTAACCCTAACCCTCTCCGGTGTCTATATAAACCGGAGGGTTTTAGTCCGTAGGACAACATACAGAACAACAATCATACCATAGGCTAGCTTCTAGGGTTTAGCCTCTCCGATCTCGTGGTAGATCTACTCTTGTACTACCCATATCATCAATATTAATCAAGCAGGACGTAGGGTTTTACCTCCATCAAGAGGGCCCGAACCTGGGTAAAACTTCGTGTCCCTTGCCTCATGTTACCATCCTGCCTAGACGCACAGTTCGGGACCCCCTACCCGAGATCCGCCGGTTTTGACACCGACAGTGTGCACATTGATTCAAATGATGCCCAATTACAAAGATCTCGAGCCAACGGAAGTCATTGGAAGAATTGTTGCTCATGAGATGTCACTCAAGGATAAGGAGGAGCTCCATAACAAGTCAAGTGGTGCTTACAAAGCCTCATGTGAAGCCCCCACATCATCAAGTGAGAAACAAACCTTCAATGAAGAATTGAGCTTAATGGTGAAGAACTTCAACAAGTTCTACAAGAATAGAAGCAAAGAGAGAAGTTCCAAGTCAAGGTGCTACAATGACAAAAGATCTTCTAGTCGAGAGCGAAACTGCTACAATTGTGGAAGGCTCGGACACTATTCCAATGAGTGTACGGCACCCCACAAAAGAAGAGAAGATTCTCCAAAAAGAAGTAGAAAAGAAGAATCACCACCTAGAGAAAGAAGGAGTAGAGATGATCGTTATGAACGAAGACCCTCACGGAGAAGCAAGGATTCAAAAAGAAAGGACAAGTCATCAAGGAGCTACACAAAACGAAGACATCAAGCTCATGTTGGTGAATGGGTATCCGGCTCCGACTCTGACAATGACTCCGAGAGAAGCTATTACTCCGACTCCGAATATACTCAAGATGAAGGTGTTGCCGGTCTAGCACTTGTGTCAACCAACTCCTACGACATATTTGATTCACCAAATGAAGGAATTGGAAGATGCTTCATGGCCAAAGGTCCAAAGGTATCACACCCTGAGTATGTTGATTTCAATAGTGATGAAGATGACTTCTTAGGTGATGATGATTTACTTGTTGACAACTATAGTGATGAATACTATGATGAAACGTCAATTAATCATGCTAATCAAGATGAAATGAATGACAATGATAAGGAGAAGATTGAGTCTCTAACTAAAGAACTAAACACTCTTAGGTTAGCTCATGAAACTATCTTAGGAGATCATCGAGAACTTTTAAGGACTCATGAGAAATTACGTTTTGAGAAGCTCAATCTTGAGCAAGAGCATGAGTTCTTAAAGACAATAAATGATGATCTTTGCAAGAAAAGTTCTTCTTACATTGCCAAGCGTTTACTCTTATCCACTTACATGCCTCAAGTCAAGTAACAAGAACAAGAAAGATTCTTCCTCTAGTAGTAACAATAATCATGCTAAATCCAATGTTGTTGCTTCTAGTAGTTCTCTTGATTCAACTAATGATTCTCTTAGCCAAGTTACACTTGAGCAAGAAAATAGCTTATTGAAGGGAATTGTAGAGAAAGGTGTTTACAAGAGCCTTACCGGGAGTAAGCAATTCGAGGAAATTGTACGCAAGCAAGGAAGGCACCAGAAGAATCAAGGTATTGGTTTTGAATGAAAGTTCAATGCCAATGGAGTTGAGTGGGAAGAAGATCAATACCCCAAGACGAAGTTTGTTCCTCAACAAGAGAAGTATGATCCTACTTCTTTCAAAGGGACACAAGCTCAAGATGATCTTCCACCACAAGACCACAAGCAAAAAAGGCAAGGACAAGCTTCAAGAGGAAATTGATGCATTTGAAGAAGCTCCTAAGGCCTTGGTCAAGTGGGTTCCCAAGACTGCATCAAGTTCCACTTCATCAAGTACAACTACAACTCCGAGGATTCCCATCAAGATGGTGTGGATCCCGAAGAAGAAGAACTAGAGAGTTCTTGAGGGTGACTCCGCCAACATACTTCACTCTTATCGTTTTGGCAACAACAAGTGCAATCAACTTCCACATCTTGCACTAGTTCAAGGAGTCACAAACCCTCTTGTTGGTAAGACAAGGGACAAGGTAACCTAAAGCTTTCATTGACATCATCTTGTGTGTGCATCACTCTATGCCTATGTATATCCTTGTTTGTTCCTTGTGGGACTAACCCGTGTAGGTATTGAAAGTGCAACTCACTCCAAAGGATAGCTCCAAATGATCTACATCAACATTGAGCATCCACATCTTCAACATCTACATGAAGTCATCATCGACAAAACCCAAGGTTAGTTCATCCCTCTTAGGGGGGATCTCATATCTAGGGGGAGCTTTACTCTAACAATTGAGTTAAAGTAACTCTAATGGTGTGAACACAACAACGCTTTATGTAAAAGTGGTAACCCCACTTGTGCTTAAACGATGAGTATGACCTATGATCAAATGTTCTCATTTGACTCCTAAGTCAATATACTCATATATAGATGACCTAGTCATCGCCAATTGCTTGATAGATGCTAGAATTGTTTGTGCATGCTTTGCCACATATTTCATTTGTCATTTTATTGTGTGAGCATGGTAGTTGCATAATTTACTCATTCGAGGACATCCACTTGTTGTTTTGATTGATTGGTTTCCTTTTCTTTTGGCCAAGTGGATGGACAAGAATGCCTAAGAACCTTCTCTAGCTATCTATGCTTTTCTCATCTCAAACTCTATTCATGCTGCATCACAAAGTTTGATCAAGTCAGATTCGAACCACTCTGTGTGACGAGCACTCGGAGTCCCTGATTCTCATAGACTTAAACTTCTAAAACTTCTTTGTGTGTTTCGGTCTGACCGATTCATCCATTTCGGTCATACGAGATCACTAAGTCGATCTAGGTTTTCAATCTCGGTGCAACCGATTCGAACTTTTCGGTCACACCGAGTTTCAGTAACTGCTTGCAGTTATGAATCTCGGTGCCACCGAGTCATTCCACTCGGTCACACCGACAGGGTCAGGCTATATATATCCACGGGTCAAATTTCGAAAAACTTTCCGAACCTCCTCGCCCGCGCTTAGCCTGCTATGCCTCCCTGGGTCTCCGGATCATGCTCCTCGTCGCCACCGCCTCCTGTCGCTGGTCTCCGCCGCCGTCAATGGGATCATCTCCACCATTGCCGCCGTAGCAAGTTCATCGCCGAACTAGGGTATGGACTTGAACTTTGTGCTGCTCTAACTCTGATTCCCCAGCACATTGCTTTGCCATGTATCTTGCCATGATTGACATCATTCTGTCCATCGAAAACACTCCGTAGTTTAGTCGTGAATTGAAAATTTAGGGTTAGGTTTCCGCCGAAACCATCTCGGACCGACCGAGTTGATGAAATCGGTTCCACCGATTTGGCTGAGGCCATTGCACATGTGATTCTTGGTCTGACCGAGAATTGCAAATCGGTGTGACTGAGTTTAGAATTTTGTGGAACCCTAGCAGTCTCGGTGCCACCAAACTGTGACTCGGTCTGACCGAGTTCACTAGTTTAGGTTCCAAAAGCTGCTTCGGTATCACCAAGTTTGCAAATCGGTTGATCCGAAATGCTTTCTGAGGAAAACAAAAACTAAGTTTTTGATTCATTCTTTTGCAAAAACCTTTGTACTTTGTGATGCTCATCCACTCTACCTCATCCATAATCTATTCACAGGGTCAGCTGTCAGAGATTGCATTATGTCTGATCAAAGTGACAGTCAGAACAAGTCAGAGGAGCAGGTTCACATGAGTGAGGGCACTAGTCCCTCTAGCAGCTCAGATGATGGAAGCAGGAGCACACCCAGCAACTTGCCAAAAGCTGCCACCAGGGCCAGAAATAAGAAAACTTCTGAATTTGAGGATGAAGACTATGTGGCTATTGAGGATGAGGCCACTTCCAAGAAGAAAGTGGTTAAAAAGGAATATAGCACTGCTGCAGCAACTAAGCCAGGTCTGAAGACCAAGAGGCCAGTAGGAAGACCGTCAATGTCTAAAGCCAGAGCATCTACTCAAGAGACTTTGGGATCTGCATCCAAAGAGCAGGTTGTGGCAGAAAAGAAAAGGAAAGAGAGGGTCAACAAGACCACTGCCAGAGTGCTTGGGAGATCTTCAATCATGAGAGATTCTAAAGAGGAAGAGGAAGAGGATGTTGCACCAGCACCTAAGGCACAGAAACATATGGGAGATGCCATAAGATCAGGGGCTGCTTCATCTAGGCCCAAAGAAGCTTCCAAGCCAGCAGCTCCAAAACCCAAAACTGCAACAAAGAGGAGTACCAGGAACATTCCAGCTGCTGAGAAAAACAAGGCCCCGGTGCCTGAAACTGTTGCTGAAGAAGAAGAAGATGAGACACGTGTTTTGAGGAAGTTAAAGTCAAAAATTCCAGATCATAATGATGCTCATCCTGTAGCAGAAAACATGAAGATCAGGAAGGACTCGGGATTGATGCTATGGAGAGAGTCAGATCCATATGCCACCAGAAGGAGAACTGCTGTGGACTACAGGTTCTATACCAAAGAACAGCAGGATTTTTAGGAGACAGTGTTGCTTGACAAGAAACCAATAGTATGTGACATGAGATGGGTCAACTGGGAGTACATCAAGGAAAATGAAGAACATTATCCAGGAGTATATGACAGTTTCAAGGCTTGTGGAGTTGATGAGTTTGTGGCTCAGAAGCTCACAAAGTGGAATGATGAGCTTATCATGCAGTTCTAATCCACAGCTCACTTCTACCCAGATGGCAAGACAGTCTGGATGTCTGAAGGCACTAGATACCAGTTAACAGTAGCAGAATGGGCTCAATTGATCAATGCTCCTGAGGAGAATGAAGATGACTTGGATGTCTATGCCAAGAATAAGAAGGATCACAACTCCATGGCTAGCATGTACAAGGAGATTCCTGATGCAGATCTTGAGACTCACCAATTTGGATCAGTGAAACAACTGCTGTCAGGACTGCCTACTATCAATTGGATCCTCAGGAACACTCTTCTGCCCAAGTCTGGTGATCACAGAATGATCAGAGGCCACTCCATCAATCTGCTACATATATTTGATGTGCCACAAAAGTTCAAGGTCATGAGTCTTATAGTTGAAACTATCAAGAGGACATGTGCTGACCAAAAGAGAAGCTGTGGGTATGCACCACAGATCCAGGAGTTGATGAAATCCAAGATGGGCACTGACACATACTTGTTGGACAAGGAGCACATGCCTATCTATCCAGAATTTGAGGACAACCAAGTGGTTATGAATGAGGATGAACCATCTTCTGTGCATGTTCAAGCAAAGAGGGAGAAGGCAAAGGCTGAGAAAGCTGCAAAGATGCCAACCATGGAAGAGGCATCTCAGTATCTTCTGAAGAGCAAGCAAGATCAGCTTGGCTACTTGATTGCATCCACTCTAAGGATTGAGAAAGGGCTGGCCACCCTGACTCAAAACCAGGAGAGCTTGGAAAGGATCGTGGAGCAGAAGTTCAATGACATGGATGTGAAGGTAACTGAGATCCAGTCTGTTGTGGAGAAACTTTAGGATGATATGCAGGAGAGGAAGGGCAAGACAACCACTGATGCATATGCCAGAGTGCCTAGAGCTCAAAGATCTGCTGCAGTGCCTGTTCCGGACACCAGAGCAACTTCATCTACACCAGCTACAGCTTCAGTGCCACCAGCTCCAGCAGCTACTCCACCAGCTCCATCTACATCGACTGAAGCCTTTGTTCTTGGAGTTATCTGGACACCACCACCTGAAGACCAAGACTGAGAGACGATTTAGTGCTATGCATTTTCTATGAACTTTTTGGTAACTTGTTGCCAAAGGGGAGAAAAATGTATAGATCATAGGCTTCGAGAGAGAGCGTTGCTTTTCTATTCTCTCTTGCTTTGTGTAGCGACCCGACCCGAATGGATCAAGTCTACTGTGCTCTGGTGTCATCCCTGGATCAGTAATGCTGACACCACACAGTACTTCGAAGGATTTATAGCAGAGTGGCAATCACACACTTATTACATCGATGTCTCAAAAGAGAACTTATTACAATAAATATGGCTTAAGGCCATCTAATAACGATAACAGCGGAAGGCTCGGAAGATAAATGAGTCCATCAACTCCAACGGCATCACTGAGTATAGAACCACGACCTAAAAGCACCTTACTCGTCGTCTGAAAAGACTGCAACATGAATGTTGCAGCCCGAAAACGGGTCAGCACATGGAATATGCTGGCAATGTAACACATAGAGAGTAATGGAATGAAACAGCTATACTATATGCATATATGGCTGGTGGAAAGCTCTATGGTTACAGTTTTGCGTAAAGCCAGTTTTTCCCTACTGCAAAGGAATAAATTTATTGAACTATCATGGTAGTTGTTAAACATCGAGAATGGTTGACAGCATTCTGATCCCAATTAAGTAATTAAAACCCAACAACATTAATTAGAAGTAACGTGATGAGATTCACATGATATTCAAGTACTAGATACTCAAGTTGTCCATAACCGGGGACACGGCTAATCATGATTAGTTTGTTACACTCTGCAGAGGTTTGCGCACTTTTCCCCACAAGACTCGATCGCCTCCGTTTGGTTTCTCGCACTACAGGGTGTTTGAGAAACGGATGACCGAGACACAGTCTTTCAGAAGCGCTAGCACCTTACGTTCGGGTAGACTGTACCACCTACATCCCCTACATCTGCTAGTCTACCCTGTAAGAGTTTGCACAACTTAGTCAACTATGCCAGAGCCCATAATGGCTTGTGGCTGCACACGGAAGTTACTAGCATGAATGATCTTATGATCCCTTTGAGCCTGGGTGGCGGTCCGAAATAAAAACAGGCAAGTCCTGATAGACATCAGGTGCCTCAATCCACCCAGATGTGTGTTTAAGTTGCCACCTTAGGTAAACCATTAAAATTAACAAACTCACATCTGTCATGGATATCACTCACCCAATTCACGTCTACTAGCATAGCATGGCATAATAAGCAAACGTAGAAGTAACTCCCAAAGGTTTCATAATAACCAGGTAATAGGTACTACCTCATCTACTTCCCATCCCACAATTTTATTAGATCCTAATCATGCAATGTGAGAGGATTGATCTAATGCAATAAAACATAGGTTGTAGAAAAGGTATGATCAAAGTGTTACTTGCCTTGCTGATGATCCGCGAGACCTAGGGTTTTGAAGTAACAAGCGGCGCAATCCGGGTGATCTATCGCAGACAAACAACAAGCACACAATAAGTAATCATATAATGCACAGGTAAAACTCGAACAAGAGAACGAACCAGAAAGTTCAACTTAAGAACTCCGGTTGCAAAGAAAGAAAGAACCGAACAAAGAAACGGAAAAACAAACGGCGGAAGAAAACAACTCGGTTCTAGCAAGTTGCAACTAGGTCAAATTTTACTGTAGAAAAGGCTTGTTCAAGTTGATTAGACGGAACGGGGTTTCGAGACGAAACTCCAGGCGCTTGAATCACCTGATTCCGATAAACGAGCGGGAAGAAAGACTAGAACGAAGATCGGATCTGAGATCGCGATCGCGGAATAAATCCGACGAAAAGAAAGAGATGAACGGTTAAACGAACGGGCGTCGTTAATCGGGAAAAATCGGTGATCATGTTCGTTGAGACGAACGGTCCGAAAGAAGAATGAAAAACCGATCTAGGGTTTTCGGAAAAGAAACCGAAAGGAAAACCAGAAAGAAAACGGAAAGGAAACAGAACGGTTCTTTTAAGAAAAACCGAACCGGGGAAAAGAGGAGGCGGCGCGGCTACCTCGAGAGGCGGGGCTCCGGGCGGCGGCTTAGGGCGGCTGCGGCGGCTTAAGGCGGCGGCTGCTTGGGGCTTGGGGTGGTGTGGGGAGAGGGGGGGGTTATGGGGTATTTATATAGGTGGGGGGGATCTCTTGCTTGGGGAAGGGGCAAGGGGAGGCGGCGGCGGCTTGGAGTCCCGCTGGGACTCGGCCTGGCGGCGGGGCGGGCGGCTGGCGTGCGCGGCTGGGCCGGCCTTGGCCCAGGCGGCTGGGCCTGCGTCCCTCTTTTTTTTAAATCGGTTTCGCGCGCAGAAAAACAAAAGAAAAACTATCTAAACGAACTCCGAAAAAAATCTAAAGTAAATTTTCCCCGACTCCTAAAAATGAGTCGAACAAAATGAACTTTTCTCCGGGCCTAAAATGCAATTTTTGAAAACGCGCATTTTTCCCTATCCAAATAAAAAGCAAACAAAACTCCGGCAAAACCAAAATTTGATTTATTAATTAGATCTTCATTTTTTCCTAACTTTGGGAAAGTCATATTATTCCCTCTCTCATTTTTTTGATATTGAAAAAAAATTGAAGATGAAATAAATAAATCAAATGATCCTCTTTTCAAATTTGAGAAAACTCTCAAATATGAAAATAACGAAATCTCCAACTCTCTCCGAAGGTCCTTGAGTTGCGTGAAATTTCTAGGATCGACCAAAATGCAGGAAAATATGCTATGCATGATGATCTAGTGTATAACATTCCAAATTGCAAATTTGGGATGTTACAAACCTACCCCCCTTAAGATGAATCTCGCCCTCGAGATTCAGGTTGGCTAGAAAATAGGTGAGGGTGGTCCTTGAGCAAATCTTCTTCTCTTTCCCAGGTGGCTTCATCCTCTGAGTGGTGGTTCCACTGAACTTTGCAAAACTTGGTAACCTTGCTGCGGGTAACTCTGCTGGCATAATCGAGAATCTTGACTAGCTTCTCCTCATATGTTAAGTCATCCTTCAACTGAATCGCTTCGAGTGGCACGGTATCTCTTAGCGGTACCTCCGCCATCTCGGCATGACATTTCTTCAGCTGAGAAACATGGAATACGTCATGAACTCCTGACAGTTCCTCTGGTAATTCCAACTTATAAGCGACTTCTCCCATACGTTGCAAGATCTTATACGGTCCAACGAAACGCGGTGCTAACTTTCCCTTAACTCCAAAGCGCTTAACTCCTCGAAGTGGGGATACTCGAAGATAAACTCTGTCTCCGGTTTTGTAAACTGTCTCCTTGCGTTTAGAATCTGCGTAGCTCTTCTGCCTGGACTGGGCTACCTTGAGCCTATCGCGAATCAACTTAACTTTTCGTTCAGACTCCTTAATCAAATCTGGTCCAAAGAATTGATGGTCTCCAACTTCGTCCCATGACAACGGTGTCCTGCACCTCCTTCCGTATAAAGCTTCGAAAGGTGCCATCTTCAAACTGGTTTGGTAAATGTTGTTATAAGAAAACTCCACATACGGCAAGTTATCGTCCCAACTAGATCCATAATCTAGTGCACAAGCTCTCAGCATATCTTCCAAAATTTGATTGACTCTCTCAGTCTGTCCATCTCTCTGCGGATGAAAAGCTGTACTGAACTCTAGTCTGGTTCCCAAAGTTTCATGCAACTGATTCCAAAATTTTGAGGTAAATTGAGTTCCTCTATCTGATACGATACTCCTTGGAACTCCATCCAAACAAATGATTCTAGTCATGTAGATCTTTGCCAACTTAGCACTGGTGTAAGTGGTCTTAACTGGAATGAAATGGGCTACCTTCGTCAAACGATCAACTACTACCCATATCGAGTCATAGCCTGCTTTCGTCCTGGGCAATCCTGTGATAAAATCCATGCCTATCTTATCCCACTTCCATTCGGGTATCGGCAATGGTTGTAACAATCCTACTGGCTTCTGATGCTCTGCCTTTACTCTCTGACATATGTCACAAACTGCTACATATGCTGCAATATCCTTCTTCATTCCGGTCCACCAGAATGTTTCCTTCAAATCCAAATACATCTTGGTATTCCCTGGGTGAATCGAATACGATGAATCATGTGCGTCGTGCAAAATCAACTTCCTGATCTCCGGGTCATTGGGCACATAAACACGGTCCTCAAACCATAAGGTATCGTGCTCATCCTCACGAAATCCCTTTGCTTTTCCTTCACTCAATTTCTCTTTTATAGCAGCAATCTCCTTGTCAGATTTCTGAGCTTCTCTGATCTTAT
The DNA here is from genome assembly GCF_003073215.2 of Triticum urartu. NCBI lineage: Eukaryota > Viridiplantae > Streptophyta > Magnoliopsida > Poales > Poaceae > Triticum > Triticum urartu. The sequence goes on from NC_053022.1 coordinate 341,638,300, forward strand.
CCATCAATGTTGAGTGAATCTCCAATGTTGCTACATAGCCTCTCGGAACTATTTCCAAACATAGCTCACGAAGGTTTTCTGCTAACTCCTTTGGTACTTCTCCCATCACTAGGGTGTTGACATGGCTCTTACGGCTCAATGCGTCAGCTACCACATTAGCTTTTCTGGGATGATAATGCAATCTCATGTCATAATCCTTGATGAGCTCCAACCATCTCCTTTGTCTGAGGTTCAACTCCTTCTGCGTGAAAATGTACTTCAAACTCTTGTGATCCGTGTACACCTCACAATGATTTCCAATGAGAAAATGTCTCCACGTTTTTAATGCATGCACTACGGCTGCTAACTCCAAATCATGCATGGCATAATTCAACTCATGAGGCTTCAGTTGCCGTGAAGCATACGAAACAACTCTTCCTTCCTGCATAAGCACTGCTCCAAGTCCTCGACGTGAAGCGTCGCAATACACCTCATAATCCTTGGTCTGATCTGGCAAAATCAATACTGGTGAGGTAACCAAGCGTTTCTTCAATTCCTGGAAACTAGCCTCACATTCCTCAGTCCAATTGAACTTAGTATCCTTCTTCAACAATTCAGTCATAGGCTTTGCAATCTTTGAAAAGTTCTCAATGAATCTCCGGTAGTATCCTGCGAGTCCAAGAAAACTCCGGATCTCTCCAACTGTCGTTGGTGCTTCCCATTCGGTTACGGTCTCAACCTTAGTGGGGTCAACTGCTATACCTTCTCCGGATATAACGTGTCCGAGGAATCCAACTTCCTTCAACCAAAACTCACATTTGCTAAATTTGGCGTATAACTGATGTTCCCTTAGTTTCTCCAAAACCAAACGCAAATGTTCCTTATGCTCCTCTTCATTCTTTGAATAAACCAGGATGTCATCAATGAACACTACGACGAACTTATCCAAAAATTCCATAGACACTTTGTTCATTAGGTTCATAAAATAGGCAGGTGCGTTAGTCAATCCAAATGACATAACGGTATACTCATACAGTCCATATCTTGTGGTGAATGCTGTCTTAGGTATGTCCTGCTCTCAAATCTTCAATTGATGGTACCCTGATCGCAAATCGATCTTGGAAAACACTTTAGCTCCTTGCAAACGATCAAACAGATCATTAATCATTGGAAGTGGGTTCTTATTTTTGATGGTTACTTCATTCAATCCTCGATAATCAACAACCATCCTTAATGATCCATCCTTCTTTTCCACTATAAGTACGGGTGATCCCCAAGGTGAAGAACTTGGGCGAATGTAACCTTTATCCAATAACTCCTTAATCTGATTCTTAATTTCCACCAAATCCTTTGCTGGCATCCGGTACGGTTGCTTCGAAATTGGGCCCTTACCTGGCAATAACTCAATCAAAAACTCAATGTCTCTATCCGGTGGCATGCCTGGTAATTCCTCAGGAAATACATCAGGAAAATCCTTTACCACTGGTACTTCTTCTTGCACAACTCCTGTTAGGCAGTTTGCTTGTGTCCTGTTTGGCACATGCCGGGATACATACTTGATCCTTCTTCCTTCTGGTGTGGTAAGAAAAATTGACTTACTAGCACATTCAATGTTCCCTTCATACTTCGATAACCAATCCATGCCTAATATCACATCCAATCCTTGAGATTCCAATACTATTAGGTCTGAGGGAAACACATAGTTACCAATCCTTAATGGTAACCGATCACACCATCGTCTAGCCATATACTCCGCTCCTGGTGAGCTTACTAACATGGGTGACCTAAGGGCTTGGGTTGGCAGGTTATATTTATCCACAAATCCCCTTGATATGTATGAATGTGATGCACCAGTATCAAAAAGAACGAGTGCGGTAAATGTCTTAACCAAAAACTTACCGATTACTGCATTAGGCTGATCTTCAACCTCCTCCACATTAATGTGGTTCACCTGCCCTCTATTGAAAGGGTTCGGCTTCTTTCCAGAGCTTCCATTGTCATTTCCATTCTGGCCTTCAGGACATTCATTGGCATAATGTCCGGTCTTGGAACACTTGAAACAGGTGACTTGACTCAGATCTCTCTTGGTTGGGGTCGATGGGGTGGTACGGTTCTGGCCGTTGCTTCCTCCATTCCCATTACCATTCTTGTGGCCATTATGGTTGTGCGAGCTACCTCCTCCATGGGTATGCTGAAACTGAAATCCCGGTTTAGGGGCAAAACGAGGCTTTTGCTAGGCTCCAGAGTTATACTTCCCCTGTCCATACTTCCTCTTGCGGTTCTCAATCTGCTGTTGCTTCCCTTCAATCATGATGGCACGATCTACCAACTCCTGGTAGTTGTTGAAACTTGCTACCATCAACTGCATGCTTAGTTTATCATTCAGTCCTTCCAGAAACTTCTCCTGCTTAGCTGCATCTGTAGCAATGTCATCTGGGGCATAACGTGCTAACTTGCTGAAATCGTCAACGTACTAGCCAACTGTCCTTCCTCCTTGGCGTAAGTTGCGAAACTCACGCTTCTTCATGGCCATAGCTCCCGCTGAAACATGGGCAGTACGGAAAGCTTGCTGAAACTGATCCCATGTGACAGTGTCAACTGGGTAAGTGGATGTGAAATTCTCCCACCATGCTGCCGCGGGTCCGTCTAGCTGATGTGCGGCAAACTTCACTTTCTCACCATCTGTGCATCCTGCAGTGGTTAACTCCCTTCCTATCTTGTGGAGCCAATCGTCTGCTACTATTGGCTCGGTGCTATTGGAAAACACCGGCGGATTCAGCCTAAGGAAATGGGCTAAGTGGTCAACAGGTGGTGGTGGTGGTGGGTTGTTGTTGTTGTTGTTTTGCTGGTTCTGGACTAACAACTGCATCAATTGATTCTGCTGCTGGATCAACTGAATGAGCTCCGGTGGAAATCCATTGTCACGTCTTGGAGGCATCTAAGGGTTTAGAAAAGACGAGAATTAAGAATAGAGTGAGGTCTAAAGAGAAAACACTACCCCAATGCGCATGAGCAAATGCACACAAAATCACTTCATTCAATCACACAAGGGCTTACAATCAGTCTAAAACTATCGCTAAAGTGCTCGACTATGATGTTTACATGGGGGAATACTACTACTATCTGGTGGTCATCTAGAAATTTGAACCAGTGGAAGACTCCATGATATCTGCTCCAGCTTCGTCTTCAAAGTCGGGTTCACTTGGATCCGAATCAGTGTCGTCGATGATGATGTAGTTGTCCGGACATGCGACGTACTCGTCTTCCTCCTTGGATGCTAACTTCCTCTTGAGTTCTTCAATCTCCTGCTTAAGATCGCCATTGTGTCTTGCTAGAGCTACGATCTCGTCCATGTAGTCCTTGCGTGTAGACTTCAGTTCTCCTTCTAGCTCGATGATCCTTGCCTTCGCATTCTTCAACTCTATCATATCATTGCACATCTGGTTCTCGTGGCGTCGAATGTGCTGGTTTAACTCCTGGATGAAAGATGCAATGGATCTATCCTTCTTGGTGCTGACTAACTCCCATTGTTCATCTCGGCGTCCGCAAATCTGGTAGATAGTGTCCTTAAGGTCTTCTTGATAAACTTCTCCAATGCGTCCCATGGTGATATGAGCTGCCATGCTCCTTCCCAGACTCCAGGTTGGTGCATTGAAAACACTATCTATAGGCTTCGTGATTGGCGCAAATGTCCTTCCCGGAACGTGAGCTTGAATCTTCCAGCGCTCCTCTTCAGGCAGAGTGGCGTTGAAGGTTCCCGTGAAGCTTGGTAATCCAATGTTCAGGTACTTGGTGACTTCCTTCAAGTGAAATCCAAAGGGTGTGCCTTCATCCGGTTGGGCGTACTTAATCTTCGCGTTCGTCATCCTAATAGAGTAGAAAAGATGAGAAGTTAGAAAATGAGAAGAGAATGGTGTTCTATGGCTTTAACTTGGTGGTCGTGTCCTACAGTCAGCGTGTGCTCTGATACCATCTCTGTAGCGACCCGACCCGAATGGATCAAGTCTACTGTGCTCCGGTGTCATCCCTGGATCAGTAATGCTGACACCACACAGTACTTCGAAGGATTTATAGCAGAGTGGCAATCACACACTTATTACATCGATGTCTCAAAAGAGAACTTATTACAATAAATATGGCTTAAGGCCATCTAATAACGATAACAGCGGAAGGCTCGGAAGATAAATGGGTCCATCAACTCCAACGGCATCACTGAGTATAGAACCACGACCTAAAAGCACCTTACTCGTCGTCTGAAAAGTCTACAACATGAAAGTTGCAGCCCGAAAATGGGTCAGAAGTTGCAGCCCGAAAACGGGTCAGCACATGGAATATGCTGGCAATGTAACACATAGAGAGTAATGGAATGAAACAGCTATACTATATGCATATATGGCTGGTGGAAAGCTCTATGGTTACAGTTTTGCGTAAAGCCAGTTTTTCCCTACTGCAAAGGAATAAATTTATTTAACTATCATGGTAGTTGTTAAACATCGAGAATGGTTGACAGCATTCCGATCCCAATTAAGTAATTAAAACCCAACAACATTAATTAGAAGTAACGTGATGAGATTCACATGATATTCAAGTACTAGATACTCAAGTTGTCCATAACCGGGGACACGGCTAATCATGATTAGTTTGTTACACTCTGCAGAGGTTTGCGCACTTTTCCCCACAAGACTCGATCGCCTCCGTTGGATTTCTCGCACTACATGGTGTTTGAGAAACTGATGACCGAGACACAGTCTTTCAGAAGCGCTAGCACCTTACGTTCGGGTAGACCGTACCACCTACATCCCCTACATCTGCTAGTCTACCCTGTAAGAGTTCGCACGACTTAGTCAACTATGCCAGAGCCCATAATGGCTTGTGGCTGCACACGGAAGTTACTAGCATGAATGATCTTATGATCCCTTTGATCCTGGGTGGCGGTCCAAAAAAAAAACAGGCAAGTCCTGATAGACATCAGGTGCCTCAATCCACCCAGATGTGTGTTTAAGTTGCCACCTTAGATAAACCATTAAAATTAACAAACTCACATCTGTCATGGATATCACTCGCCCAATCCACGTCTACTAGCATAGCATGGCATAATAAGCAAACGTAGAAGTAACTCCCAAAGGTTTCATAATAAACAGGTAATAGGTACTACCTCATCTACTTCCCATCCCACAATTTAATTAGATCCTAATCATGCAATGTGAGAGGATTGATCTAATGAAATAAAACATGGGTTGTAGAAAAGGTATGATCAAAGTGTTACTTGCCTTGCTGATGATCCGCGAGACCTTGGGTTTCGAAGTAACAAGCGGCGCAATCCGGGTGATCTATCGCAGACAAACAACAAGCACACAATAAGTACTCATCTAATGCACAGGTAAAACTCGAACAAGAGAACGAAACAGAAAGTTCAACTTAAGAACTCCGGTTGCAAAGAAAGAAAGAACCGAACAGACGACGGAAAAACAAACGACGGAAGAAAACAACTCGGTTCTAGCAAGTTGAAACTAGGTCAAATTTTACTGTAGCAAAGGCTTGTTCAAGTTGATTAGACGGAACGGCGGTTTCGAGACAAAACTCCAGGCGCTTGAATCACCTGATTCCGATAAACGAGCGGGAAGAAAGACTAGAACGAAGATCGGATCTGAGATCGCGATCGCGGAATAAATCCGACAAAAAGAAAGAGGCGAACGGTTAAACAAACAGGCTTCATTAACCGGGAAAAATCGGTGATCACGTTCGTTGAGACGAATGGTCCGAAAGAAGAACGAAAACCGATCTAGGGTTTCGGAAGAAAATAGAAACAAAGCCGGAAGAAAAACCAGAAGAAAAAGAGAAGAACCGGAACGGTTTTCTAGAAGAAAAACCGAACCGAGGAAAAGAAAAGGCGGCGCGGCTACCTCGGGAGGTGGGCTCTGGGCGGCGGCTATAGGCGGCGGTGGCTTGGGGCTTGGGGTGGTGTGGGGAGAGGGGGGTTTGGGTATTTATATAGGTGGGGGGGTCTCTTGCTTGGGGAAGGGGCAAGGGGAGGCGGCGGCGGCTTGGAGTCCCGCTGGGACTCGGCCTGGCGGCGGGGCTGGCGGCTGGCGCGCGCGGCTGGGCCGGCCTTGGCCCAGGCGGCTGGGCCTGCGTCCCTTTTTTTAAATCGGTTACGCGCGCAGAAAAACAAAAGAAAAAAATCTAAACGAACTCCAAAAATCTAAAGTAAATTTTCCCCGACTCCTAAAAATGAGTCGAACAAAATGAACTTTTCTCCGGGCCTAAAATGCAATTTTTGAAAACGCGCATTTTTCCCTCTCCGGGCCTAAAATGCAATTTTTGAAAACGCGCATTTTTCCCTATCCAAATAAAAAAGCAAACAAAACTCCGGCAAAACCAAAATTTGATTTATTCATTAGATCTTCATTTTTTTCCTAACTTTGGGAAAGTCATATTATTCCCTCTCTCATTTTTTTGATATTGAAAAAAATTTGAAGATGAAATAAATAAATCAAATGATCCTCTTTTCAAATTTGAGAAAACTCTCAAATATGAAAATAACGAAATCTCCAACTCTCTCCGAAGGTCCTTGAGATGCGTGAAATTTCTAGGATCGACCAAAATGCAAGAAAATATGCTATGCATGATGATCTAGTGTATAACATTCCAAATTGCAAATTTGGGATGTTACACTTTGGTGGTTGAACTTTATTTGCTTGAATGAGATACTTTCTGTCTGTGTGATACTTGGATGATCATGTGTGTTTGATCATATGCTACATTAATGCTTGTTGGATGACATTATCATTTTATCCCTATATGATCATTCACTTGATGAGTGCATGTATTTGATTATTATAATTTTGAGTGCTCCACCAACATGTATGTGACATGGAAGAGTAACCCATGAGCCTAGCTCTCTATGCATTTGCAGTCCAAAGCAAATCATAAACTATGCACAAATTTAGGGGGAGCTCTTGCATTTCACATACTTCTCAAAGCGACAATGTTTTTCACTCTTATTATCATTCGTCGAAGCTTTGATCTATATATTGTCATCAATTACCAAAAAGGGGGAGATTAAAAGTGCAACTATCCCTGGGTGGTTTTGGTAATTCCTAACAACATATAGCTCATTGACCTAACATTATTCCAAGATTAATATTTCAGGAAAAGATCAATGAATGGCATGGCATGGATGAGGAAAGTGGACCCCTCAAAATACTAAGGACAAAAAGATTGGCTCAAGCTCAAAGCTCAAGACTCTACATTTTATATTTTAGTGATCCAAGATCACATTGAGTCTATAGGAAAAGCCAATACTATCAAGGAGGGATGAGGTGTTGCTTGATGAGGTTCTTGCTTCATAGTGCTTAGTGATATGCTCCAAAACCCTCAACTACCTTCTCACATCCACATATGACCTAAACCAAAAGTCAAACTCGGCCCCACCGATTCTTTCTGTCCGGTGCCACCGAGTTCAGATGTCATAGCCACTCCCACAAACCCTAGGCAAATCGGTCTCACCGATAGGGATCTCGGTCACACCGAGATGGGGTTGTAATCTCTCCGTTTCCCTTCGTAACGTTTCGGTCCTACTGAGATGAGTGATCGGTCCCACCGAGATTGCAATGTAAACTCTCTGTTTCCCTTTTGTAACATTTCGGTCCCACCGAAATGAGCGATCGGTCCCACCGAGTTTACCTGACCAACTCTCTGGTTAGCTTATTACCAAAATCGGTCCCATCGAGTTTGTGTAATTGGTCACACCGAGATTATGTTATACCCTAACCCTAACCATATCGGTCCTACCGAGTTGCATCTCAGTCCCACCGAAAATCCTAACGGTCACTAGGTTTGCTAAATCGGCCCGACTGAGTTTCTCAATTCGGTCTCACCGAGATATGTAAATTGTGTGTAATAGTTAGTTTTTGTGTGGAGGCTATATATACCCCTCCACCCACTCTTCATTCGTGGAGAGAGCCATCAGAACATACCTACACTTCCAATACACATTTTCTGAGAGAGAACCACCTACTCACGTGTTGAGGCCAAGATATTCCATTCCCACCATATGAATCTTGATCTCTAGCCTTCCCCAAGTCGCTTTCCACTCAAATCTTCTTTCCACCAAATCCATATCCTATGAGAGAGAGTTGAGTGTTGGGGAGACTATCATTTGAAGCACAAGAGCAAGGAGTTCATCATCAACACACCATTTGTTACTTCTTGGAGAGTGGTGTCTCCTAGATTGGCTAGGTGTCACTTGGGAGCCTCCGACAAGATTGTGGAGTTGAACCAAGGACTTTTTAAGGGCAAGGAGATCGCCTACTTCGTGAAGATCTACCGCTAGTGAGGCAAGTCCTTTGTGGGCTATGGCCATGATGGGATAGACAAGATTGCTTCTTCGTGGACCCTTCGTGGGTGGAGCCCTCCGTGGACTCACGCAACCGTTACCCTTCGTGGGTTGAAGTCTCCATCAACGTGGATGTATGATAGAACCACCTATCGGAACCACGACAAAAACATCCGTGTCTCCAATTGCGTTTGAATTCTCCAAACCCTTCCCTTTACATTCTTGCAAGTTGCATGCTTTACCTTCCGCTGCTCATAGACTCTTTGCATGCTTGCTTGAATTGTGTTAAGATTGCTTGACTTGTGCTAAGATAGCTAAAATCTGCCAAAGACTAAAATTGGGAAAAGGATAGATTTTTAATTGGTCAAGTAGTCTAATCACCCCCCCTCTAGACATACTTTCGATCCTACAACCTCCTCGACCAGTAGCTGAGGAGTGTTTGTCTTACTTTATAAAGCCTTTATGAGGGCAAAGATTTACGACAAACAAGGAAATCTGGCCATATGGTTTTATAAACAAAGGTACATAGAGAGATATGTTATATTACTATTAAACATAAGAAATGTCTTCCAAAGAAAATAGTCCCGCTATCGGTTCCTTTTTTTGGGTTGTTATGCTAAGCATGATCATGAAACCTCAACTCTAATGTAAGAGCAAAATATTGAGGATTTAGTTTGGGAGGCCAGTTACTAGCCCCCGGTAGTGTTCGGCGACAGTCAAGGTCAAGCCGTAAACACTTCGGCCAATGTTCTGAATGGCCCGTCATTTAACACAGTCATCAGATCGCTGACCAGTTTACGCTTATTGTGACAGTCAGTTTTCGGCTTTCTCCACTGAGGTGCTTAACCATGTGAGCTAGAAGCACAATCGCAGTGGTTCTCCCTTTGCACACCTAGCCGAACAAAGCCAAACATAGGAGGCAACGCAGGAGCCGGGCAACCCAACTATTGACCGAAGACCCAATTCGAAACCAATGCATATATAGCAATATCCGAGAATGTTTTTTGCCGAATCTCTAAAGGTGTCCGGCGTTGCACTACGAGACTTGTCCTGAAAACACACAAATAGTTTGAAAGTGCCATAAGCTTGGAAAACCAAAAAAATGTCAGTAAAAACTTGACGTCCGAACAAGATCAAGTGTCCGGTGCCAATCCGAAAATAGGAAAATAAATTGTGCTTCTGTCATGCTTTAACATGACACATCCAATCTCAAGACTTCACGCGGGTCAGCCTACGGCTTCAAGCTCCTTATCCCAAAGGCGGAGTACTTCTCCGAGGTCAGTTTAGCAAAGTAAACTCAAGCGGCTTTCAGAGAGAAGACATGCTATCCGGCTATTGACCATAAACTCGAGTCGAAAAAGGAGCGGTAGAAAAAGACTTTGCAATGACCAAGAAGAAAACACATTTACTATAAAACAGCTCATGTAAGTTTTAAGAGCCCCCAAGTGACTTGGGTAAAAGAATTTCATGTATAATGATTGTATGTACCGAAGTACTTATATCATATTTGTGTTCACTCGAACTTTAAACGCGTCTTCACCGACCGTCGGCTTCTCCTTCTTCGGCCAAGGGCCGAAAAGTGTCATGTACTCCACCTGTCGAGAGTATCGATGGTGTTTTCGATGACCAGGCAATCAGGCCATAAGGCTGTAACAGACAAAGCGCGCTCAGGGAACTTATGCTATATTACTAACGAAGTGTAAGAAGCACCTTCGAACAAAATAGTACCCCCACCGATACCTTTCTTCGGTGCTCATTATTACTATGAGACTTGTGCAATAGATTTTTTGTACTCATGAGTTCCGTCGTGTGCCGACCATGATTGAAAACAATAAGAGCGCTAGCTTTCGGCTTCACCCAGTCTGAGGTCAGAGCTCGGATGACCCGTTTGTGACAATCGTAGAGGTGCTCCCTTTACTCCCTAGCCGAACAATCGGGAACGTAGGGTTAAGCACAGGAGCCAGACAACCCAGCTTGCAAATCGCTTAGGTCAATATGGTGCATATTGTGGCATAATACACGAACAAGGAACGAAGCCGTACAAGTATAATCATATGCAAGAGGAAAAGCTCCATCAAGGGAGCCCCCAAATAAACGGGGTATTTGAATATGTGTGTCACAAACAAAGTTTTGACAAGGAACTTTGTCACAAACAACTTTGTGCGGAAAAGTATAATGCTTGGTCGGACCAAACAAAATTTAAAACAGAAAGTTTTTGAGCATGAAAGCAACTTAGCTGGTTAATGTGCTCGGTGTTGATGACGCGATTCGGGCTTGTGGTGGGACGAAGACGCCCATTAATCTGTGACAGATCCGACAAGGTTCGTAGTTCTCGGCATGGCCACGGTCCCAGCCCCTAGGCCCAAGTGTCCGAGCAAGGAGTTCGGCACTCCGGAGTAGTGACCACCTAACGCAGTCAAAATCGATTACCTGCACACATAAAACAGTGCGGTCCAGGAAATAATAATAATATATATATATAATCATTGCATAATTGCTTTACACAAAAATAATTTATTTAAAGAAATGTGGCCTGGCGCCGAAGCCAATGTCGATGCAGGGCATCAGCGTGACGCAGTGAAGGCGTCACAAAGCCTGAATTTGCATGGCGGTCCGGGCTCCGGATGCTGCGTTCGCCGAACTATGTACGAAAACTGACCGAACCACCACGCGACCATTTTTAATGTGGCCAACATTTGATAGACCCGTGTACAGATGATGGAACAAACCAGAGTAATAATTTCTTAAGAAAAATAAACCAACAAGCAAAAATTGTTAGGATTAATAGCACCTGGTTTATTTGTTGTAGCATTCCGAAGAAAAGTGACTCCCAAAATCGGGAATCGATCCACACACCCATTGCCTAGTGGGAGATAAAGCGATGGCCTGGTGATGCTGGCAAAGGTTGGCTTGCCGAGGCGAAGCCCTCGGTCCAGCTAACGTGACGAAGCTGGTCGGCTGGTGTCGGTGTCAAACCCGGCGGATCTCGGGTAGGGGGTCCCGAATTGTGCATCTAAGGCGGATGGTAACAGGAGGCAGGGGACACGATGTTTTACTCAGGTTCGGGCCCTCTTGATGGAGGTAAAACCCTACGCCCTGCTTGATTTATTCTTGATGATATGAGTATTACAAGAGTTGATCTACCACGAGATCGAAGAGGCTAAACCCTAGAAGCTAGCCTATGGTATGATTGTATGTTGTCCTACTGACTAAAACTCTCCGGTTTATATAGACACCGGAGAGGGCTAGGGTTACACAAGGTCGGTTACAAAGGAGGAGATATCCATATTCGTACAGCCTAGCTTGCCTTCCATGCCAAGTAAGTCCCATCCGGACACGAGACGAAGTCTTCAATCTTGTATCTTCATAGTCCAACAGTCCGGCTGTCCGGAGACCCCTAATCCCGGACTCCCTCAGTAGCCCCTGAACCAGGCTTCAATGACGATGAGTCCAGCGCGCAGTGTTGTCTTCGGCATTGCAAGGCGGGTTCCTCCTCCGGATACACCAAAGAAGAGCTCGAATAAAAGGATAGTGTCCGACCCTGCAAAATAAGTTCCACATACCACTGTAGAGTTCCACAAATCTAATCTGCTAACACGGTTTGGCAACATGACATCATGCCATGGCCTGGCGATTATTTGAACCGTTTTTTCTTTAACTAGCCTCGCACATAACACGAGGTGGTTTCTTGACACGTCTTGTCAAAGCAGAGATCGTGTCCCCCTTATTGCGGGATTCTCATCAATACGGGCGTGGGTAACCCAACCGCGCCATCAATCACGACGCTTGGGGGATAAGCGAGTTTAGCCAGGCTAGTGGGGGCGCATAGTTTTGTCCGCCCTTATAAAGGGATAAGGTTTAACCTTTCTTCTACCCAAGCCTTCTTCCTCCTTGCTCATCCATTCTCGCGCACTCGAGCTCCAACGCCCAAGTCCACATCTTTCTCCTCAACCCTCTCCAGACATGTCCAGAGCGGGAGGCAAGTGGATGGCTTCCTCCGTTATGGAGGGACACATCAAAAAGCTGCGCGGAGCCGGATACTTAGCCGCGAATATCGCGCATCGACTGCCCGCTGCGGGGCAGATCGTCCCTACCCCGGAACCTCATGAGAGGGTAGTTTTTCTCCACCACTTCCTCCGCGGACTAGGGTTTCCCCTCCATCCATTCATCCGTGGTCTCATGTTCTACAACGGGCTGGACTTCCATGATCTGGCCCCGAACTTCATCCTCAACATTTCGGCGTTCATCGTCGTCTGTGAGGCTTTCCTCCGCATCCGCCCCCACTTCGGTCTGTGGCTAAAGACCTTCAATATCAAGCCGAAGGTGGTGGGCGGCCAACAAGCGGAATGCGGCGGAGCCATGGTGGGCAAGATGCCCAATGTTATATGGCTTGAGGGCTTCTTCGTGGAGACCATAAAGGGGTGGCAATCGGCTTGGTTCTACATCACCGAGCCGCGTGACACCAACTGGGCGGCGTCCCCCGAGTTTCGATCCGGATTCCCCATGCGGCTCACCTCCTGGAAAGAGAAGGTCCTATCCTGGGGTCCATCGGTGGAGCTGGACGTACTCCAGAAATGTATACGGCATATGGCAAGCAAGAAGCTCAAGCTTGTCAATGTAGTCAAGGTCATGCTCTTCCGCCGGATCCTCCCGTGCCAACAACGGGATTTCAATTTATGGGAGTTCGACCCGGCCCAGCACCAAACTCCGAGCAAGCTCTTCGACATGACGCACAAGGACGTCTGGAGGGTGCTGTTCAAGGGCACCGAGGTCCCTCCCTCTCTAACCGAGGACTGCGGGCTATGTGCGAAGCACCCGGCGAATCTGGTAAGTTTTTACACCTGGTAGGATTTTTACTTCACATAGCTTGACCACGCGCGGGGTCTAAGCTCCCATGCCTTTGACAGGACTGGGTGGAGGCATCGGAGAAGATCAACTGTCCAGCCCTCTGCCAGAAGACAATGCGGACGCTATCCTGACGGAGATGCTGACTCCGACTCCTTACGAGGTGCCGGAGAAGACCAAGAAGGCCAAGGGAACCCGAAAGTGTTCCCAGCGCCAGGTGATATCGGACTCATCGTCCGATAACTCTGCGACACACTCCTCCCCCGAAGACGAGGAGGAAGAAGAAGATGCTCCCCCTTCAGTCGCGGGAGACAAGAAAAGGAAGGCCGCCCCCATTGGGGGGGCCGAAGGGTCCAAGAAGGGAAGGACTCTCCCTCCCGACTACTCCACCACTACCGCCGAAGGCGAAGACGAGTGGCTGCTTAGGGACAAGCCCCTGGCAAAGTCGTAAGTATTCGGATACCAGAGTAACTCATAGCATACCTTTATCGCACTGCTTTTCCTAACGCCGAATTGTGATTATGCAGACCGCCACAAGCCCGTATCGACGTATCTTCGTCGGACGGCTCCCTGGGCTCGTCGGATATGGATAGCGATCCACTTCTGACCGCCACCTCCCCTGGCCCTACGGACAACGCCGAGGTGTTGTCTCAAGAGGCACCGGGTCGAGGGGAGACAGCCCCGGAGGTGCCTCAAGGCAACCTTCCGGACTTCAGGCGCAGAGGGAGCAAGGCTCCCGAGGGCTCTGAGTTCGGCCCTCAGCCGAACACCGCGCCCGAACCTCCAGTGGTTCCGGACTCGGGCAGGCGGCTTCCTTCCAAAAGGGGCAAGACGCCTGCGCCAGTGACCTCTGTCCATCGAGAGGCACCAGACAATCTGCTGGGAGCGCTTTGCAGCGCTTCCATCGACGAAGAGCACTGCAATATTATGAGTGCGGTGGTCCAGAAGGTTCAGTCTGCCAAGAGCAGACTGACTGAAGCCTGTGCCAGCCTTCTGATAGGCTTTGAGGTAAGTGTTTGAAAGATAAGAAAAATATTACCGCATAGACAGTAGCCCCTGATGTTCTGTTCGGTGTTCACAAAGAAAAGCCGAACAGAGGATCAAACAATATCGCAGGAGTCTAATATAAGTATGTCTATATGCGTATGCAGGCTTCGCTGTTGACCTCTGCCGCACTGACTGCGGAGGTTGCCGTACTGAAGCAGGACCACGAAGGGTCCAAGAAAGAGCTCGGCCTTGCTAAGAGGCAGCTCGAGGAGAACAAAGGTAAGTAGTACCTAGTCTATGGATATATATATATATATAAAGAATGCGATTGCAAAATGGCAGGAATCATCGTAAATTTGCCAGGGGCCACGACCGAGGTGGCGACCCTGAAGCAAGCACTATCCGAGGCCAAAAACAAAGCGGCCAAGGAGCACACCGAGCGGGAAAGGCGGGAGGCTCGGGTGGGCGAGGTGCAGCAAGAGCTCCACGCTCTCATGACGAGGCACGAGGCGTTGGAGCTTGACTTGAAGACGCGAGAGTCCGAGCTTGTCGCGGCCCTCGAGAGCGCAAAGAACGCCAAGGCTGAAGCCCAAAAGGCCCTCCAAGAGATTGATGCGATTAAGAAGATAGTGGCGGGTAAGGCATTCTATATGCAAAGCAAGCATGTGAAAGTAAATTACTTGTTACTTACCCGAATTCGGAGCTCTCCAGGAGCATTCGCAGATTTGCCCTGTAGCATGTCGGATGCCGCACAGTTTTATTGGGCCGAGGAGGGAAGCTCTACGGAGAAGTTGTTCTGGGCCCAGTATACTGGGACCGAACACCCAGTGCCTATGAGCGACCAGCTAAAGCAGCTGGTCGAGCTACACAAGGCGGCCAAACAGGCCATGAAGGGCTTTATAGTCCGGATGTGGCCTGGCGACGCCCTTCCCAACAGCTACTTCAGCCTGGTGAGGCGGCTTGTGGATGCCTGCCCACGGCTGGAAGTCTTCAAGCGGTCCGTCTGCATCGAACGTGAACGCCGAGCTTTCGCCCGTGTGAAGGTGCAATGGGCCAAGCTGGACGCCGTGAAGCTGATTAAGGAAGGGCCGTCGGCCGGCAAAGAGCATCGCCACCCCGAGATGTACTATGAGGGTGTCCTGAAGGGTGCTCGTCTCGTAGCGGACGAGTGTACGAAAGATGTAATATTTGAGTAAACTTGCTCGCGTGATCCTATATTATCAAAACTTTTTCATATGCGCTATGCAATGCTTGTTTGAATTTAAAATATTACCATCTGTTTGGCTGTTTATCAAATCTAAGAGATGGCTAGTCATCGGCTTCTGTCCCCACGCCACGAGTGCTGGGGTGTTCGGGATAAACCTGAGCACTCTTGTTCCCATTGCTGGGTCCTTCGAGGGAGGTGCTCAGCACAACAAACAAGGCAATCGGACTATAATGCATTATCACTCTCACTTAGCCATAGTCTATAATTTTAAATTTTGGCAAAGCCCCTAGTATTTGGAAGGCCGAATTCGGGGCACGATACACGCCTTAAGCCGGACAGGGCCGGCTCCTCGCTCTAAGTGGCATAAGTCTTTAGGGATTCGAAACCTCTCGAACAGCGACCAGTCTCTCGCCTTATCATGACAGTCAGTTTTAGCTTTCTCTACTGAGGTGCTTAGCCCAGCAGAACCGGGGCACAATCGCAGTAGTTCTCCCAGTGCTACCTTAGCCGATATAGCGGAATGTAAGGTACCAAAACATGGGAGCCGGGCAAACCCAACTATTGACCCAAGACATGATTCAGAGCTGATGCATATAATGCTATAAGTTCGGGGTGCCGCACTGTCGAAAGTGTTTGGACTTCTCACGCCGTATAATGGGGTATGCTTAAGCCCCTAGCGTATTGGCCGTACCAGAGTGTACGGATGCTGGATGTCATGAATGAACATATATATAAAAAGGAAGAATGCAATAATAGTCTTAATGCTATGCATTGTTTATTCAAAAAGGTGCGTTAAAGCGGAATGATACAGGTAGTGCGATAAGCAAAAAATAGGACTATGTCCCCTCCAAGGGCAAGCTGAGGAATAGTATTAAAGCAAGTATTTCACTCGTTATCGTAATCCACCTGGGAGTTACGTGGTGTGACATAGCTTTCTGCCTCCTTGGTTGCTGCATCATGTGTTCGGCAATCATGCTGCCGGACAGGTTTCCAGAGATTAAAGTCCTGAAAGAGAAAAATAAAAAGGCAGGAAGCCCCTAGTGCGGTCTAAGCCGCGTCTTGGGGCGTGCCGTAGTCGTGCCCCCTCCCCACCTATGCCCATGGTATTTTCAATGCGTAATTATGTACGCGTGGCACGGATTTCGCCGTTAGGCTGGGACCGGGGTAGGGGGCACATTGCTAGATGAGCTCGAAACATGCCAGGCGGTCCAGTTGCCGATTACTCTGGGCGCGCTTGAAGGTGTCCGGGTCCTTAATAGCCGAACTAGTGGATTGCCTTAAGAGGCTGCTTTGCACTTCAGGTGCGAGGGCCGCAGTGTGCTCCTTCGTTCGGAGAGAGCGCTCTGTGTTTCCATTAACTATAATGACCCCCCGAGGTCCTGGCATCTTGAGCTTGAGGTATGCATAATGCGGTACCGCATTGAATCTCGCAAATGCGGTTCGCCCGAGCAGTGCATGATAACTACTACGGAATGGGACTATATCGAAGATTAACTCTTCGCTTCGGAAGTTATCCGGGGATCCGAAGACCACCTCCAGTGTGACTGAGCATGTGCAATGGGCCTCTACACCTGGTATGACGCCTTTAAAGGTCGTTTTTGTGGGTTTGATCCTTGAGGGGTCTATACCCATTTTGCGCACTGTGTCCTGATAAAGCAGGTTTAGGCTGTTGCCGCCATCCATATACTCGGGTGAGGTGAAATCCGTCAATGATTGGGTCTAGGACCAGTGCAGCGAATCCTCCATGACGGATACTAGTGGGGTGGTCTCTGCGACCGAAGGTGATCGGATAGGAGGACCATGGGTTGAACTTTGGGGCGACTGGCTCCAACGCATATACGTCCCTGAGCGCCCGCTTCCGCTCCCTCTTGGGGATGTGGGTTGCGTATATCATGTTCACCGTCCGCACTTGTGGGAGGAGCCTCTTCTGTCCTCCGGTTTTCGGCTGCCGGGGCTCCTCCTCGTCATCGCTATGTGGCCCCTTATCTTTGTTTTCGGCATTTAACTTGCCGGTCTGCTTGAACACCCAACAATCCCTGTTGGTGTGGTTGGCTGGCTTGTCGGGGGTGCCATGTATTTGACACGAGCGATCGAGTATACGGTCCAAACTGGATGGGCCCGGAGTGCTTCTTTTGAATGGATTTTTCCACTGACCGGGTTTAGAGCCTTTGAATCCGGCATTAACTGTCGTATCCTCGGTATTGTCACTGTTAATGCGGTGCTTATGTTTGTTGCGACGTGACCTACCGTTGCCGTCATTGGTATCCGAAGTACCATGTTTCTTTGATATGTTATTGCTGCGAGCCAACCAGCTGTCCTCTCCCACACAAAAGCGGGACATGAGTGTCGTGAGGGCTGCCATAGATTTTGGCTTTTCCTGGCCAAGGTGCCGGGGGAGCCATTCGTCGCGGATGTTGTGCTTAAAAGCTGCTAGGGCCTCTACATCCGGACAGTCGACGATTTGATTTTTCTTTGTTAGGAACCGTGTCCAGAATTGCCTGGCCGATTCCTCTGGCTGCTGAATTATATGGCTCAAGTCATCGGCATCTGGCGGTTGCACATAAGTGCCCTGGAAGTTGTCAAGAAATGCGGCTTCCAGATCCTCCCAACAGCCGATGGACTCTGCTGGCAAGCTATTGAGCCAATGCTGAGCTGGTCCTTTGAGTTTGAGTGGGAGGTATTTAATGGCGTGTAGATCATCACTGCGGCCCATGTGGATATGCAGGAGGAAGTCCTCGATCCATACCGCAGGATCTATTGTGTCATTGTATGATTCTATATTTACGGGTTTGAAACCCTCTGGGATTTGATGATCCATTACTTCGTATGTGAAGCATAAGGGGTGTGCGGCGCCTCTGTACTGGGCTATATCGCGAGCAGATCCAATGAGTCTTGCCCGCTGTGTTCGGCCCGGCCGGATTTACTTTTACTGTATCCGGCGTGACGATTATCGTCTCGCGTAGTGGCGCGCCCTCGTGATCCATAGATTGATCTTGCATGTTTTGCTTTGTCCTCCAATACGTCTCGCAGGTCTGGCGTATTTCCCCATGCCTTTTTATTTGAATGGCGTCGGGGTGCAGGCTGAGCTTTTGGCTGGAATGCCTCACTATCGCGGCCACGAGTTGGCCGATCAGCCGCGTCATACGCTTCCTCCTCCAGTCGGGGTAGCAGCCTGCATTTTGGGTAACTCTTGGAGGGGCATTCGAGTTTACATTCCTCGGCCGCAAGGACTTCAGTCCATCTGTCAACTAGCAAATCTTGATCAGCTTGAAGTTGCTGCTCCTTTTTCTTAAGGCTATTTGTCGTGGCTATAAGCCGGCGCTTGAAGCGCTCTTGTTCGACGGGATCCTCTGGCACAACGAATTCGTCATCGTCGAGGCTTGCCTCATCTTCGGAGGGAGGCATGTAATTATCATCCTCCGCCTCTCTGTCTGCCGCTCTCTCTGGAGGGTTGGCTTCTCCATCCTCCTGCCCTAAATCGTGCTGGAGGGGATTGTTGCCGTCCTGGGCACTGTCTGGAGTGTTGTTATCTCCCGTGCCAGTATCACCACTCTTGCTTTGGCGGGACTTAGAACGGCGCCGCTGACGTCGGTGCTTGGGTTGCTTCTTGGAGGGGTCATCCTCCGCTGTCTCGTCGTCATTGCCTTCTTTGGGTGTGTCCACCATGTATATATCGTATGATGAGGTGGTTGTCCAGTGCCCTGTAGGCAGTGGTTCCTCTTCGTCTCCCGCATCGTCGTCCATACCGTCGATGTCTTCGGAGTTGAAGTTGAGAATGTCAGTTAAGTCATCGACAGTGGCTACTAAGTGGGTGGTGGGTGGGCGGCGAATTTCTTCGTCATCCACATCCCAATCCTGCCGGACATAGTTCGACAGGGATTCTCCTGACAAGGAGAGAGACCTTAATGAGTTCAATATGTCACCAAAGGGCGAGTGCTGGAAAACATCCGCGGAGGTCAACTCCATGATCGACGCCCAATCGGATTCGATAGGAACGAGCGCAGGCGGTTCGGAGTCTGTGGCCGGAGAAGGGTCCGGCAGTTTGACAACACGACTCTCGTGCGGGGTAAGGTCGATGTTCGGCTCGATCGCCGCTGAGGATGAGGCCTCCATGGTGGGGTCTATCCACCCATCCATGGATGTCGGCGTTCTGGGAACGGGGGTCCCCAGACTTGCCTGCCTGCGGCCTGTGGCGTGGCTCAAAGGGGGGCCCAGCACGGCCCATCTTCATCAACACAGACCCAAGACCCTCGCGAGGGGCCAAGCCTCGCGGGGCGGACGACACGGAGCTTCCTCAGGCACGGCTTCACCAGGGTGGCTCGCGAGGAGGCGGAGAGATCAAGGCGGGGTACCTCACGAGGTGCCCGTGACGCAAGCCATGACGACCAAGGGCGCCAGGCGGGCACCAGCCCGCGCAGTGTCCTCCTTTCCCCTTTGGTGCAAAGGGGGCAAGCGCAGCCGTGGAGTACCGAGGCATCAGGCAAAGGTTGCCGTTTCGGTGCAAGAAGACCAAGACCAGGAGGACCGCAAGATGGAGGTCATCGTGGAGCCTAAGACGGCATCACCACCAGAGCTTTGTGCAGGCGAGGACCAACTTTAGTCAGGATAAGTGTACTAGATGTTCCCCTTCAAAATGGCCAATTGTTGGCGCCCTTCCCACTCAATATTTGGGAAGAGGCCCAGGGCCATTGCCTATAAATAGGACCAGCCACCCACAAGGATCGAGGTTTGGGTTCGAGGTAAAAGGAAGGTTAGAGACAGAGATCTAGGATCAAGGATCGGATCGAAACCAGAGAGAGAAGCGTGACTGAACTCCTCCTAGCAGTTCGTCCCCCCCAGCAAAGAGCAGACCCTCGCCAGGCTATTCTTCCTTGTATTGTTCATCATCATCAGCCCAAGAGGCAATCCACCACACCACACACCGGAGTAGGGTATTACACCACAACGGTGGCCCGAACCAGTATAAACCCTGTGTCTCTTGTGTTGCTCTTTCCTTAGCTTAGATCTTAGCGAGGCGGAGGGGTGCAGGTAGGTAGAAGGCGAAATCTCTGCACGCACCCCAGTGTTCGAACCTCAAGGGTCTGCCGGAACCCGAAATCCGACATTTGGCGCGCCACGTAGGGGTGCGCCGGGATCCACCTTCTATCGCTTCGTGCCCCATCGCGTCGTCATCACCATGTCCGGCGAACAGGCGGGCAACCCAGATCCATGGGCGGCATGGCCCGCCCGTGCAGAGCCGCATGCCTTGGGCGACCCCGTGCCCCAGGCAGCTCGCGGTCCGCAGGGCGCTGCGGGCCGCGGGCGACGCGGACAGGCTTCGACAGCTCTTACACCGCGGCAAGCGCGGTCGGCAGCAAGGGCCTCCAATCACGCCGCGACCACGACACCGTACACCCGCCGGGAACAGGCGAACTCGAGGGCCGCGCTCACGGTGGCCCGAGAGCTGCTGCAGTGCAGGCTGCTGGAGGGCGGCCGCGACGTGCTGCTGGAGCGGGTGGCAGAGCTCCTGGGCTTCGCCGCCTCGGGGGCTCACCCCTTCTGCACCCAGCTCCCATCTCAAGCCCAGGGCGGCCCGCGCGGGGGCTCCGCGCGAGCCCGCGGGCTCCAAGGCTACTCCAACGCCAGCGAAGCTGTCGGCACCGGACCGGCGGCGGCGCTACCCCCAGTCCCGGTCCGCGAAGAAGAAGGACTCGACGCGACCCGCGGCCCAAGTGGACAGCCATGCTACCACCCCACGGTGGGAGCGTCAAGCAGCGCTGCATGGCACGCGGAGCACTACGGCATGGCCTTCGAGATGACGGCGCCGGAAGAATATGTGCCCCTCATGATGGACCAAGGACACCCTTACCAAGGCGAACAAGGCTCGCTCCTCAGCCCGAGCTGGGGGGACGAGGCGCCAGAAGCTGAGCCCTTCCAGGAGCCCCGGGAAGGTCCCACTGGCCACGCTGGAGGCAACGATTATCGGGTACCGCTAATTCCTCAAGGGCAAGCATATGCTAATCATGGATCGCAGGAGGTGCAGGTCGCCACAGTGAGCAGCAGGCCCGCTCCCACAGTCTCCTACCCCTCGGGAGGAGGGCGCAGGTGGCTGTAGGAGAGGGGCCGAGATCCGCCATCACCACCGCGGCGTTCGAAGCAAGGTGTTCTCAGGAGGTAGGCCCTCTGTTGGGGAGGTGCCTCAGGGCCTGCCCCTGGTGGAGGACCCATGGTCGTCGGGGGAACCGCTGGCGACCGCTCTACCCCATCGGCGGCGTCCTGGTTTTCGGTCGTCGTTGATGGCACTAGAGTGTGGTGCAAGGCGGGGCCCTCGTCTGGCGATATGAAGCAAGGCCGGTTCCTGTGAAGAAGGCCCAGTGCCTGTGAAGCTCGCCGCCCCGTGACACTCTCACATAATAATGAGTGGGGCTGTACACGCCCCGGAGTCTCAGGGGTGTCGGCCTCAGGCCTTGGGGCTCCCTCCCACGCCCAGTGGCAACACTTAGCTCCGTGCTGGTGAGAAGACGTCCAAGACTAGATTAGGTGCCGGACGCGGCCTTTTGTCTGCTTTCGTTGCTTTTCCCTTTGGTTGTCGCTTTCCCCCGCTGGATTCAAGTTGGATTCGAATTTGAGATTTGCGTGTGTTCGGGGAAGGGGTGCTTAGTCTCGTTCGAGCAATTCCTCGCGTTTTGGTTACCACTTCGCCTCAGCTGCCTCCCCTCGTGAGCCCCTCGCGAGCCAGGTCAGGCCTAGCTTGCGCGCAGCCCAGACTACCGCCGCCATGTCCTCTCAGGCGGGTGTTTTACTGTAGGTCCTACGGATTCAATCAGGGAACACTCAGAACACCACAGCCTCCCACAACACCAACGAATGTCAAGAGCTCCGAGCCGTGCGAGAAGGAAGGATCGGCCGTCGCCCCGACCGCGGTGACCGGGGCTACGGTCGAGGAGGAGGAAGGAACGCAGGACGCTGGGAAGACCGTCGTCCGCACCAAGGGTGGCGCGATCAACCTCGCGAGGATCGCTGGCAAGATCCGCCTCGCGAGGGAGACTAGAGGGATCAGCCTCGCGAGGATCGCCCGCAAGGCAGCGCAGGCCTTCCTCCGCTGCCGCCGCAGCCAAGGAGGAACGAGGACCGCCACCAGGACAAGGGGGTTGGGGGCTTCTAGGAGCCGCACGCGATCGCCTGCATCCTGGGCGGGGCTCAAGCCCCAGCCTCTCAACGCATCTTCAAGCAGTTCGCCCGCGAAGTGAATGCAGTCCTTCCCAAGCTCGAAGCCACGCGCCCTCTCAGGTGGTCGGCGTGCGCCATCACGTTCAGCTCAGCAGATCAGCTCAAGTGTGCGGCTATAGCCGGAGTCCTCCCGATGCTTTGTTCCCCAATCATCAGCAATGTGGTGCTCACCAGGACCCTCATCGATAGCGGGGCAGGGCTCAACGTCCTGTCCGTGGAAACATTCAACAATCTCCAAGTGCCCTACAGCCAGCTTCAGCCAACCAAGCCTTTCTCTGGAGTCACCGACGGCTCCACGGTCCCGATTGGGCAGGTCCGCCTCCCTGTCACCTTCGGGGCACACGACAACTACCGCACCGAGCTCATCGACTTCGACGTCGCTCACATTCGCCTGCCGTACAACACCATCCTTGGGTACCCAGCGCTGACCAAGTTCATGGCCGTAACTCACCACGGCTACAACGTCCTCAAGATGCCAGGAAGTGGCGGAGTCATCATGGTGCCCTGTGAAGAGAAGGACGCAGTGTGTTCCCTGGAGCGAGCCTTTCGGGCCGCGTCACTGGAAGACCCGGATCGCGGAAGCAGGAGGCTTCTCGAGACCGCCCCCAAGAAGAAGACATCGTCCGGCCCGGCCCCTCAGGAGGCAGGCCCCTCTGGGCCCGCGCCTGCCCAGGGGGAACCTCCTTCCATCGCATAGGAAAGCGCGCCCGGCGCCCTCCTCAGGCAGGGCTCGGGGGCTCTCCCCTGGAGGGCCACCGACCTGGCTAGGGTCACGAGGGAGGCGCTTGGGCACCACATGGAGGCATGTTTCGAAGCACGTTTCCCTCAAGAAGGAGTAAGGCAAGGAGAGCCAGACCCTCAGGAGTTCGTCAGCAAGGCCATTCAGGAGCTACAGGAGTCAAGAGTCATGAAAGGCGGCCGCCGCCTACCAGCAGTGGCTCCCCATCCAGGTGAGGATGGTGGGCTGCGCGTCTGCATCGACATACCAGGGCTCAACCGAGTCGCCTCTCTGGAGCGCCTCTGGCCCTCGCGAGTGGGGCGCTGCGGAGGTCCACCCCACAGCTACGTTCGCATGCCTTACGGCTTACCGAACGCGGCTGCCACGTACCAGCTCCTCATGAGGGGCATCATGGAGGCACAAGAGGCCAGGCGTTCCGCAGCCCTGGCGGAGATGGAGATGGTCCGCGAGGAGCCACCAGCGCCTCGGGAGCCTCCCGAGGCCCCTAGGCCTGGGGGCTCGTGAGGGTCGGCTTCCGCAGCCCACCGAGTCTGCTACACCAACAGTCCTTCATCCTCAACATCATCAGGTGACATCTTACAAGTTTCATTTCCAGCTCGGAGCGCCCCCCCAGGGCTGCATTATTCCCAGGCCGCGTGGGTCCGTCCCTGCGGCATGTATCCCTTTTATTTCATGTTGTTAGCTTACCTTGTTGGGGGCGCCCCTCGGGATGCATCATCCCCAAGTCGCTCGGGCCTGACCCAGTGATGTTCGCCTTCCCAGCATCTATTTGAATGAATCCACTCCTTCGCGGCTAATGTGTTTGACCTAGTTGCCTGCTCAACTGACGCCAACTGACGGAACTGCTCCCAAACGGCACGACGCTTGCGCATGGGTCCGTCCCTGCAACGCCGACAAACCTGAATGGCTAAGCTCTGGTCGCGGCAGCCCCGCATGGCACCACCTCGTCAAGCCTTCAGTGCCTCATCGCCCCTCGGAAGCAACCAACGGCTGACTGTCAATTGTCATGGCAACCCCTCGTTCTATCTATGATGGGTTTACAGGATCTCCTAAAGGAGCCGCGTCAGGCAAGGCCCTTGCGGTGTCTCCTTCACTCTCATCCGCGTGAACCGCTTGCACGTTAAAGGGGGGGTGCCTGAGCATCGCGACTCAGGGCTCCTACTGGCTCTCCAGCCCTCACCCTCTAGCCTTGTCCACGGCATCGCGACCTGGCATACCAGCGACGGCTGAGACTCGCTCGAGGGCCAGGACCCGAGGACGTAGAGCAGAAAGGGGAGCAAAGGCGGGAGGGGAGGGACACGCGAGGACCTCGCCGAGCAGCCTCATGCCTGCCGATGCACGGACCCGGCGACACACCAGTGAGCGACCCCTGATTCTTGAGATAAGTCACCACCCGGAAGCGCCAGCTACCGTGGCACCATCCCCGCACCTAATGCAATCCCGTGTTAGCAACGCCGCTCTCCTTTCTCACCGAACGACGGCTGCTTGAGCGCCAAAGGGGACCTCCTGAGCATCGCGACTCAGGGGCTCTTACCGGACTCCGGGTCGCTCACCTCCTGGCCTTGAGCACGGCATCGCAACCTGGCATACCAGCGACGGCTGAAGCCGGCTTGGGACTGGGACCTGTCGGCGCAGAGCACCAAGCCCTTGTGAGGTTCGAAAGGGAGAACTGAGCTAAGACGGAATGAGCAACTCGCACAATTCTACGACAAGGGTTATATTAACAAAACAGGATCACAGGCACCTTACAAGCCCCCACGGGACGCGTCTTTGATTCCTAGCAGGGAACAGATCCTAAAAGGACGCTAACTACGCGCGCCCCTGCAAAAGACGCCATCATCAACAGTGGGCCGTCAAGCACCGGTGCCAACCCCATCCAAATCAGAGGCGGCGACGGCCTGACGAGCCCGCCCTGCTCCAGGAGCGGCGCCGGCTCGGGGGCTCGTAGCTGTCGTCGCTCATCTCCGGAGTCCCGAAGAGCTCGCCGGAGTCGCTTGAACCTCCGCCGCCTCCGCCGCCTGAGGATCCGCCAAGGGAGCGGTCGGCGGGCCCAGTCCTCGCCGCAGCAGGGTCTCGGCCACCTCTCCCGGGGCAGCACTCCAGCCGACGCCCGTTCGCGTCGAAGACCTTGAAGAACATCATCGAAGCACCATCGTACTCCAAGTGGATCGTGAAGGCGCCGCTTGTCCTGCAAACCCGGGCGACTTCGCTCCAGCCTCGAGTCATGAAGACCTCGCCCGAGGTGACGACCGCAACCTCTGCCTCGGTCGTGAGGGTGCTGCAATCGGTGTGCTACAGCCAAAGCTCCAGGAGTTCTCCCTGCGAGATGATGGAGGCGAAGAAGGGAGGAAGGCGAATCCAAGACTGAGGAGGCATGGCGGCGTGGAGCACGAACTCTCGGGAGGAGCCCTCGGTGTGGACCCCAGGGGGGACGACCCACACCGTCGTGACCCGTCGGCGCCGACGGCGGCGCCGCCCGTGGCGATCAGCATCAACTCCTTCAGGGCCCTCGATGTGAGCATACAAGGGAAGCGGGAACCCCGGCGGTGCCCGCTCGCACCAGGGCCTCGACACCACCTGATAGGCCCCCTCGTCCGGGCCCTGGAGGGCGAGCCATTTCTTCGGCGGGAGCGGGTCTAGTTCCTCTCGGGGAGCCTTTCCCTTCTCTGCCGTCGAGAACCGGCGGATCAGAGCCATCGCAGCAAGACGGAGCAAGGACCAGGAAGAAGGAGAAGCAAGAAGGGATGGAATAGAAGGGCGCGCGCCGTTCCGTACTTATGGCCGGCGAAGGCCAACCGCCGACCTCCACGACCGCAGGTAATCATGACCCGCTTTGCATGCAGGGGCTTGTCCAATCCGTGCAGTCGCCGAGGCGCCATGGGGAAGTGGAGACGCCCACGTCCAATCAACCGCCATGCAGCGCCCAAGACCGCAGGCTGTTAGGGCCCGCGGCGCTTCGCTCTTGCCCTTCCGCATCCCTGCACGGCCAAGTTCGGGCGCGCCTTGGGCCCGGGGGCTACTGTCGGCGTTCTGGGAACGGGGGTCCCCATACTTGCATGCCTGCGGCCTGCGGCGTGGCTCAAAGGGGGGCCCAGCATGGCCCATCTTCATCAACACAGACCCAAGACCCTTGCGAGGGGCCAAGCCTCGCGGGGCGGACGACACGGAGCTTCCTTAGGCACGGCTTCACCAGGATGGCTCGCGAGGAGGCAGAGAGATCAATGCGGGGTACCTCACGAGGTGCCCATGACGCAAGCCATGACGACCAAGGGCGCCAGGCGGGCGCCAGCCCGCGCAGTGTCCTCCTTTCCCCTTTGGTGCAAAGGGGGCAAGCGCAGCCGCGGAGTACCGAGGCATCAGGCAAAGGTTGCCGTTTCGGTGCAACAAGACCAAGACCAGGAGGACCGCAAGATGGAGGTCATCGTGGAGCCCAAGACGGCATCACCACCAGAGCTTTGTGCTGGCGAGGACCAACTTTAGTCAGGATAAGTGTACTAGATGTTCCCCTTCAAAATGGCCAATTGTTGGCGCCCTTCCCGCTCAATATTTGGGAAGAGGCCCAGGGCCATTGCCTAATCGGATTCGATAGGAACGAGCGCAGGCGGTTCGGAGTCCGTGGCCGGAGAAGGGTCCGGCAGTTTGACAACACGACTCTCGTGCGGGGTAAGGTCGATGTTCGGCTCGATCGCCGCTGAGGATGAGGCCTCCATGGTGGGGTCTATCCACCCATCCATGGATGTCGGCGTTCTGGGAACGGGGGTCCCCAGACTTGCCTGCCTGTGGCATGGCTCAAAGGGGGGCCCAGCACGGCCCATCTTCATCAACACAGACCCAAGACCCTCGCGAGGGGCCAAGCCTCGCGGGGCGGATGACACAGAGCTTCCTCAGGCACGGCTTCACCAGGCTGGCTCGCGAGGAGGCGGAGAGATCAAGGCGGGGTACCTCACGAGGTGCCCGTGACGCAAGCCATGACGACCAAGGGCGCCAGGCGGGCACCAGCCTGCGCAGTGTCCTCCTTTCCCCTTTGGTGCAAAGGGGGCAAGCGCAGCCGTGGAGTACCGAGGCATCAGGCAAAGGTTGCCGTTTCGGTGCAAGAAGACCAAGACCAGGAGGACCGCAAGATGGAGGTCATCGTGGAGCCTAAGACGGCATCACCACCAGAGCTTTGTGCAGGCGAGGACCAACTTTAGTCAGGATAAGTGTACTAGATGTTCCCCTTCAAAATGGCCAATTGTTGGCGCCCTTCCCACTCAATATTTGGGAAGAGGCCCAGGGCCATTGCCTATAAATAGGACCGGCCACCCACAAGGATCGAGGTTTGGGTTCGAGGTAAAAGGAAGGTTAGAGACAGAGATCTAGGATCAAGGATCGGATCGAAACCAGAGAGAGAAGCGTGACTGAACTCCTCCTAGCAGTTCGTCCCCCCCAGCAAAGAGCAGACCCTCGCCAGGCTATTCTTCCTTGTATTGTTCATCATCATCAGCCCAAGAGGCAATCCACCACACCACACACTGGAGTAGGGTATTACACCACAACGGTGGCCCGAACCAGTATAAACCCTGTGTCTCTTGTGTTGCTGTTTCCTTAGCTTAGATCTTAGCGAGGCGGAGGGGTGCAGGTAGGTAGAAGGCGAAATCTCCGCACGCACCCCAGTGTTCGAACCTCAAGGGTCTACCGGAACCCGAAATCGACAATGGATGACGCAACTAGCTCCGAACTGAGGGTCAGAGCAGCTACCGGTGCGATTTCTCGAACACTGTACAATGGTAGAGCTAAATCGTACTCATCATGACCGCGTGGCGCACAAGGCAGGGGCTCGAATCCGTCGAAGATCAAGTCTCCGCGGATATCGGCCATGTAATTTAAGCTTCCAAACCTGACCTGGTGGCCAGGGGCGTAACTTTCGATCTGCTCCAGATGGCCAAGCGAGTTGGCCCGTAGTGCGAAGCCGCCGAACACAAAGATTTGTCCGGGGAGAAAAATCTCACCCTGGACTACATCATTATCGAATATCGTAGGAGCCATCGAGCCTAACGGCGACGACACAGAGGAACTCTCAATGAAAGCACCAATGTCGGGTGTCAAACCAGCGGATCTCGGAGGGGGTCTGAAACTGTGCGTCCTAAGGCGGATGGTAACAGGAGGCAGGGGACAACGATGTTTCACCCCAGGTTTTGGGCCCTCTCTTGATGGAGGTAAAACTCTACGTTCTGCTTGATTTATTCTTGATGATATGAGTATTACAACAGTTGATCTACCACGAGATCGAAGATGCTAAACCCTAGAAGCTACCCTATGGTAATGATGTATGTTGTCCCTACAGACTAAAACCCTCCGGTTTATATAGACACCGGAGAGGGCTAGGGTTACACAAGGTCGGTTACAAAGGAGGAGATATCCATATTTGTACTACCTAGCTTGCCTTCCACGCCAAGTAGAGTCCCATCCGGACACGAGACGAAGTCTTCAATCTTGTATCTTCATAGTCCAACAGTCTGGCCAAAGGATATAGTCCAGCTGTCCGGAGACCCCTAATCCCAGACTCCCTCAGCTGGTGATGCCAAAGTCACCGGAGTATGTGGATGAAGAAATAGCCAAGTCCTGGTCTAGGCCGAGGTGGACGGAGCAGGCCGGTGAGGAGTTGTTGTAGCTTCCATGTCAGCCGAGGTGTTGAAGTAGTTCGGTGTGATGGACATTGGCTCGAAGAAGCAAAAAGTGCGGCCATGCCGACCCAGGTCGTAACTTGTGACGCGGCCAATGCTGGTCTGATGAAGTGACCATGAGGCGATGCCAGTGTGCCTGCTCCGTGTAATCCGTAGGGCGGCGATGTTGGTGATTATTTATCCTTGGCGATTACAAACTCTTATTCGGCTCGCCGAGGGGAGGATCCAAAGAAGTTGAGCTCGGCTAAAAAAGCGACGACATGTCTAGCGCAGGTCGGCAGTCATGGAGCTATATTGTCGGATTGGTTTGACACCTGCGTGATGGCGAAGATTACCTCAGAGGAGGATTAAAATTTTATGGGCGCGTGTTAAAAACAACGCACAATACCTTAGAAGAAAATTCTTTTTTAAAAAGTTTGTCAAATATCACGTTCATAAAGAAACATGAATTCGGGTTGGATCCGTATTTGCGCAGAAAATAGATCTGAAAAGTGACGCACTAATCGGAAGGTTCCTGGAGTTTGGACAGTTGGATCGAGCTGAAATTTTGAGGGGTAGTAGATATGGAATTCCACAGAAGATGGACGGTTGGATCTTCCAAAGGACTTACGAGCTGGGCTCTGGAGACCACGCCCTAAACTTGTCCAGATTCCCGTCTGGATTTGACAGGGCTCCGGTATATCGTAGATTGTCAGAGATTCCTCCATCGGAACTCGACAAAATTTTCCAGGGTTGTTGCAGACTCGATTCCACACAATTTCACCAACGCGGTCATTAAAACGACACTCGAGGAGGCGGTGGCGGCGGACACACGTTCGCTGTCCAGAAAAACAGCACGGTCGCCCGAGGGCAATGTTGACGTTGAGCCCCCGAGCTCCATGGACGATTCCTCCATGATCTTGATAGAGATTGGAGTTGGTGTTGATAAAGGCCCTCGTCCGAACATGACGATCGGAGGCAGGGCACAGTCCTCGGTCAAGCCAAGGTGGCCAGTTGAGCCGGTGACGTAGATGTCAACGTCGTAGTCAATCTGCAGACGAGCCATCAATCCTTTTGCCGATCACACAGCGGAACTCTCAATGAAAGCACCAATGTCGGTGTAAAAACCGGTGGATCTCGGGTAGGGGGTCCCAAACTGTGCGTCTAAGGAGGATGGTAAAAGAGGCAGGGGACGCGATGTTTACCCAGGTTCGGGCCCTCTTGATGGAGGTAATACCCTACGTCCTGCTTGATTGTTCTTGATGATATGAGTATTACAAGAGTTGATCTACCACGAGATCGTAGAGGCTAAACCCTAGAAGCTAGCCTATGGTATGATTGTATGTTGTCCTACGGACTAAAACCTCTAGTTTATATAGACACCGGAGGGGGGATAGGGTTACACGGAGTCGGTTACAAGGGAGGAGATCTACATATCTATATTGCCTAGCTTGCCTTCCACGCCAAGGAGAGTCCCATCCGGACACGGGACGAAGTCTTCAATATTGTATCTTCATATCCAACAGTCTGGCCAAAGGATATAGTCTGGCTGTCCGGAGACCCCCTAATCCAGGACTCCCTCAGTAGCCCCTAAACCAGGCTTCAATGACGATGAGTCAGGCGCGCAGTATTGTCTTCGGCATTGCAAGGCGGGTTCCTCCTCCGAATACTCCAGGGAAGATTTTGAACACAAGGATAGTGTTTGGCCCTGCAAAATAATTTCCACATACCACCGTAGAGAGAATAATATTTCCACAAATCTAATTTGCTGATGCGTTTTGACAGCACGACGTTACGTCATGGCCCGACATTATTCGAAATGTTTTTCTAAACCAGCACCGCACATATCGCGAGGCGGTTTTCTTGACACGTCTTGTCGAAGCAGAGATCGTTTCCCCCTTATTACGGGATTCTCATCAATACGGACGTGGGTAACCCACTCGTGCCCGTTGGTATGACTCCTCGATTTTAGGCGAGTCCAAAACGGCCGCAGGGAGGAGGCTTGATATTCACCCTTTTTATAAAGAGGCCAAGACATGTCCCTTTTTCCTCTCGCGCTTAATCGAATCCTTCCCCCACCTTGAGTTCCAACACCCCAGGCTCAGGTCAGGCACTTCGGACCTTCAACCATGTCTGGATCCAACCTCCAAGGTCGGTGGATGCCTTCCTCTATCACAGAGGAGGACATCAAGAAGTGAGAGAGGCCAGATATCTGACCTGCCGAATCTCGCAAAGGCTGGCCCGCCCGAGGGCAGGTCATCCCCACTCCCGAACCCAACGAGAGTGTTGTGTTCATCTCTCACTTCCTCCGAGGACTAGGCCTCCGCTCTGGACCCTTTGTTAGGGGGGCTCATGTTCTATTACGGGCTGGATTTCCATGATCTGGCCGGATTCCCTCCTTCACATCTCGTATTTATCATCGTATGGTGAGGCCTTCCTTCGCAATTACCCCTCACTTCCGGCTTGTGGCTCAGACCTTCAAATGTGAAGACCAAAGATGATCGAGGGGCGGCACGCAGAGTGGCGAAGGTGCCCGTAATAAGCAAAAGCGCTGATGCTCCATGGCCAGAGGGTTCCTTCCCCAGAGATGTCCAGTTTGTGGGGCAGCGGGAGTGGGTTTTATATCAATAGCTCCCCGGAGTGCCAAGTGGATAGCCGCCCCTGCCTTTTTCGCTCGGGCCCCCCCACCACAACTGACGTCATGGATCAGCGAGGGGCTAAACTGGGGTCCAGTAAAGGATGTGCCGATATTGCAGAGTCGCATCCGAGATCTCATTGAGAGAGACGTCAACCTGGTCACGTGATGCAGGTCATGCTAGTTCGCCAGGTCCCGCCTTGCAAACGTAGATCCTCGTTTGTGGGAGTTCAACCCGGAGGGCCCGTGAATTCATTCAGCACTTCCTCGGGCAATGACGCTCAGAGGAGATGTACAAGTTGTTCTTCGGACCACAATAAAAGTGTCGGACACCACCGGAGGATGCGGGTCTGAGCTGTAATCTACCCGGATACCCAAGTAAGTAATCCCATGGCCGACACACTGTTTCTCTTATTTATCATAACAATCATTCTGAAAAGTCGCTCTTTGACCAGGACTGGATAACAAAGGCGAAGATGATCAGGTGTACCGGTCCCCTTCCGAGGGCTTGGCCATCCAGTACTAGACAAGAATGCTGAAGCGGCGCCTTATCAGGAGCCCTCAGAAGGAAGATAAAGGGGGGAATAAAGAGGCCGAAAGTGAGCCTCACTCACTACTCGTCCCAACCGGGGGAATGAGCGCCTCCGCGAAGGAGGATAACCATGGCAAAGAATCTGACATTCCCTCTCCCCGAGGAAGGAAGAGGACCACCTTTGAAGATCCGGAAACAGAGGTTTCCAAATGAGGGAAGAAATCTTCGCTAGAGGGTCCTGCCCCGAGGGGTACCCTTGCCGCACAGTGTCCGCAAGGGAATCAGCCCTCTACCGAGCTGTAAGTAATCGAAAAGTACTTAGTAGTGAAAATATCCTACCTTACTTCTGAAGACAATAACCGAAGCTTATATCTTGTAGTTCGGATCGTAGCCCTTCTCGACAGAGTTCGTCTTCGGGGGATCTTCTTCCGGAGATGATGGAGAGCGAAACACCTCCCCCTGCCACCCCGCCTCATGAGGCGGGCGACCCTGAAGTGTCGTCGTGGAGGGTTTCTCCTGATCCCGCCAAGGCCAGGGGGTCTCCTTGGCCACCCGGAGTCCTCAGTGTTCGACTCGTAAAGAGAGCGACAGAAAGAATCTGGAAACTGTATCAGTGTTTGGTCGGTACGCTGAAGGGATTTTCTGGAGCAAGCGTCCAATCTCAAGCGGCATCGTACGCTAATGGGTACGGGTAATTGAAGGATTTTCATCCACTGAAATGCATGAGCTTTTATGAGTCTGCTGAAGCCTTTGAGGTACGTGAAATAGTGTATGTTTTTGACAGTACCGTACACGTTAGAAGTACGGGTGATCCCCAAGGTGAAGAACTTGGGCGAATGTAACCTTTATCCAATAACTCCTTAATCTGATTCTTAATTTCCACCAAATCCTTTGCTGGCATCCGGTACGGTTGCTTCGAAATTGGGCCTGTACCTGGCAATAACTCAATCAAAAACTCAATGTCTCTATCCGGTGGCATGCCTGGTAATTCCTCAGGAAATACATCAGGAAAATCCTTTACCACTGGTACTTCTTCTTGCACAACTCCTGTTAGGCAGTTTACTTGTGTCCTGTTTGGCACATGCGGGATACATACTTGATCCTTCTTCCTTCTGGTGTGGTAAGCAAAATTGACTTACTAGCACATTCAATATTCCCTTCATACTTTCGATAACCAATCCATGCCTAATATCACATCCAATCCTTGAGATTCCAATACTATTAGGTCTGAGGGAAACACATAGTTACCAATCCTTAATGGTAACCGATCACACCATCGTCTAGCCATATACTCCGCTCCTGGTGAGCTTACTAACATGGGTGACCTAAGGGCTTGGGTTGGCAGGTTATATTTATCCACAAATCCCCTTGATATGTATGAATGCGATGCACCAGTATCAAAAAGAACGAGTGCGGTAAATGTCTTAACCAAAAACTTACCGATTACTGCATCAGGCTGATCTTCAACCTCCTCCACATTAACGTGGTTCACCTGTCCCCTATTGAAAGGGTTCGGCTTCTTCCCAGAGCTTCCATTGCCATTTCCATTCTGGCCTTCAGGACATTCATTGGCATAATGTCCGGTCTTGGAACACTTGAAACAGGTGACTTGACTCAGATCTCTCTTGGTTGGGGTCGATGGGGTGGTCGGTTCTGGCCGTTGCTTCCTCCATTCCCATTACCATTCTTGTGGCCATTATGGTTGTGCGAGCTACCTCCTCCATGGGTATGCTGAAACTGAAATCCCGGTTTAGGGGCAAAACGGGGCTTCTGCTGGGCTCCAGAGTTATACTTCCCCTGTCCATACTTCCTCTTACGGTTCTCAATCTGCTGTTGCTTCCCTTCAATCATGATGGCACGATCTACCAACTCCTGGTAGTTGTTGAAACTTGCTACCATCAACTGCATGCTTAGTTCATCATTCAGTCCTTCCAGAAACTTCTCCTGCTTAGCTGCATCCGTAGCAACGTCATCTGGGGCATAACGTGCTAACTTGCTGAAATCGTCAACGTACTGGCCAACTGTCCTTCCTCCTTGGCGTAAGTTGCGAAACTCACGCTTCTTCATGGCCATAGCTCCTGCTGAAACATGGGCAGTGCGGAAAGCTTGCTGAAACTGATCCCATGTGACAGTGTCAACTGGGTAAGTGGCTGTGAAATTCTCCCACCATGCTGCCGCGGGTCCGTCAAGCTGATGTGCGGCAAACTTCACTTTCTCACCATCTGTGCATCCTGCAGTGGTCAACTCCCTTCCTATCTTGCGGAGCCAATCGTCTGCTACTATTGGCTCGGTGCTACTGGAAAACACCGGCGGATTCAGCCTAAGGAAAACGGGCTAAGTGGTCAACAGGTGGTGGTGGTGGTGGGTTGTTGTTGTTGTTGTTTCTGCTGGTTCTGGACTAACATCTGCATCAATTGATTCTGCTGCTGGATCAACTGAGTGAGCTCCGGTGGAAATCCATTGTCACGTCTCGGAGGCATCTGAGGGTTTAGAAAAGACGAGAATTAAGAATAGAGTGAGGTCTAAAGAGAAAACACTACCCCAATGCACATGAGCAAATGCACACAAAATCACTTCATTCAATCAAACAAGGGCTTACAATCAGTCTAAAACTATCGCAAAAGTGCTCGACTATAATGTTTACATGGGGGAATACTACTACTATCTGGTGGTCATCTAGAAATTTGAACCGGTGGAAGACTCCATGATATCTGCTCCAGCTTCGTCTTCAAAGTCGGGTTCACTTGGATCCGAATCGGTGTCGTCGATGATGATGTAGTTGTCCGGACATGCGACGTACTCGTCTTCCTCCTTGGATGCTAACTTCCTCTTGAGTTCTTCAATCTCCTGCTTAAGATCGCCATTGTGTCTTGCTAGAGCTACGATCTCGTCCATGTAGTCCTTGCGTGTAGACTTCAGTTCTCCTTCTAGCTCGATGATCCTTGCCTTCGCATTCTTCAACTCTATCATATCATTGCACATCTGGTTCTCGTGGCGTCGAATGTGCTGGTTTAACTCCTGGATGAAAGATGCAATGGATCTATCCTTCTTGGTGCTGACTAACTCCCATTGTTCATCTCGGCGTCCGCAAATCTGGTAGATAGTGTCCTTGAGGTCTTCTTGATAAACTTCTCCAATGCGTCCATGGTGATATGAGCTGCCATGCTCCTTCCCAGACTCCAGGTTGGTGCATTGAAAACACTATCTATAGGCTTCGTGATTGGCGCGAATGTCCTTCCCGGAACGTGAGCTTGAATCTTCCAGCGCTCCTCTTCAGGCAGAGTGGCGTTGAAGGTTCCCGTGAAGCTTGGTAATCCAATGTTCAGGTACTTGGTGACTTCCTTCAAGTGAAATCCAAAAGGTGTGCCTTCATCCGGTTGAGCGTACTTAATCTTCGCGTTCGTCATCCTAAAGAGTAGAAAAGATGAGGAGTTAGAAAATGAGAAGAGAATGGTGATCTATGGCTTTAACTTAGTGGTCATGTCCTACAGTCAGCGTGTGCTCTGATACCATCTCCGTCGCGACCCGATCCGAATGGATCAAGCGCTCCATGCTCAGGTGTCATCCCTGGATCACTAATGCTGACACCACACAGTATATCGAAGGATTTATAGTAGAGTGGCAATCACACACTTATTACATTGTTGTCTCAAAAGAGAACTTATTACAATAAAAATGGCTTAAGGCCATCTAGTGTCGATAACAGCGGAAGACTCGGAAGATAAATGGGTCCATCAACTCCAACGGCATCACTGAGTATAGAACCACGACCTAAAACACCTTACTCATCGTCTGAAAAGTCTGCAACATGAAAGTTGCAGCCCGAAAACGGGTCAGCACATGGAATATGCTGGCAAAGTAACACATAGAGAGTAATGGAATGAAACAGCTATACTATATGCATATATGGCTGGTGGAAAGCTCTATGGTTACAGTTTTGCGTAAAGCCAGTTTTTCCCTACTGCAAAGGAATAAATTTATTTAACTATCATGGTGGTTGTTAAACATCGAGAATGGTTGACAGCATTCCGATCCCAATTAAGTGAACAATTAAAACCCAACAACATTAATTAGAAGTAACATGTTGAGATTCACATGATATTCAAGTACTAGATACTCAAGTTGTCCATAACCGGGGACACGGCTAATCATGATTAGTTTGTTACACTCTGCAGAGGTTTGCGCACTTTTCCCCACAAGACTCGATCGCCTCCGTTTGGTTTCTCGCACTACAGGGTGTTTGAGAAACGGATGACCGAGACACAGTCTTTCAGAAGCGCTAGCACCTTACGTTCGGGTAGACTGTACCACCTACATCCCCTACATCTGCTTAGTCTACCCTGTAAGAGTTTGCACAAACTTAGTCAACTATGCCAGAGCCCATAATGGCTTGTGGCTGCACACGGAAGTTACTAGCATGAATGATCTTATGATCCCTTTGAGCCTGGGTGGCGGTCCGAAATAAAAACAGGCAAGTCCTGATAGACATTAGGTGCCTCAATCCACCCAGATGTGTGTTTAAGTTGCCACCTTAGGTAAACCATTAAAATTAACAAACTCACATCTGTCATGGATATCACTCACCCAATCCACGTCTACTAGCATAGCATGGCATAATAAGCAAACGTAGAAGTAACTCCCAAAGGTTTCATAATAACCAGGTAATAGGTACTACCTCATCTACTTCCCATCCCACAATTTAATTAGATCCTAATCATGCAATGTGAGAGGATTGATCTAATGCAATAAAACATGGGTTGTAGAAAAGGTATGATCAAAGTGTTACTTGCCTTGCTGATGATCCGCGAGACCTAGGGTTTCGAAGTAACAAGCGGCGCAATCCGGGTGATCTATCGCAGACAAACAACAAGCACACAATAAGTACTCATCTAATGCACAGGTAAAACTCGAACAAGAGAACGAACCAGAAAGTTCAACTTAAGAACTCCGGTTGCAAAGAAAGAAAGAACCGAACAAAGAAACGGAAAAACAAACGGCGGAAGAAAACAACTCGGTTCTAGCAAGTTGCAACTAGGTCAAATTTTACTGTAGCAAAGGCTTGTTCAAGTTGATTAGACGGAACGGGGGTTCGAGACGAAACTCCATGCGCTTGAATCACCTGATTCCGATAAACGAGCGGGAAGAAAGACTAGAACGAAGATCGGATCTGAGATCGCGATCGCGGAATAAATCCGACGAAAAGAAAGAGATGAACGGTTAAACGAACAGGCGTCGTTAACCGGGAAAAATCGGTGATCACGTTCGTTGAGACGAACGGTCCGAAAGAAGAACGAAAAACCGATCTAGGGTTTTCGGAAAAGAAACCGGAAAGAAAACGGAAAAGAAACGGAACGGTTCTTTTAAGAAAAACCGAACCGGGGAAAAGAGGAGGCGGGGCTCCGGGCGGCGGCTTAGGGCGGCGGCGGCGGCTTAAGGCGGCGGCGGTGGCTTAAGGCGGCGGCGGCTTGGGGCTTGGGATGGTGTGGGGAGAGGGGGGGGGGTTATGGGGTATTTATATAGGTGGGGGGGGGATCTCTTGCTTGGGGAAGGGGCAAGGGGAGGCGGTGGCGGCTTGGAGTCCCGCTGGGACTCGGCCTGGCGGCGGGGCTGGCGGCTGGCGCGCGCGGCTGGGCCGGCCTTGGCCCAGGCGGCTGGGCCTGCGTCCCTCTTTTTTTTTAAATCGGTTTCGCGCGCAGAAAAACAAAAGAAAAACTATCTAAACGAACTCCGAAAAAAATCTAAAGTAAATTTTCCCCGACTCCTAAAAATGAGTCGAACAAAATGAACTTTTCTCCGGGCCTAAAATGCAATTTTTGAAAACGCGCATTTTTCCCTATCCAAATAAAAAAGCAAACAAAACTCCGGCAAAACCAAAATTTGATTTATTCATTAGATCTTCATTTTTTTCCTAACTTTGGGAAAGTCATATTATTCCCTCTCTCATTTTTTTGATATTGAAAAAAATTTGAAGATGAAATAAATAAATCAAATGATCCTCTTTTCAAATTTGAGAAAACTCTCAAATATGAAAATAACGAAATCTCCAACTCTCTCCGAAGGTCCTTGAGATGCGTGAAATTTCTAGGATCGACCAAAATGCAAGAAAATATGCTATGCATGATGATCTAGTGTATAACATTCCAAATTGCAAATTTGGGATGTTACACTTTGGTGGTTGAACTTTATTTGCTTGAATGAGATACTTTCTGTCTGTGTGATACTTGGATGATCATGTGTGTTTGATCATATGCTACATTAATGCTTGTTGGATGACATTATCATTTTATCCCTATATGATCATTCACTTGATGAGTGCATGTATTTGATTATTATCATTTTGAGTGCTCCACCAACATGTATGTGACATGGAAGAGTAACCCATGAGCCTAGCTCTCTATGCATTTGCAGTCCAAAGCAAATCATAAACTATGCACAAATTTAGGGGGAGCTCTTGCATTTCACATACTTCTCAAAGCGACAATGTTTTTCACTCTTATTATCATTCGTCGAAGCTTTGATCTATATATTGTCATCAATTACCAAAAAGGGGGAGATTAAAAGTGCAACTATCCCTGGGTGGTTTTGGTAATTCCTAACAACATATAGCTCATTGACCTAACATTATTCCAAGATTAATATTTCAGGAAAAGATCAATGAATGGCATGGCATGGATGAGGAAAGTGGACCCCTCAAAATACTAAGGACAAAAAGATTGGCTCAAGCTCAAAGCTCAAGACACTACATTTTATATTTTAGTGATCCAAGATCACATTGAGTCTATAGGAAAAGCCAATACTATCAAGGAGGGATGAGGTGTTGCTTGATGAGGTTCTTGCTTCATAGTGCTTAGTGATATGCTCCAAAACCCTCAACTACCTTCTCACATCCACATATGACCTAAACCAAAAGTCAAACTCGGCCCCACCGATTCTTTTTGTCCGGCGCCACCGAGTTCAGATGTCATAGCCACTCCCACAAACCCTAGGCAAATCGGTCTCACCGATAGG
Organism: Triticum urartu; assembly: GCF_003073215.2. Classification (NCBI taxonomy): domain Eukaryota; kingdom Viridiplantae; phylum Streptophyta; class Magnoliopsida; order Poales; family Poaceae; genus Triticum; species Triticum urartu. Next base: position 341,677,421 of record NC_053022.1, read on the forward strand.
GATCTCGGTCACACCGAGATGGGGTTGTAATCTCTCCGTTTCCCTTCGTAACGTTTCGGTCCTACTGAGATGAGTGATCGGTCCCACCGAGATTGCAATGTAAACTCTCTGTTTCCCTTTTGTAACATTTCGGTCCCACCGAAATGAGCGATCGGTCCCACCGAGTTTACCTGACCAACTCTCTGGTTAGCTTATTACCAAAATCGGTCCCATCGAGTTTGTGTAATTGGTCACACCGAGATTATGTTATACCCTAACCCTAACCATATCGGTCCTACCGAGTTGCATCTCAGTCCCACCGAAAATCCTAACGGTCACTAGGTTTGCTAAATCGGCCCGACTGAGTTTCTCAATTCAGTCTCACCGAGATATGTAAATTGTGTGTAATAGTTAGTTTTTGTGTGGAGGCTATATATACCCCTCCACCCACTCTTCATTCATGGAGAGAGCCATCAGAACATACCTACACTTCCAATACACATTTTCTGAGAGAGAACCACCTACTCACGTGTTGAGGCCAAGATATTCCATTCCCACCATATGAATCTTGATCTCTAGCCTTCCCCAAGTCGCTTTCCACTCAAATCTTCTTTCCACCAAATCCATATCCTATGAGAGAGAGTTGAGTGTTGGGGAGACTATCATTTGAAGCACAAGAGCAAGGAGTTCATCATCAACACACCATTTGTTACTTCTTGGAGAGTGGTGTCTCCTAGATTGGCTAGGTGTCACTTGGGAGCCTCCGACAAGATTGTGGAGTTGAACCAAGGACTTTTTAAGGGCAAGGAGATCGCCTACTTCGTGAAGATCTACCGCTAGTGAGGCAAGTCCTTCGTGGGCTATGGCCATGATGGGATAGACAAGGTTGCTTCTTCGTGGACCCTTCGTGGGTGGAGCCCTCCGTGGACTCGCGCAACCGTTACCCTTCGTGGGTTGAAGTCTCCATCAACGTGGATGTACGATAGCACCACCTATCGGAACCACGACAAAAACATCCGTGTCTCCAATTGCGTTTGAATTCTCCAAACCCTTCCCTTTACATTCTTGCAAGTTGCATGCTTTACCTTCCGCTGCTCATAGACTCTTTGCATGCTTGCTTGAATTGTGTTAAGATTGCTTGACTTGTGCTAAGATAGCTAAAATCTGCCAAAGACTAAAATTGGGAAAAGGATAGATTTTTAATTGGTCAAGTAGTCTAATCACCCCCCCTCTAGACATACTTTCGATCCTACAACCTCCTCGACCAGTAGCTGAGGAGTGTTTGTCTTACTTTATAAAGCCTTTATGAGGGCAAAGATTTACGACAAACAAGGAAATCTGGCCATATGGTTTTATAAACAAAGGTACATAGAGAGATATGTTATATTACTATTAAACATAAGAAATGTCTTCCAAAGAAAATAGTCCCGCTATCGGTTCCTTTCTTTGGGTTGTTATGCTAAGCATGATCATGAAACCTCAACTCTAATGTAAGAGCAAAATATTGACGATTTAGTTTGGGAGGCCAGTTACTAGCCCCCGGTAGTGTTCGGCGACAGTCAAGGTCAAGCCGTAAACACTTCAGCCAATGTTATGAATGGCCCGTCATTTAACACAGTCATCAGATCGCTGACCAGTTTACGCTTATTGTGACAGTCAGTTTTCGGCTTTCTCCACTGAGGTGCTTAACCATGTGAGCTAGAAGCACAATCGCAGTGGTTCTCCCTTTGCACACCTAGCCGAACAAAGCCAAACATAGGAGGCAACGCAGGAGCCGGGCAACCCAACTATTGACCGAAGACCCAATTCGAAACCGATGCATATATAGCAATATCCGAGAATGTTTTTTGCCGAATCTCTAAAGGTGTCCGGCGTTGCACTACGAGACTTGTCCTGAAAACACACAAATAGTTTGAAAGTGCCATAAGCTTGGAAAACCAAAAAAACGTCAGTAAAAACTTGACGTCCGAACAAGATCAAGTGTCCGGTGCCAATCCGAAAATAGGAAAATAAATTGTGCTTCTGTCGTGCTTCAACTTGACACATCTAATCTCAAGACTTCAAGCGGGTCAGCCTACGGCTTCAAGCTCCTTATCCCAAAGGCGGAGTACTTCTCCGAGGTCAGTTTAGCAAAGTAAACTCAAGCGGCTTTCAAAGAGAAGACATGCTATCCGGCTATTGACCATAAACTCGAGTCGAAAAAGGAGCGGTAGAAAAAGACTTTGCAACGACCAAGAAGAAAACACATTTACTATAAAACAGCTCATGTAAGTTTTAAGAGCCCCCAAGTGACTTGGGTAAAAGAATTTCATGTATAATGATTGTATGTACCGAAGTACTTATATCATATTTGTGTTCACTCGAACTTTAAACGCGTCTTCACCGACCGTCGGCTTCTCCGTCTTCGGCCAAGGGCCGAAAAGTGTCATGTACTCCACCTGTCGAGAGTATCGATGGTGTTTTCGATGACCAGGCAATCAGGCCATAAGGCTGTAATAGACAAAGCGCGCTCAGGGAACTTATGCTATATTACTAACGAAGTGTAAGAAGCACCTTCGAACAAAATAGTACCCCCACCGATACCTTTCTTCGGTGCTCATTATTACTATGAGACTTGTGCAATAGATTTTTTGTACTCATGAGTTCCGTCGTGTGCCGACCATGATTGAAAACAATAAGAGCGCTAGCTTTCGGCTTCACCCAGTCTGAGGTCAGAGCTCGGATGACCCGGTCGTGACAATCGCAGAGGTGCTCCCTTTACTCCCTAGCCGAACAATCGGGAACGTAGGGTTAAGCACAGGAGCCAGACAACCCAGCTTGCAAATCGCTTAGGTCAATATGGTGCATATTGTGGCATAATACACGAACAAGGAACGAAGCCATACAAGTATAATCATATGCAAGAGGAAAAGCTCCATCAAGGGAGCCCCCAAATAAACGAGGTATTTGAATATGTGTGTCACAAACAAAGTTTTGACAAGGAACTTTGTCACAAACAACTTTGTGCAGAAAAGTATAATGCTTGGTCGGACCAAACAAAATTTAAAACAGAAAGTTTTTGAGCATGAAAGCAACTTAGCTGGTTAATGTGCTCGGTGTTGATGACGCGATTCGGGCTTGTGGCGGGACGAAGACGCCCATTAATCTGTGACAGATCCGACAAGGTTCGTAGTCCTCGGCATGGCCACGGTCCCAGCCCCTAGGCCCAAGTGTCCGAGCAAGGAGTTCGGCACTCCGGAGTAGTGACCACCTAACGCAGTCAAAATCGATTACCTGCACACATAAAACAGTGCGGTCCAGGAAATAATAATATATATATATAATCATTGCATAATTGCTTTACACAAAAATAATTTATTTAAAGAAATGTGGCCTGGCGCCAAAGCCAATGTCGATGCAGGGCATCAGCGTGACGCAGTGAAGGCGTCACAAAGCCTGAATTTGCATGGCGGTCCGGGCTCCGGATGCTGCGTTCGCCGAACTATGTACGAAAACTGACCGAACCACCACGCGACCATTTTTAATGTGGCCAACATTTGATAGACCCGTGTACAGATGATGGAACAAACCAGAGTAATAATTCCTTAAGAAAAATAAACCAACAAGCAAAAATTGTTAGGATTAATAGCACCTGGTTTATTTGTTGTAGCATTCCGAAGAAAAGTGACTCCCAAAATCGGGAATCGATCCACACACCCATTGCCTAGTGGGAGATAAAGCGATGGCCTGGTGATGCTGGCAAAGGTTGGCTTGCCGAGGCGAAGCCCTCGGTCCAGCTAACGTGACGAAGCTGGTCGGCTGGTGTCGCTGTCAAACCCGGCGGATCTCGGGTAGGGGGTCCCGAACTGTGCATCTAAGGCGGATGGTAACAGGAGGCAGGGGACACGATGTTTTACTCAGGTTCGGGCCCTCTTGATGGAGGTAAAACCCTACGCCCTGCTTGATTTATTCTTGATAATATGAGTATTACAAGAGTTGATCTACCACGAGATCGAAGAGGCTAAACCCTAGAAGCTAGCCTATGGTATGATTGTATGTTGTCCTACTGACTAAAACTCTCCGGTTTATATAGACACCGGAGAGGGCTAGGGTTACACAAGGTCGGTTACAAAGGAGGAGATATCCATATTCGTACAGCCTAGCTTGCCTTCCATGCCAAGTAAGTCCCATCCGGACACGAGACGAAGTCTTCAATCTTGTATCTTCATAGTCCAACAGTCCGGCTGTCCGGAGACCCCTAATCCCGGACTCCCTCAGTAGCCCCTGAACCAGGCTTCAATGACGATGAGTCCAGCGCGCAGTGTTGTCTTCGGCATTGCAAGGCGGGTTCCTCCTCCGGATACACCAAAGAAGAGCTCGAATAAAAGGATAGTGTCCGACCCTGCAAAATAAGTTCCACATACCACTGTAGAGTTCCACAAATCTAATCTGCTAACACGGTTTGGCAACATGACATCATGCCATGGCCTGGCGATTATTTGAACCGTTTTTTCTTTAACTAGCCTCGCACATAACACGAGGTGGTTTCTTGACACGTCTTGTCAAAGCAGAGATCGTGTCCCCCTTATTGCGGGATTCTCATCAATACGGGCGTGGGTAACCCAACCGCGCCATCAATCACGACGCTTGGGGGATAAGCGAGTTTAGCCAGGCTAGTGGGGGCGCATAGTTTTGTCCGCCCTTATAAAGGGATAAGGTTTAACCTTTCTTCTACCCAAGCCTTCTTCCTCCTTGCTCATCCATTCTCGCGCACTCGAGCTCCAACGCCCAAGTCCACATCTTTCTCCTCAACCCTCTCCAGACATGTCCAGAGCGGGAGGCAAGTGGATGGCTTCCTCCGTTATGGAGGGACACATCAAAAAGCTGCGCGGAGCCGGATACTTAGCCGCGAATATCGCGCATCGACTGCCCGCTGCGGGGCAGATCGTCCCTACCCCGGAACCTCATGAGAGGGTAGTTTTTCTCCACCACTTCCTCCGCGGACTAGGGTTTCCCCTCCATCCATTCATCCGTGGTCTCATGTTCTACAACGGGCTGGACTTCCATGATCTGGCCCCGAACTTCATCCTCAACATTTCGGCGTTCATCGTCGTCTGTGAGGCTTTCCTCCGCATCCGCCCCCACTTCGGTCTGTGGCTAAAGACCTTCAATATCAAGCCGAAGGTGGTGGGCGGCCAACAAGCGGAATGCGGCGGAGCCATGGTGGGCAAGATGCCCAATGTTATATGGCTTGAGGGCTTCTTCGTGGAGACCATAAAGGGGTGGCAATCGGCTTGGTTCTACATCACCGAGCCGCGTGACACCAACTGGGCGGCGTCCCCCGAGTTTCGATCCGGATTCCCCATGCGGCTCACCTCCTGGAAAGAGAAGGTCCTATCCTGGGGTCCATCGGTGGAGCTGGACGTACTCCAGAAATGTATACGGCATATGGCAAGCAAGAAGCTCAAGCTTGTCAATGTAGTCAAGGTCATGCTCTTCCGCCGGATCCTCCCGTGCCAACAACGGGATTTCAATTTATGGGAGTTCGACCCGGCCCAGCACCAAACTCCGAGCAAGCTCTTCGACATGACGCACAAGGACGTCTGGAGGGTGCTGTTCAAGGGCACCGAGGTCCCTCCCTCTCTAACCGAGGACTGCGGGCTATGTGCGAAGCACCCGGCGAATCTGGTAAGTTTTTACACCTGGTAGGATTTTTACTTCACATAGCTTGACCACGCGCGGGGTCTAAGCTCCCATGCCTTTGACAGGACTGGGTGGAGGCATCGGAGAAGATCAACTGTCCAGCCCTCTGCCAGAAGACAATGCGGACGCTATCCTGACGGAGATGCTGACTCCGACTCCTTACGAGGTGCCGGAGAAGACCAAGAAGGCCAAGGGAACCCGAAAGTGTTCCCAGCGCCAGGTGATATCGGACTCATCGTCCGATAACTCTGCGACACACTCCTCCCCCGAAGACGAGGAGGAAGAAGAAGATGCTCCCCCTTCAGTCGCGGGAGACAAGAAAAGGAAGGCCGCCCCCATTGGGGGGGCCGAAGGGTCCAAGAAGGGAAGGACTCTCCCTCCCGACTACTCCACCACTACCGCCGAAGGCGAAGACGAGTGGCTGCTTAGGGACAAGCCCCTGGCAAAGTCGTAAGTATTCGGATACCAGAGTAACTCATAGCATACCTTTATCGCACTGCTTTTCCTAACGCCGAATTGTGATTATGCAGACCGCCACAAGCCCGTATCGACGTATCTTCGTCGGACGGCTCCCTGGGCTCGTCGGATATGGATAGCGATCCACTTCTGACCGCCACCTCCCCTGGCCCTACGGACAACGCCGAGGTGTTGTCTCAAGAGGCACCGGGTCGAGGGGAGACAGCCCCGGAGGTGCCTCAAGGCAACCTTCCGGACTTCAGGCGCAGAGGGAGCAAGGCTCCCGAGGGCTCTGAGTTCGGCCCTCAGCCGAACACCGCGCCCGAACCTCCAGTGGTTCCGGACTCGGGCAGGCGGCTTCCTTCCAAAAGGGGCAAGACGCCTGCGCCAGTGACCTCTGTCCATCGAGAGGCACCAGACAATCTGCTGGGAGCGCTTTGCAGCGCTTCCATCGACGAAGAGCACTGCAATATTATGAGTGCGGTGGTCCAGAAGGTTCAGTCTGCCAAGAGCAGACTGACTGAAGCCTGTGCCAGCCTTCTGATAGGCTTTGAGGTAAGTGTTTGAAAGATAAGAAAAATATTACCGCATAGACAGTAGCCCCTGATGTTCTGTTCGGTGTTCACAAAGAAAAGCCGAACAGAGGATCAAACAATATCGCAGGAGTCTAATATAAGTATGTCTATATGCGTATGCAGGCTTCGCTGTTGACCTCTGCCGCACTGACTGCGGAGGTTGCCGTACTGAAGCAGGACCACGAAGGGTCCAAGAAAGAGCTCGGCCTTGCTAAGAGGCAGCTCGAGGAGAACAAAGGTAAGTAGTACCTAGTCTATGGATATATATATATATATAAAGAATGCGATTGCAAAATGGCAGGAATCATCGTAAATTTGCCAGGGGCCACGACCGAGGTGGCGACCCTGAAGCAAGCACTATCCGAGGCCAAAAACAAAGCGGCCAAGGAGCACACCGAGCGGGAAAGGCGGGAGGCTCGGGTGGGCGAGGTGCAGCAAGAGCTCCACGCTCTCATGACGAGGCACGAGGCGTTGGAGCTTGACTTGAAGACGCGAGAGTCCGAGCTTGTCGCGGCCCTCGAGAGCGCAAAGAACGCCAAGGCTGAAGCCCAAAAGGCCCTCCAAGAGATTGATGCGATTAAGAAGATAGTGGCGGGTAAGGCATTCTATATGCAAAGCAAGCATGTGAAAGTAAATTACTTGTTACTTACCCGAATTCGGAGCTCTCCAGGAGCATTCGCAGATTTGCCCTGTAGCATGTCGGATGCCGCACAGTTTTATTGGGCCGAGGAGGGAAGCTCTACGGAGAAGTTGTTCTGGGCCCAGTATACTGGGACCGAACACCCAGTGCCTATGAGCGACCAGCTAAAGCAGCTGGTCGAGCTACACAAGGCGGCCAAACAGGCCATGAAGGGCTTTATAGTCCGGATGTGGCCTGGCGACGCCCTTCCCAACAGCTACTTCAGCCTGGTGAGGCGGCTTGTGGATGCCTGCCCACGGCTGGAAGTCTTCAAGCGGTCCGTCTGCATCGAACGTGAACGCCGAGCTTTCGCCCGTGTGAAGGTGCAATGGGCCAAGCTGGACGCCGTGAAGCTGATTAAGGAAGGGCCGTCGGCCGGCAAAGAGCATCGCCACCCCGAGATGTACTATGAGGGTGTCCTGAAGGGTGCTCGTCTCGTAGCGGACGAGTGTACGAAAGATGTAATATTTGAGTAAACTTGCTCGCGTGATCCTATATTATCAAAACTTTTTCATATGCGCTATGCAATGCTTGTTTGAATTTAAAATATTACCATCTGTTTGGCTGTTTATCAAATCTAAGAGATGGCTAGTCATCGGCTTCTGTCCCCACGCCACGAGTGCTGGGGTGTTCGGGATAAACCTGAGCACTCTTGTTCCCATTGCTGGGTCCTTCGAGGGAGGTGCTCAGCACAACAAACAAGGCAATCGGACTATAATGCATTATCACTCTCACTTAGCCATAGTCTATAATTTTAAATTTTGGCAAAGCCCCTAGTATTTGGAAGGCCGAATTCGGGGCACGATACACGCCTTAAGCCGGACAGGGCCGGCTCCTCGCTCTAAGTGGCATAAGTCTTTAGGGATTCGAAACCTCTCGAACAGCGACCAGTCTCTCGCCTTATCATGACAGTCAGTTTTAGCTTTCTCTACTGAGGTGCTTAGCCCAGCAGAACCGGGGCACAATCGCAGTAGTTCTCCCAGTGCTACCTTAGCCGATATAGCGGAATGTAAGGTACCAAAACATGGGAGCCGGGCAAACCCAACTATTGACCCAAGACATGATTCAGAGCTGATGCATATAATGCTATAAGTTCGGGGTGCCGCACTGTCGAAAGTGTTTGGACTTCTCACGCCGTATAATGGGGTATGCTTAAGCCCCTAGCGTATTGGCCGTACCAGAGTGTACGGATGCTGGATGTCATGAATGAACATATATATAAAAAGGAAGAATGCAATAATAGTCTTAATGCTATGCATTGTTTATTCAAAAAGGTGCGTTAAAGCGGAATGATACAGGTAGTGCGATAAGCAAAAAATAGGACTATGTCCCCTCCAAGGGCAAGCTGAGGAATAGTATTAAAGCAAGTATTTCACTCGTTATCGTAATCCACCTGGGAGTTACGTGGTGTGACATAGCTTTCTGCCTCCTTGGTTGCTGCATCATGTGTTCGGCAATCATGCTGCCGGACAGGTTTCCAGAGATTAAAGTCCTGAAAGAGAAAAATAAAAAGGCAGGAAGCCCCTAGTGCGGTCTAAGCCGCGTCTTGGGGCGTGCCGTAGTCGTGCCCCCTCCCCACCTATGCCCATGGTATTTTCAATGCGTAATTATGTACGCGTGGCACGGATTTCGCCGTTAGGCTAGGACCGGGGTAGGGGGCACATTGCTAGATGAGCTCGAAACATGCCAGGCGGTCCAGTTGCCGATTACTCCGGGCGCGCTTGAAGGTGTCCGGGTCCTTAATAGCCGAACTAGTGGATTGCCTTAAGAGGCTGCTTTGCACTTCAGGTGCGAGGGCCGCAGTGTGCTCCTTCGTTCGGAGAGAGCGCTCTGTGTTTCCATTAACTGTAATGACCCCCCGAGGTCCTGGCATCTTGAGCTTGAGGTATGCATAATGCGGTACCGCATTGAATCTCGCAAATGCGGTTCGCCCGAGCAGTGCATGATAACTACTACGGAATGGGACTATATCGAAGATTAACTCTTCGCTTCGGAAGTTATCCGGGGATCCGAAGACCACCTCCAGTGTGACTGAGCATGTGCAATGGGCCTCTACACCTGGTATGACGCCTTTAAAGGTCGTTTTTGTGGGTTTGATCCTTGAGGGGTCTATACCCATTTTGCGCACTGTGTCCTGATAAAGCAGGTTTAGGCTGTTGCCGCCATCCATATACTCGGGTGAGGTGAAATCCGTCAATGATTGGGTCTAGGACCAGTGCAGCGAATCCTCCATGACGGATACTAGTGGGGTGGTCTCTGCGACCGAAGGTGATCGGATAGGAGGACCATGGGTTGAACTTTGGGGCGACTGGCTCCAACGCATATACGTCCCTGAGCGCCCGCTTCCGCTCCCTCTTGGGGATGTGGGTTGCATATATCATGTTCACCGTCCGCACTTGTGGGAGGAGCCTCTTCTGTCCTCCGGTTTTCGGCTGCCGGGGCTCCTCCTCGTCATCGCTATGTGGCCCCTTATCTTTGTTTTCGGCATTTAACTTGCCGGTCTGCTTGAACACCCAACAATCCCTGTTGGTGTGGTTGGCTGGCTTGTCGGGGGTGCCATGTATTTGACACGAGCGATCGAGTATACGGTCCAAACTGGATGGGCCCGGAGTGCTTCTTTTGAATGGATTTTTCCACTGACCGGGTTTAGAGCCTTTGAATCCGGCATTAACTGTCGTATCCTCGGTATTGTCACTGTTAATGCGGTGCTTATGTTTGTTGCGACGTGACCTACCGTTGCCGTCATTGGTATCCGAAGTACCATGTTTCTTTGATATGTTATTGCTGCGAGCCAACCAGCTGTCCTCTCCCACACAAAAGCGGGACATGAGTGTCGTGAGGGCTGCCATAGATTTTGGCTTTTCCTGGCCAAGGTGCCGGGCGAGCCATTCGTCGCGGATGTTGTGCTTAAAAGCTGCTTGGGCCTCTACATCCGGACAGTCGACGATTTGATTTTTCTTTGTTAGGAACCGTGTCCAGAATTGCCTGGCCGATTCCTCTGGCTGCTGAATTATATGGCTCAAGTCATCGGCATCTGGCGGTTGCACATAAGTGCCCTGGAAGTTGTCAAGAAATGCGGCTTCCAGATCCTCCCAACAGCCGATGGACTCTGCTGGCAAGCTATTGAGCCAATGCTGAGCTGGTCCTTTGAGTTTGAGTGGGAGGTATTTAATGGCGTGTAGATCATCACTGCGGCCCATGTGGATATGCAGGAGGAAGTCCTCGATCCATACCGCAGGATCTATTGTGTCATTGTATGATTCTATATTTACGGGTTTGAAACCCTCTGGGATTTGATGATCCATTACTTCGTATGTGAAGCATAAGGGGTGTGCGGCGCCTCTGTACTGGGCTATATCGCGAGCAGCTCCAATGAGTCTTGCCCGCTCTGTTCGGCCCGGCCAGATTTACTTTTACTGTATCCGGCGTGACGATTATCGTCTCGCGTAGTGGCGCGCCCTCGTGATCCATAGATTGATCTTGCATGTTTTGCTTTGTCCTCCAATACGTCTCGCAGGTCTGGCGTATTTCCCCATGCCTTTTTATTTGAATGGCGTCGGGGTGCAGGCTGAGCTTTTGGCTGGAATGCCTCACTATCGCGGCCACGAGTTGGCCGATCAGCCGCGTCATACGCTTCCTCCTCCAGTCGGGGTAGCAGCCTGCATTTTGGGTAACTCTTGGAGGGGCATTCGAGTTTACATTCCTCGGCCGCAAGGACTTCAGTCCATCTGTCAACTAGCAAATCTTGATCAGCTTGAAGTTGCTGCTCCTTTTTCTTAAGGCTATTTGCCGTGGCTATAAGCCGGCGCTTGAAGCGCTCTTGTTCGACGGGATCCTCTGGCACAACGAATTCGTCATTGTCGAGGCTTGCCTCATCTTCGGAGGGAGGCATGTAATTATCATCCTCCGCCTCTCTGTCTGCCGCTCTCTCTGGAGGGCTGGCTTCTCCATCCTCCTGCCCTAAATCGTGCTGGAGGGGATTGTTGCCGTCCTGGGCACTGTCTGGACTGTTGTTATCTCCCGTGCCAGTATCACCACTCTTGCTTTGGCGGGACTTAGAACGGCGCCGCTGACGTCGGTGCTTGGGTTGCTTCTTGGAGGGGTCATCCTCCGCTGTCTCGTCGTCATTGCCTTCTTTGGGTGTGTCCACCATGTATATATCGTATGATGAGGTGGTTGTCCAGTGCCCTGTAGGCAGTGGTTCCTCTTCGTCTCCCGCATCGTCGTCCATACCGTCGATGTCTTCGGAGTTGAAGTTGAGAATGTCAGTTAAGTCATCGACAGTGGCTACTAAGTGGGTGGTGGGTGGGCGGCGAATTTCTTCGTCATCCACATCCCAATCCTGCCGGACATAGTTCGACAGGGATTCTCCTGACAAGGAGAGAGACCTTAATGAGTTCAATATGTCACCAAAGGGCGAGTGCTGGAAAACATCCGCGGAGGTCAACTCCATGATCGACGCCCAATCGGATTCGATAGGAACGAGCGCAGGCGGTTCGGAGTCTGTGGCCGGAGAAGGGTCCGGCAGTTTGACAACACGACTCTCGTGCGGGGTAAGGTCGATGTTCGGCTCGATCGCCGCTGAGGATGAGGCCTCCATGGTGGGGTCTATCCACCCATCCATGGATGTCGGCGTTCTGGGAACGGGGGTCCCCAGACTTGCCTGCCTGCGGCCTGTGGCTCAAAGGGGGGCCCAGCACGGCCCATCTTCATCAACACAGACCCAAGACCCTCGCGAGGGGCCAAGCCTCGCGGGGCGGACGACACGGAGCTTCCTCAGGCACGGCTTCACCAGGCTGGCTCGCGAGGAGGCGGAGAGATCAAGGCGGGGTACCTCACGAGGTGCCCGTGACGCAAGCCATGACGACCAAGGGCGCCAGGCGGGCACCAGCCCGCGAAGTGTCCTCCTTTCCCCTTTGGTGCAAAGGGGGCAAGCGCAGCCGTGGAGTACCGAGGCATCAGGCAAAGGTTGCCGTTTCGGTGCAACAAGACCAAGACCAGGAGGACCGCAAGATGGAGGTCATCGTGGAGCCCAAGACGGCATCACCACCAGAGCTTTGTGCAGGCGAGGACCAACTTTAGTCAGGATAAGTGTACTAGATGTTCCCCTTCAAAATGGCCAATTGTTGGCGCCCTTCCCACTCAATATTTGGGAAGAGGCCCAGGGCCATTGCCTATAAATAGGACCAGCCACCCACAAGGATCGAGGTTTGGGTTCGAGGTAAAAGGAAGGTTAGAGACAGAGATCTAGGATCAAGGATTGGATCGAAACCAGAGAGAGAGAAGGGTGACTGAACTCCTCCTAGCAGTTCGTCCCCCCCCCAGCAAAGAGCAGACCCTCGCCAGGCTGTTCTTCCTTGTATTGTTCATCATCATCAGCCCAAGAGGCAATCCACCACACCACACACTAGAGTAGGGTATTACACCACAACGGTGGCCCGAACCATTATAAACCCTGTGTCTCTTGTGTTGCTCTTTCCTTAGCTTAGATCTTAGCGAGGCGGAGGGGTGCAGGTAGGTAGAAGGCAAAATCTCCGCACGCACCCCAGTGTTCGAACCTCAAGGGTCTGCCGGAACCCGAAATCCGACAATGGATGACGCAACTAGCTCCGAACTGAGGGTCAGAGCAGCTACCGGTGCGATTTCTCGAACACTGTACAATGGTAGAGCTAAATCGTACTCATCATGACCGCGTGGCGCACAAGGCAGGGGCTCGAATCCGTCGAAGATCAAGTCTCCGCGGATATCGGCCATGTAATTTAAGCTTCCAAACCTGACCTGGTGGCCAGGGGCGTAACTTTCGATCTGCTCCAGATGGCCAAGCGAGTTGGCCCGTAGTGCGAAGCCGCCGAACACAAAGATTTGTCCGGGGAGAAAAATCTCACCCTGGACTACATCATTATCGAATATCGTAGGAGCCATCGAGCCTAACGGCGACGACACAGAGGAACTCTCAATGAAAGCACCAATGTCGGTGTCAAAACCAGCGGTCTCGGGTAGGGGGTCCTGAACTGTGCGTCTAAGGAGGATGGTAACAGGAGGCAGGGGACACGATGTTTTACCCAGGTTCGGGCCCTCTTGATGGAGGTAAAACTCTACGTTCTGCTTGATTTATTCTTGATGATATGAGTATTACAAGAGTTGATCTACCACGAGATCGAAGATGCTAAACCCTAGAAGCTACCCTATGGTATGATTGTATGTTGTCCTACAGACTAAAACCCTCCGGTTTATATAGACACCGGAGAGGGCTAGGGTTACACAAGGTCGGTTACAAAGGAGGAGATATCCATATTTGTACTACCTAGCTTGCCTTCCACGCCAAGTAGAGTCCCATCCGGACACGAGACGAAGTCTTCAATCTTGTATCTTCATAGTCCAACAGTCTGGCCAAAGGATATAGTCCAGCTGTCCGGAGACCCCTAATCCCAGACTCCCTCAGCTGGTGATGCCAAAGTCACCGGAGTATGTGGATGAAGAAATAGCCAAGTCCCTGGTCTAGCCGAGGTGACGGAGCAGGCCGGTGAGGAGTTGTTGTAGCTGCCATGTCAGCCGAGGTGTTGAAGTAGTTCGGTGTGATGGACATTGGCTCGAAGAAGCAAAAGTGCGGCCATGCCGACCCAGGTCGTAACTTGTGACGCGGCCAATGCTGGTCTGATGAAGTGACCATGAGGCGATGCCAGTGTGCCTGCTCCGTGTAATCCGTAGGGCGGCGATGTTGGTGATTATTTATCCTTGGCGATTACAAACTCTTATTCGGCTCGCCGAGGGGAGGATCCAAAGAAGTTGAGCTCGGCTAAAAAAGCGACGACATGTCTAGCGCAGGTCGGCAGTCATGGAGCTATATTGTCGGATTGGTTTGACACCTGCGTGATGGCGAAGATTACCTCAGAGGAGGATTAAAATTTTATGGGCGCGTGTTAAAAACAACGCACAATACCTTAGAAGAAAATTCTTTTTTAAAAAGTTTGTCAAATATCACGTTCATAAAGAAACATGAATTCGGGTTGGATCCGTATTTGCGCAGAAAATAGATCTGAAAAGTGACGCACTAATCGGAAGGTTCCTGGAGTTTGGACAGTTGGATCGAGCTGAAATTTTGAGGGGTAGTAGATATGGAATTCCACAGAAGATGGACGGTTGGATCTTCCAAAGGACTTACGAGCTGGGCTCTGGAGACCACGCCCTAAACTTGTCCAGATTCCCGTCTGGATTTGACAGGGCTCCGGTATATCGTAGATTGTCAGAGATTCCTCCATCGGAACTCGACAAAATTTTCCAGGGTTGTTGCAGACTCGATTCCACACAATTTCACCAACGCGGTCATTAAAACGACACTCGAGGAGGCGGTGGCGGCGGACACACGTTCGCTGTCCAGAAAAACAGCACGGTCGCCCGAGGGCAATGTTGACGTTGAGCCCCCGAGCTCCATGGACGATTCCTCCATGATCTTGATAGAGATTGGAGTTGGTGTTGATAAAGGCCCTCGTCCGAACATGACGATCGGAGGCAGGGCACAGTCCTCGGTCAAGCCAAGGTGGCCAGTTGAGCCGGTGACGTAGATGTCAACGTCGTAGTCAATCTGCAGACGAGCCATCAATCCTTTTGCCGATCACACAGCGGAACTCTCAATGAAAGCACCAATGTCGGTGTAAAAACCGGTGGATCTCGGGTAGGGGGTCCCAAACTGTGCGTCTAAGGAGGATGGTAACAGGAGGCGGGGGACAAGATGTTTACCCAGGTTCGGGCCCTCTCAATGGAGGTAATACCCTACTTCCTGCTTGATTGATCTTGATGATATGAGTATTACAAGAGTTGATCTACCACGAGATCGTAGAGGCTAAACCCTAGAAGCTAGCCTATGGTATGATTGTTTGTATATCTATCGACTAGCCTGGCCCTGGTTTATATAATGCACCAGAGGCCTAGGATAACAAGAGTCCTGGCCAAATACGCCGGTGGGGGAGGAGTCCTTGTCTTGACCACCAAGTCTTGTAGAATCTTCCTTGTATGCGGCACCTGTCCGAACTGGCCCATGAGTATACGGCCATGGGGGTCCTCGGCCCAATCTAACTGATCGGGAGACGACGTGGTGAGTACCCCCTAGTCCAGGACACCGTCAGTAGCCCCCTAGAAGTCTTAACAGGAGGAGATCTACATATCCGTATTGCCTAAGCTTGCCTTCCACGCCAAGGAGAGTCCCATCCGGACACGGGACGAAGTCTTCAATCTTGTATCTTCATAGTCCAACAGTCCGGCCAAAGGATATAGTCCGGCTGTCCGGAGACCCCCTAATCCAGGACTCCCTCAGTAGCCCCTGAACCAGGCTTCAATGACGATGAGTCCGGCGCCAGTATTGTCTTCGGCATTGCAAGGCGGGTTCCTCCTCCGAATACTCCATAGAAGATTTTGGACCCTAGGATAGTGTCTGGCCCTGCAAAATAATTTCCACATACCACCGTAGAGAGAATAATATTCCCACAAGTCTAATCTGCTGACGTGTTTTGACAGCACGACGTTACGTCATGGCCCGGTCATTATTCTAACTGTTTTTCTAAACCAGGATTGCACATATCACGAGGCGGTTTTCTTGACACGTGTTGTCGAAGCAGAGATTGGGTGCCCCTTATTACGGGATTCTCATCAATCCGGACATGGGTAACCCACTCGTGCCCATTGGTATGACTCGTTGATTTTAGGCGAGTCCAAAACAGCCACGAGGAGGACGCTTAACAGTCACCCTTTTTATAAAGAGGCCAAGACATGTCCCCTTTTCCTCTCGCGCGCAATCGAATCCTTCCCCCACCTCGAGTTCCAACACCCCAGGCTCAGGTCAGGTGCTTGGACCTTCAACCATGTCCGGATCCAACCTCCAAGGTCGGTGGATGCCTTCCTCTGTCACAGAGGAGGACATCAAGAAGCTGAGAGAGGCCAGATATCTGACCGCCGAAATCTCGCACAGGCTGCCCGCCCGAGGGCAGGTCATCCCCACTCCCGAACCCAACGAGAGTGTTGTGTTCATCTCTCACTTCCTCCGAGGACTAGGCCTCGCTCTGGACCCCTTTGTTAGGGGGCTCATGTTCTATTACGGGCTGGATTTCCATCATCTGGCCCCGGATTCCCTCCTTCACATCTCGTCATTTATCATCGTATGTGAGGCCTTCCTTCGCATTACCCCTCACTTCGGCTTGTGGCTCAAGACCTTCAATGTGAAGCCGAAGATGATCGAGGGCACGCAAAGTGCGGAGGTGACGTAATAAGCAAAAGCGCTGATGCTCCATGCAGAGGGTTCCTTCTAGAGTGTCCAGTTTGTGCAGCAGGAGTGTTTATATCATAGCTCCCCGAGTGCCAGTGGATAGCCGCCCCTGCTTTCGCTCGGCCCCCCCACCACAAACTGACGTCATGGATCAGCGAGGGCTTAACTGGGTCTAGTAAAGGATGTGCCGATATTGTAAAGTCGCATCCGAGATCTCATTGAGAGAGCGTCAACCTGGTCACAGTGATGCAGGTCATGCTAGTCGCCAGGTCCACCTTGCAACATAGACCTCTTCCGTTGTGGAGTTTACCCGGAGGGACGCGAATCATTCATCACTTCCTCGGCATGAGGCTCGAGGAGATGTACAAGTTGTTCTTCGGACCACAAATAAAGTGTTCGGACACCACCGAGGATGCGGGTCTGAGCTGTAATCGCCCGGATACCCAAGTAAGTAATCCCATGGCCGAACACACTGTTTCTCTTATTTATCATAACATCATTCTGAAAAGTCGCTCTTTGACCAGGACTGGATAACAGAGGCGAAGATGATCAGGTGTCCGGTGCCCCTTCCCGAGGGCTTGGCCAATCCAGTACTAGACAGAATGCTGGAGCCGGCGCCTTATCAGGCCCTCGAAGGAAGATAAAGGGGGGAATAAAGAGGCCGAAAGCGAGCCTCACTCACTATCGTCCCCAACCGGGGGAATGAGCGCCTCCGCGAAGGAGGATAACCAGGGAGAAGAATCTGACATTCCCTCTCCCCGGGAAGGAAGAGGACCACCTCTGAAGATCCGGAAACAGAGGTTTCCAAACGAGGGAAAAAATCTTCACCAGAGGGTCCTGCCCCGGGGGGTACCCTTGCCGCACAGTGTCCGCAAGGGAATCAGCCCTCTACCGAGCTGTAAGTAATCAAAAAGTACTTAGTAGTGAAAATATTCTACCTTACTTCTGAAGACAATAACCGAAGCTTATATCTTGTAGTTCGGATCGTAACCCTTCTTGACAGAGTTCGTCTTCGGGGGATCTTCTTCGGAGATGATGGAGAGCGAAACACCTCCCCCTGCCCACCCCGCCTCATGAGGCGGGCGACCCTGAAGTGTCGTCGTGGAGGGTTTCTCCTGATCCGCCAAGGCCAGGGGGTACTCCCTTGGACACCCGGAGTCCTCAGTGTTCGACTCGTAAAGAGAGCGACAGAAAGAGTCTGGAACTGTACAGTGTTTGGTCGGACGCACTGAAGGATTTTCTGGAGCAAGCGGCCATCTCAGAAGCGCATCGTACGCTAATGGGTACGGTAATTGAAAGGATTTCATCCACTGAAAGCGGATTGCATGAAGCTTTTATGAGTCTGCTGAAAGCCTTTGAGGTACGTGAAATAGTGTATGTTTTTGACAGTACCGTACACGTTAGGTGTGCCTTATGCAGATAGTAGTCCCTGAGACTCTGGTTGTCATCGAAAACAGCGGCAAACAAAGGATCATAGTCCCAGGTAATGACCAGACCGCCTTTATGTGCAGGTGGCTGAAGCTCCGGTGTCTAGCTGGACTGATGGGTTTGCCGAGCTAAAGCGGCAACTTGATGCGGCAGATGCCGACATCGTGCTTGTCAACAAGCGGCTTGACGAGGCACAGGGTAAGTGATTTCTCCGGTGATCAACGCATAGTAAGAGGAGCATGATGCCAGTATCTTTAATATGTTGTGACTGCAGATGGAGCTGCCACCGTGGAGACCCTTCGGGCGGAAATTGCCTGAGCCAAGGAGCAAGCCAGAAATAACGATGTGGCCACTCTAAAGGTGGTCGAAGAGCTGACGGCCAAACAGGCCGCACATTGCCAGAGAAAGGAAAGAATGGCCAAGATGGCCGTTGAGTTGAAAGATGCCGCCGATCGTTACTGGCTTCTTGAAGAAGAAAACCGTGCGAAGCCGACGGACCTGGAGAAGGCCATGGTAGCATCCAAGGAAGCTCGTTGCAAAATACGAGCGGCGAAGGAGGAGCTGGATCAAGCTGGAGATATCGCAGCTGGGAAGCCCTTTTTGTTGCGGACTAAGTTCAGAGATCTGAAGTATGCACCTCTTGATCAACTATGGAGTTCTACGGACGCCTACGTGGATTTGGCGGCAAGTGCTGCTGATGCGGCCGAGTACTTCAAGGATAAAAAAGATCGTGAAGTGGAAAAGTTGTTCTAGTCATAGTTCCATGCTCCAGTGTGTCCGCTGCTGTTGAATGAGCAGATGGCTGAGTGGGCCGAGCTCCATAGGTTGTCCGGACTTGCCATGAGGTTTGTTGTGGATCATCTGTGGCCGGGAGGGCCAAGGCCGAATAGTTACTTTAGTTTAGTGCAACAATTCCTTGGTGCTATGTCGCACATCGATGCTATGAAGAGGTCGGCGTGCATAGAGGGTGCGCCGATGGCCTTTGCCCACATCAAGACATACTGGGCGGAGATGGAGGCCACCACTGTTGCAACACAGGGTTCGGCCGTGCGCCGAGTGGCTGCCGAGCACTACTTTGAAGAAATTCTTGAAGGCGCTCGTTCGATAGAGGCTCAGTGCTCGAAGAATATTATGTTCTAGTGACATGTGCTCCCACTGTAAAAACAATGTTTTATTGAGCTATCAAGGCTATGTTTATACTTTTACCTGAAAGTATTATGATGCCTCTTGTGCGGCCGTTTATGTTGATATGTATATAATCTGGAAGTTTGCAGTCGTGGGCTTCCACCCCCACGCATATAATGCGGGGGTGTTCGCAAAAAACACGTATTCACACTTGATCCAACATCTTGGTCCATTAAGGAGGTGGTAGCGCAGCGAACGAGGCCATCGGACTATATTGCTTTAACACTTTCACTTAGCCATAGGAGTTTGACGATGGGGCTACTATATAGCCCCTGGTACTTCTGCGCTCGTCCGAATACGGGGCGCGTACGTACATGATCGGGAAACGGCCCTTCATTAATGCGGAGGAATCCCGAAGATTCCGTTGAGTCATCGAGTGGTTGACCAGTCTCGCGCTTTATCATGACAGTCAGTTTTCGGCTTTCTCTACTGAGGTGCTCATCCGGATGAACCAGGGCACAATCGCAGTAGTTCTCCCATTGCTACCTTAGCCGATATAGCGGAACGTAAGGTAGCAAGACGTGGGAGCCGGGCAAACCCAACATTTGACGAAAGACATGATTCGGAGCTGATGCATATAAGGCCAAACTCGCGACGCCGAACACTCCCTAAGGTATTCGGTCTTTATAACATATGCCGGGCTGAACGAGGCCCTTAATAATAAACCCAGGGTGTCCAGGTATGTGCAGTATCCTGACGTGGCCACATGCCAATACGTTGGCATCCTTCTCGGTTGTATTGAGTATCCGGAGGATGTGAACAACAAGAGACAGTAAAAAAGGTTTACGCAGGGTCTTAATCTAAAAAGAAACCTTTGAGCGGGTGACTGCTGCACGTCTGCGCCTGTGTCTCCGTTGTGCCATGTCCTGGACGGGTGTAGCACGATTGTCATCTGTAAAAGAGAAGAACTTAGGTGAAAGTTGTCGTGCCAGAAAATTGGTTATTATCAATAAACTGTTAAAATTCAAGATAAGTCAAGTTGAGCCGGACTAGCCATGATTACACGCGGGAAGCCCCTTGTACCGTCTAGGAGGGCTTGATCATCAAACCAATCTCATGTATATGTAGTGGTGCACCGGACTCGTCTAACCGTGTCTGTGGTCTTGACGACCTGTCATTTTTTCTGGTTGGTGAGGTCGTCTAGTGCTCGGCGGCTAAAGCCGCCGCACATTCTTCCGCGTGTAGAGCACGCTCAGTATTTCTGCTAACTGTGATGGTGCCACGTGGACCGGGCATCTTAAGCTTGAGGGAAGCGTAATGCGGGATTGCATTAAAATGGGCGAAAGCTGCTCTTCCGAGTAGTGCCTGATAGCCACTTCGGAATGGAGCGATGTAGAAATTTAACCTTTCACTTTGGAAGTTGTCGGAAGAACCAAATACAACCTCTAGTAATAGAGAGCCCGTGCAGCGGGCCTCTAGGCCTGGTATTACTCCCTTGAAGGTAGTAGTTTGGTGGCTTATTTTTGTCGGGTCTATCCCCATTTTGCGGACTGTGTCCTAATATATCAGATTTAGACCACTGCCGTCGTCCATGAGGACTCATGTGAGATGGTATCCATTTATTATTGGGTCTAACACCAAGGCAGCCAATCCTTCGTGTCGGACGCTTGTCGCGTGATCCCCGCGATCAAAAGTGATCGGGCAGGCCAACCAGGGGTTGAACCTAGGGGTGACAGGCTCTATGGCGCGTGTGTCTCGGAGTGCATGTTTGCTTCTCCTCTTCGTCACATGGATCATGTTGACTGTTTTAACCTCTTGTGGGAATTTTTTCTGTCCTCCAGTGCTTTGCTGGAGAGGCTCGTCCTCGTCTTCGCTTGGTATCTCCCCCCCCCTTGTGTTCGGCGTTTAGCTTACCGGCCTGCTTGAAGACCCAGCATTCTCTGTGGGTGTGATTTGCAGGTTTATCGGGGGTGCCATGAATCTAACATAGTTTGTCAAGAATCTTGTTTAGGCCAGACGGTCCATCTCTGCTGCCTTTGAAAGGCTTTTTCCGTTGACCTGGTCGAGAGCCCCTGAATCCGGTGTTTACCGCCGTATTATCTGGGCTATCTTCTTTATTTCGACACTTGCTTTTATTGCGTCGTGGTTTTCCATTGCCATCCCTGACTTCGGATGTGCTTGGGTCGCTGGTGCTACTGCGGGCTAACTAGCTGTCTTCGCCCGCGCAAAAGCGGGTCATGAGACTTGTTAGAGCTGCCATTGTTCTCGGTTTTTCTTCGCTGAGGTGTCTGGCGAGCCATTCATCTCGGACGCCGTGTTTGAAAGTTGCTAAGGCTTCGGCATCCGGACAGTCGACTATTTGGTTCTTCTTGGTGAGAAACCTGTTCCAAAGCTTTCGGGCAGACTCTCCGGGTTGTTGAATTATATGACTTAAATCATCTGCACCCGGAGGTCGGACGTAGGTCCCTTGAAAATTAGCTCGAAAAGCGTCCTCGAGCTCCTCCCAACTTCCAATTGAGTTTTCGGGGAGGCTTTTCAACCAGTGCTGAGCTGGTCCTTTAAGCTTGAGGGGCAAGTATTTTATGGCATTGAGATCGTCTCCGCGAGCCATATGGATATGGAGGATAAAGTCCTCAATCCAGACCCCAGGGTCTATGATCCCGTCGTACGCCTCTATGTTAACTAGTTTGAATCATTCTGGGAATTCATGGTCCAGCACCTCATCGGTGAAACATAGGGGGTGTGCGGCACCCCTGTACTTCGATGTACCATTGCGTTCGGACGGTTGTGGTATTTGGTTTTGATTTTGTGCCGGAGCACGCTTCCTAGATCCATAGATGGATCTGGCCGTACTGGATTTTTGGCACAAGTCCTCACGTGCATCGTGTGTTGACTTATGTGCGTATTTGTTATCCGCTCTATCGCGGTCACAAGGTGGTGGATCCGGCCGGTTGGCCGTTTCATTTTATGGCCGTGTGGGTGTAGCGACCAGACCTCAAACAGTCTGATCTCTGTGCTCTAGTGTCATCCCTGGATCAGTAATGCTGACACCACACAGTACTCGGAGGATTTATAGCAGAGTAGCAATCACACACTTATTACATCGAGTGTCTCCATAGAGAACTTATTACAATAAATATGGCTTAAGGCCATCTAATAACGATAACAGCGGAAGGCTTGGAAGATAAGTGAGTCCATCAACTCCAACGGCATCACTGAGTATAGAACCACGACCTAAAACTCCTTAATCATCGTCTGAAAAGTCTGCAACATTAACGTTGCAGCCCGAAAACGGGTCAGCACATGGAATATGCTGGCAAGGTAACACATAGAGAGTAATGGAATGAAACAGCTATACTATATGCATATTTGGCTGGTGGAAAGCTCTATGGTTACAGTTTTGCGTAAAGCCAATTTTTCCCTACTTCAAAGGAATAAAATTTTAATTACTATCAAGGTGGTTGTTAAACATTGAGAATGGTTGACAGCATTCTCAATCCCAATTAAGCATCATCATTAAACATAACCCAACAAAATTAATTTAGAGTAACATGTTGAGATTCACATGATAATCCAAGTACTAGATACTCAAGATGTCCATAACCGGGGACACAGCTAACCATGATTAGTTTGTTACACTCTGCAGAGGTTTGCGCAGTTTTCCCCACAAGACTCGATCGCCTCCGTTTGTTTTCTCGCACTACATGGTGTTTGAGAAGACAGATGACCGAGACATAGTCTTTCAGAAGCGCTAGCACCTTACGATCGGGTAGACCGTACCACCTACATCCCCTACATCTGCTAGTCTACCAATGTAAGAGTTCGGACAACTTAGTCAACTATGCTAGAGCCCATAATAGCTTGTGGCTGCACACGGAAATTTCTAGTATGAATAGTCTCATGATCCCTTTGAGCCTGGGTGGCGGTCCAAAAGAAAACAGGCAAGTCCTGGAATACCCAGGTGCCTCAATCCACCCAGATGTGTGTTTAAGTTGCCACCTTAGATAAACCATTAATTATCAATCTCACATCTGTCATGGATATCACTCACCCAATCCACGTCTACTAGCATAGCATGGCATAATAAGCAAACGTAGAAGTAACCCAAAGGTTTGACAATAACAGGTAATAGGTACTACCTCATCTACTTCCCATCCCACAATTTAGTTAGATCCTAATCATGCAATGTGTGAGGATTGATCTAATGCAATAAAACTGGGTAGTAGAAAAGGTATGATCAAAGTGTTACTTGCATTGCTGATGATCCGGGAAACCTATTGATTCGAAGTAACAGGCGACGCACTCCGAATACTCTATCGTAGACAAACAAACAAGCATACAATAAGTACTCAACTAATGCACAGGTAAAACTCAAATAAGAGATCTAACCAGAAGGTTCAACTTAAGAACTCCGGTTGGCAAAAAGAATCAAATCGAACAAAGCAACGAAAGTCAAACGGCGGAAGAAAACAACTTCGTTCTAGTAATCTGGATCTAGGGCAAATTTTACAGTAGCAAAATCTTGTTTAAGTTGGTTAAACGGATAGAGGGTTTCGAGACGAAACTCTAGGCGCTTGAATCGCCTGATTCTGATAAACGAGCGAAAAGTTATACTAAAACGAAAATCGGATCAGGAATCGCGATCAGAAAAATCGCGGATTTAATCCGAGAAAAAGAAAACGACGAATGGATTAACGAACAAATGTTCGTTATCCAGATCTAAACGATGAACGTGTTCATTTGAACGAACAAATGAGCGAACGCTCGCTATTTAACCTAAACCGAAAAAAACCGACCTAATAAAAAAACGAAAACTAAAAAACCGAAAAAAACGACGGAAAACCAATCGATTTTCTAAAAAAAATGGGTGGCGCAGATTACGAGGTGGCGGCGAACCTCGGCGGCGCGGCGGGGCGGCGGCGGCGGCGAGGGCGGCGGCGGCGGCGCTGGCGGCGGCGGGCGCGGGCGGCTGGGGCATCTCGGGGCTGGGGCTAGGGTTCCTCCCCGGGGGGCTGGGCCGGCTTTTAAAGCTTGCCGGGCCAGAGTCCTATCCGGACATGGCCCGGTTAGGTCGGTTCCCTTTTTTTTAATATTCCGCTCAGAAGAAAAATAAAAAGAAATACTAAACAGACTCCAAAAATCCCGAAATAAATTTTCCCGGGCTTCTAAAATCAAGCCCGACAAAGTGAACATTTATTTGGGGCCTAAATGCAGTTTTGAAAAACGCACATTTTTCCTAAATTCAAATAAAACACCAAAAAACTCCGAAATAAAATCTT
The DNA here is from genome assembly GCF_003073215.2 of Triticum urartu. Classification (NCBI taxonomy): domain Eukaryota; kingdom Viridiplantae; phylum Streptophyta; class Magnoliopsida; order Poales; family Poaceae; genus Triticum; species Triticum urartu. The sequence continues at coordinate 341,701,880 of NC_053022.1, forward strand.
GTTTGATTTTATTATTAAATCCTCAATATTTCTTTATTTTGGGAAAGTCATTTTATTCCCTCTCTCATATTTTTGTAATAGAAATAATTGATGATAAAATAAATAAAATCAAATGATCCTATTCTCAAAATTTGAGAAAACTCAAATATGAAGATAACGAAATCCCCAACTCTCTCCGTGGGTCATTGAGTTGCATAGAATTTTCTAGGATCAACCAAAATGCAAAAATAAAATATGATATGCAATGATGATCTAATGTATAACATTCCAAATTGAAAATTTGGGATGTTACAAACCTACCCCCCTTAAGATGAATCTCGCCCTCGAGATTTGGGTTGGCTAGAAAATAGGTGAGGGTGGTCTTTGAGCAAATCTTCCTCTCGCTCCCAAGTGGCTTCATCCTTCGTGTGGTGGCTCCACTGAACTTTGCAAAACTTGATAACCTTGCTGCGAGTAACTCGGCTGGCAAACTCGAGGATCTTAACTGGTTTCTCCTCGTAGGTCAAATCGTTATCCAACTGAATAGTTTCCAAAGGCATTGTATCTCTCAACGGTACGTCAGCCATCTCCGCGTGACACTTCTTTAACTGAGAAACGTGGAACACATCATGTACTCCTGACAATCCTTCGGGCAATTCCAACTTGTAGGACACTTCTCCCATACGTTCCAAAACTCGATATGGTCCTATAAATCGTGGCGCTAACTTCCCTTTAACTCCAAAACGCTTTGTTCCCCGAAGTGGAGATACTCGAAGATAAGCTCTATCTCCGACTTCGTAAACTGTCTCCTTGCGTTTAGAATCCGCATAACTCTTCTGTCTGGACAGGGCTACCTTGAGCCTATCGCGAATCAATTTCACCTTCTATTCAGACTCTTTAATCAAGTCAGGTCCAAACAACTGGCGGTCTCCAACTTCGTCCCACGACAGCGGTGTCCTGCACCTCCTTCCGTACAAAGCTTCGAAAGGGGCCATCTTTAAACTAGTTTGATAACTGTTGTTGTAAGAGAACTCTACATATGGCAAATTATCGTCCCAACTAGATCCGTAATCTAGCGCACAAGCTCTCAGCATATCCTCCAAAATCTGAATGACTCTCTCGGTCTGTCCATCTGTCTGTGGATGAAAAGCTGTACTAAATTCTAGCCTAGTACCCAAAGTTTCGTGCAACTGCTTCCAGAACTTTGAGGTAAACTGGGTTCCTCTATCTGATACGATACTCCTTGGAACTCCATGCAGACATACTATTCTGGTCATGTATATCTTTGCCAACTTAGCACTTGTGTAAGTGGTCTTTACTGGGATGAAATGAGCTACTTTCGTCAATCGATCAACTACAACCCAAATTGAGTCATAGCCTGAACGAGTCCTAGGCAATCCCGTGATAAAATCCATGCCTAACTTATCCCACTTCCATTCGGGTATCGACAATGGTTGTAACAATCCTGCTGGCTTCTGATGCTCTTCCTTTACTCTCTGACATACATCACAAACTGCTACATACTCCGCTATATCCTTCTTCATTCCGATCCACCAGAAAATATCCTTCAAATCCAGATACATCTTGGTATTTCCTGGGTGAATTGAATACGGTGAATCGTGTGCCTCTTGCAAAATCAACTTCCTGATCTCCGGGTCATTGGGCACATAAACACGGTCTTCAAACCATAGGGTATCATGCTCATCCTCACGAAATCCTTTAGCTTTTCCTTTGCTCAGTTTCTCCTTTATTGCGGCAATCTCTTTGTCAGTTTTCTGAGCTTCTCTGATTCTATCCATCAAAGTTGACTGAATGTCTAGTGCTGCTACATAGCCTGTCGGAACTATTTCCACACATAGTTCACGAAGATTTTCTGCTAACTCCTTGGGTATTTCTCCTATCATTAATGTATTGACATGGCTCTTGTGGCTTAATGCGTCAGCTACTACATTAGCCTTTCTGGGGTGATATTGCAATTTCATATCATAATCCTTGATAAGCTCCAGCCATCTCCTTTGTCTGAGATTCAACTCCTTCCGTGTGAAAATTTACTTCAAACTCTTATGATCCGTGTACACCTCACAATGGTTTCCAATGAGGAAATGTCTCCATGTCTTCAATGCATGCACTACGGCTGCTAACTCCAAATCATGCATGGCATAATTCAACTCATGGGGCTTCTGTTGTCTGGAGGCATATGAAACAACTCTCCCTTCCTGCATAAGCACTGCTCCAAGTCCTCGACGTGAAGCGTCACAATACACCTCATAATCTTTGGTCTGGTCTGGCAAAATCAATACTGGTGAGGTAACCAAGCGTTTCTTCAACTCCTGAAAACTAGCCTCACACTCCTCCGTCCATATGAACTTGGTATCTTTCTTCAACAACTCAGTCATAGGCTTTGCAATCTTTGAGAAATTCTCAATAAACCTCCGGTAGTATCCTGCGAGTCCAAGAAAACTCCAGATCTCTCCAACTGTTGTTGGGGCTTCCCACTTGGTCACAGTTTCAACTTTACCGGGATCTACGGCTATACCTTCTCCGGATATAACGTGTCCGAGGAATCCTACTTCCTTCAACCAAAACTCACATTTGCTGAACTTGGCATATAATTGGTGTCCTCTGAGCTTTCCAAGTACCAAACACAAATGCTCCTTATGCTCCTCTTCATTCTTCGAATATACCAGGATATCATCAATGAACACTACGACGAACTTATCCAAAAACTCCATAAACACTTTGTTCATCATGTTCATAAAATAGGCAGGCGCGTTAGTCAGACCAAATGACATAACGGTATACTCATACAGCCCATACCTGGTGGTAAAAGCTGTCTTCGGAATATCCTGTTCTCGAATCTTCAACTGGTGGTATCCTGATCGCAAATCGATCTTGGAAAATACCTTAGCTCCTTGCAATCGATCAAACAGATCGTTGATCATTGGTAGTGGGTACTTGTTCTTGATCGTTACTTCGTTCAATCCTCGATAATCAACAACCATCCTTAACGATCCATCCTTCTTCTCCACTAGAAGTACTGGCGATCCCCAAGGTGAAGAACTTGGGCGAATATATCCCTTATCCAGTAACTCCTTAATGTGCTTCTTAATTTCCACCAAATCCTTTGCTGGCATCCTATATGGTCTCTTTGATATTGGCCCAGTGACTGGCAATAGCTCAATCAAAAACTCAATATCTCTATCTGGTGGCATGCCTGACAACTCTTCTGGAAATACATCAGGGAAATCCCTTACCACTGGTACTTCCTCCTGCACAAATCCTGTTAGGCAATTTACTTGGGTCCTCTTTGGCACATGCCGGGATACATACTTGATCCTTCTCCCTTCTGGTGTGGTAAGCAAAATTGACTTACTAGCACACTCAATATTACCTTCATACTTTGATAACCAATCCATGCCTAATATCACATCCAATCCTTGAGATTCCAATACTATTAGGTCTGAGGGAAAAACATAGTTACCAATCCTTAATGGTACCCGATCACACCATAGACTAGCCACATACTCTGCTCCTGGCGAGGTTACTAACATGGGTGACCTAAGGGCTTGGGTTGGTAGGTTATACTTATCCACAAATCCCCTTGAGATGTATGAATGCGATGCACCAGTATCAAAAAGAACGAGTGCAGTAAATGACTTAACCAAAAACTTACCTATTACTGCATTGGGCTGAGCTTCAACCTCCTCCACGCTAACGTGGTTCACCTGTCCCCTGTTGAAAGGGTTCGGCTTCTTCCCAGAACTTCCATTGCCATTTTGGCCTTCAAGACATTCATTGGTATAATGTCCTGGCTTCGAACACTTATAGCAAGTGACTTGGCTCAAGTCCTTCTTGGCTGGGGTTGATGGGTTGGTGCGGTTCTGGCCGTTGCTTCCTCCATTGCCATTACCATTCTTAGTGCCATTGTGATTGTGCGAGCTACCTCCCCCATGGGTATGCTGAAAATGTCCTCCCGGTCTAGGGGTAAAACGTGGCTTCTGCTGAGCTCCTGAATTGTACTTTCCTTGTCCATACTTCCTCTTGCGATTCTCAATTTGCTGCTGCTTCCCTTCAATCATAAGAGCACGATCTACCAACTCCTGGTAGTTGTTGAAGGTGGCTACCATCAACTGCATGCTCAAATCATCATTCAGTCCTTCCAGAAACTTCTCTTGTTTAGCTGCATCTGTAGCAACGTCATCTGGGGCATAACGTGCTAGCTTACTAAACTCCTCCACATACTGGCCAACTGTCCGTCCTCCTTGGCCCAAGTTACGAAACTCACGCTTCTTCATGGCCATAGCTCCTGCTGAAACATGGGCAGTACGGAAAGCCTGCTGAAACTGGTCCCATGTGACAGTGTCGGCTGGGAAGGTGGCTGTGAAATTCTCCCACCATGATGCTGCGGGTCCTTCTAACTGATGTGCGGCAAACTTCACCTTCTCCGCATCTGTGCATCCTGCTGTGGTCAACTCTCTAGCTGTCTTGCGGAGCCAATCATCTGCTACTATCGGCTCGGTGCTACTGGAAAACACCGGCGGATTCAGCCTAAGAAAACGGGCTAAGTGGTCAACAGGTGGTGGTGGTGGTGGGTTGTTGTTGTTGTTCCCCTGATTCTGATTCTGGACTAACAACTGCATCAATGTGTTCTGCTGCTGGATCAACTGGGTGAGCTCCGGTGGAAAGGCAAATCCGGGGTCACGTCTCGGAGGCATCTAAGGGTTTAGAAAAGATGAGATATAAGAATAGAGAGGGTCTAAAGAGAAAACACTACCCATATGCACATGAGGCAAAAGCAAACAATTCACTTCAATCAATCAACCAAAGGCATACAATCGATCTAACTATCGCAAAAGTGCTCGGACTACTATATTTACATGGTGGACTACTACTACTGGTGAGGTGGTCTATTAGAAATATCCTATGGTTGTTGACTCCATAATATCTGCTCCAGCTTCATCAACATAGTCATCATCGCTACTATCTACTTCCGAGTCGGTGCCATCGATGATGATGTAGTCTTCCAGGCTAATCTCCTTGGGTTCTTCGTCTTCCTCCACTGTCGTCGGGCCTCCCATAAATATTCCAATCTTCTTTGTTAGGTCAGCATTCTTATCCACCAATACTTCAATTTCCTCTTCATAATCTTCACATTTAGCCTTGAGTTCTTCCTCCAGTTCCTTGATTCTGGTCTTAGCCTTCTTCAGATCTATCATGTCGGCGCACATCTGGTTCTCCTGTCGTCGAATGTGCTGGTTTAACTCTTGGATAAAAGCTGCAATTGATCTATCATTCCTAGTGCTGATCATCTCCCAGTGTTCATCTCGGCGCCCACAAATCTGGTAGATAGTATCCCTGAGATCCTTGCGGTAGACTTCTCCAATGCATCCCATGGTGATGTGAGCTGCCATGCTCTTTCCTAGACTCCAAGTTGGTGTATCAAAAGAAAATTCTATGGGCTCAGTGACTGGCATGAACGTCCTTCCTGGAACTTGAACTTTAATCATCCAGCGCTCTTCTTCAGGTAAAGTGGCGTTGTAGGTTCCCGTGAAGCTTGGTACTCCTATGTTCAGGTATCTAGAGACTTCCTTCAAGTGGCGTCCAAAGGGTGCATCTTCATCCGGTTGCGTAAACTTGTTCCTTGCATCCGCTATCCTAAAGAATAGAAGAGATGAGAGTTCAGAAGAGAAGAGAGTGAGTAGTGATCTAGGTCTTTAGCTTAGTGGTCGTGTCCTACAGTCAGCGTGTGCTCTGATACCATCTCTGTAGCGACCAGACCTCAAACAGTCTGATCTCTATGCTCCGGTGTCATCCCTGGATCAGTAATGCCGACACCACACAGTACTCGGGGGATTTATAGCAGAGTAGCAATCACACACTTATTACATCGAATGTCTCAAAAGAGAACTTATTACAATAAATATGGCTTAAGGCCATCTAATCACGATAACAGCGGAAGGCTTGGAAGATAAGTGAGTCGATCAACTCCAACGGCATCACTGAGTATAGAACCACGACCTAAAAACTCCTTAATCATCGTCTGAAAAGTCTGCAACATTAACGTTGCAGCCCGAAAACGGGTCAGCACATGGAATATGCTGGCAAGGTAACACATAGAGAGTAATGGAATGAAACAGCTATACTATATGCATATTTGGCTGGTGAAAGCTCTATGGTTACAGTTTTGCGTAAAGCCAATTTTTCCCTACTTCAAAGGAATAAAATTTTAATTACTATCAAGGTGGTTGTTAAACATTGAGAATGGTTGACAGCATTCTCAATCCCAATTAAGCATCATCATTAAACATAACCCAACAAAATTAATTTAGAGTAACATGTTGAGATTCACATGATAATCCAAGTACTAGATACTCAAGATGTCCATAACCAGGGACACGGCTAACCATGATTAGTTTGTTACACTCTGCAGAGGTTTGCGCACTTTTCCCCACAAGACTCGATCGCCTCCGTTTGTTTTCTCGCACTACATGGTGTTTGAGAAGACGGATGACCGAGACATAGTCTTTCAGAAGCGCTAGCACCTTACAATCGGGTAGACCGTACCACCTACATCCCCTACATCTGCTAGTCTACCACTGTAAGAGTTCGCACAACTTAGTCAACTATGCTAGAGCCCATAATAGCTTGTGGCTGCACACGGAAGTTTCTAGTATGAATAGTCTCATGATCCCTTTGAGCCTGGGTGGCGGTCCAAAAGAAAACAGGCAAGTCCTGGAATACCCAGGTGCCTCAATCCACCCAGATGTGTGTTTAAGTTGCCACCTTAGATAAACCATTAATTATCAATCTCACATCTGTCATGGATATCACTCACCCAATCCACGTCTACTAGCATAGCATGGCATAATAAGCAAACGTAGAAGTAACTCCCAAAGGTTTGACATTAACAGGTAATAGGTACTACCTCATCTACTTCCCATCCCATAATTTAATTAGATCCTAATCATGCAATGTGTGAGGATTGATCTAATGCAATAAAACTGGGTAGTAGAAAAGGTATGATCAAAGTGTTACTTGCCTTGCCGATGATCCTGGAAACCTAGCGATTCGAAGTAATAGGCGGCGCACTCCGGATACTCTACCGCAGAGAAACAAACAAGCATACAATAAGTACTCAACTAATGCATAGGTAAAACTCAAATAAGAGATCTAACTAGAAGGTTCAACTTAAGAACTCCGGTTGGCAAAAAGAATCAAATCGAACGAAGCAACGAAAGTCAAACGGCAGAAGAAAACAACTTCGTTCTAGTAATCTGGATCTAGGGCAAATTTTACAGTAGCAAAATCTTGTTTAAGTTGGTTAAACGGATAGAGGGTTTCGAGACGAAACTCTAGGCGCTGGAATCGCGTGATTCTGATAAACGAGCGAAAAGTTATACTAAAACGAAAATCGGATCAGGAATCGCGATCAGAAAAATCGCGGATTTAATCTGAGAAAAAGAAAACGACGAACGGATTAACGAACGAACGTTCGTTATCCAGATCTAAACGATGAACGTGTTCGTTTGAACGAACGAACGAGCGAACGCTCGCTATTTAACCTAAACCGAAAAAAACCGATCTAGTAAAAAAACGAAAACTAAAAAAACCGAAAAAAAACCGACGGAAAACCAATCGGTTTTCTAAAAAAACGGGCGGCGCGGATTACGAGGCGACGGCGAACCTCGGCGGCGGCGGCGGCTGCGGCGCTTGCGGCGGCGGGCGCGGGCGGCTGGGGCGGCTCGGGGCTGGGGCTAGGGTTCCTCCCCGGGGGGCTGGGCCAGCTTTTAAAGCCTGCCGGGCCAGAGTCCTATCCGGACACGGCCCGGTTAGGTCGGTTTCCTTTTTTTTTAAATATTCCGCTCGGAAGAAAAATAAAAAGAAATACTAAACGGACTCCAAAAATTCCGAAATAAATTTTCCCGGGCTTCTAAAATCAAGCCCGACAAAGTGAACATTTATTTGGGGCCTAAATGCAGTTTTGAAAAACGCACATTTTTCCTAAATTCAAATAAAACACCGAAAAACTCCGAAATAAAATATTGTTTGATTTTATTATTAAATCCTCAATATTTCTTTATTTTTGGAAAGTCATTTTATTCCCTCTCTCATATTTTTGTAATAGAAATAATTGATGATAAAATAAATAAAATCAAATGATCCTATTCTCAAAATTTGAGAAAAATCAAATATGAAAATAACGAAATCCCCAACTCTCTCCGTGGGTCATTGAGTTGCATAGAATTTTCTAGGATCAACCAAAATGAAAAAATAAAATATGATATGCAATGATGATCTAATGTATAACATTCCAAATAGAAAATTTGGGATGTTACAGTGGGCTCTAAGGCCTCATCATCGAATTCAGGTAACAGCTTGCGCTTTGGATAGCTCTTTGTGTGGTAACTTCCACCATACTTTGCTTCGTTGTCAAGCACTTTGTTCCACCTGCTGTTGAGTGTATTTTGTGCGGCCTTAATCCTTTGCTTCTGCTTCTTCAGACTCCTCGCTGTGTCAATAAGCCTTCTGCGGAGGTTCTCTTTCTCCAAGTGCATTTCCGGGATGACATGTGCATCTTCGTCCGGACTGTTTTCTTCCCCAGAGGGGGTTTGATGAGGTTTATACTCGGCGTCGCCGTGTTCGGACATCGGATACGTACTATGTTCGCCGCTTGCAGCTACACCGTGCTCTGCCGCCGGGGCCATGTGGTCGTCGTTTCCTCTGGAGTTGACTGGAGTGTTATTTTCTCTTGTGCTATTATCGCTGTTTTTGCTATGGCGGGACTTAGAGCGGCACCATTGATGTCGGCGCTTGGGTTGCTTCTTGGAGGGGCATCCTCCACTGTCTCTTCGCCATTGCCTTCTTTGGGTGTATCCACCATGTATATGTCATGTGATGAAGTGGCTGTCCGGCGCCCTGTGGGTGCTGGTTCCTATTCGTCTCCTGCATCTTCGTCCATGCCGTCGATGTCTTCGGAGTCGAAGTTGAGCATGTCGGTTAAGTCATCGACAGCGGCTACTAAGTGGGTGGTAGGCGGGCAGTGAATTTCTTCGTCGTCCGTATCCCATTCTAGCCGGACATAGTTCGGCCAAGGTTCTCCTGACAAGGAGAGAGACTTTGATGAATTTAGCACATCGCCGAAAGGTGAGTGCTGAAAGATATCCGCAGAGGTGAACTCCATGATCGGCGCCCAGTCGGATTCGATGGGCACGGATGCAGGTGGCTCGAAGTCTGTGGCCGGAGACGAATCTAGTGGTTTGGCGACACGGCTCTCGTAAGGGGTGAAGTCAGTATCCGGCTCCATCGCCACTGAGAGTGCGGCCTCCATGGAGGGGTCTATCCCTCCGTCCTCGGATGGCGCCATTTGCTCCGGATTGAAGGCCGGAGTAGTTGCAGATGCGATCTCCCGAACACTATCCGACGGTAGAGTTACGTCGTGCTCGTCGTGACTGTGCGGCGCACCTGACATGGGTTCGAATCCGTCGAAGATCAAGTCTCCGCGGATGTCGGCAGTGTAGTTTAAGTTTCCGAACCTGACCTGATGGCTAGGGGCGTAGCTCTCGATCTGCTCCAGATGGCCAAGCGAATTGGCCCGCAGTGCGAAGCCGCCGAATACGAAGATCTGTCCGGGGAGGAAAACCTCGCCTTGGACCGCATCGTTACTGATGATCGAAGGAGCCATCGAGCCTTATGGGGACGACACAGTGGAACTCAATGAAAGCACCAATGTCGATGTCAAAACCGGCGGATCTCGGGTAGGGGGTCCCGAACTGTGCGTCTAAGGCGGATGGTAACAGGAGGCAGGGGACATGATGTTTACCCAGGTTCGGGCCCTCTTGATGGAGGTAATACCCTACGTCCTGCTTGATTGTTCTTGATGATATGAGTATTACAAGAGTTGATCTACCACGAGATCGTAGAGGCTAAACCCTAGAAGCTAGCTTATGGTATGATTGTATGTTGTCCTACGTACTAAACCCTCCGGTTTATATAGACATCGGAGGGGGCTAGGGTTACATAGAGTCGGTTACAAGGGAGGAGATCTACATATCCGTATTGACTAGCTTGCCTTCCACGCCAAGAGAGTCCCATCCGGACACGGGACGAAGTCTTCAATCACTACAAAAAAATACACTTCCGTGATGATACGTGTTTGTCACCGTAGGTCTTTTTTTTGTCATGCATGTACATCCATGACAAATTTATGACAGAATCAAGATAGTCATACCTGTGCTGTCGTAGAAGTGTTCCATGACATTACCAAAATTATCATCACGGAAGTGTCCACTTCCATGACGTTAAATCGCACGTCACAGAAGTGCTTTCGTCAAGGGTGACCGACACGTGGCATCCACCGTAACGGAATGCCATTAAGCTATCGGGTCGGGTTTTGGATCCGATAACCCGTTAACAGCCCCGACCAATGGGGATTTTCCACGTGTAAAATCATCATTGGCTAGAGGAAACACGTGTCGGCTCATCATCGGGACAGATGTCATCCACTCACTGGACACAAGGCGCCTATGATACGTCGACACATGGCACGACCCAACAAGTTTAAATGGGCCGGCCCAACTGGAGGCCCACAAGATTTTGCGGACCATAATGGGCCGGCCTAGCTAAAGGCCCACGACATTTTGCGGACCGTAATGGGCTGGCCCAGCTAAAGGCCCACAAGATTTTGCGGGCCATAATGGGTCGGCCCAGGTAAAGGCCCACAAGATTTTTTTGTGCCATAATGGGCCAGCCTAGGTAAAGGCCCACAAGATTCTTGCGGGTCATAATGGGCCGGCCCAGCTAAAGGCCCACGAGATTTCGCCGACATTAATGGGCCGGCCTAGCTGTAGGCCCACAAGATTTTGAGGACCCTAGTAGGCCGGCCCATTAACTGGCTGCCATGTTTTGGGCCAAATGCCGGCCCATATTTGATCCGGTCCATTAATGGCCTGCCACGCTCCGGGCCTAATAGTGGCCCATATGAGATCCGGCCCGTTAAAAGCCTACCACGTTCTGGGCCAAATTATGGCCCAGATCAGGTCCGGCCCTTTAAGAGGCTTTGGGCTCAATTATGGCCCATATCAGATTCGGCCCGTCAACTGGACACTATGGTTTTGGGCCCACTTGCTAAAGGCCCACTTAGTAATTCAGCCTGATATTAGTTTTGGCATGTTAAGGACCCGTTTAACATTTCGGTCCCGTATTAATTTCGGCCTGTTAAAAGCCCGTCATATAGTTGGGCCGAACTACAGCCCGGTTTGCATCTGGCCTGCTCGCAGCCGATATCTGATTAGGCCAAACAAGGACCCGGGCAATTTTGGCTTGTTAAAAGCCCGTGATTTGATTCACACAATCATGGGTCGGGGTTCATTTCGGGCTGCTGCGTAACTAGTAGGAATTAAGAAGAAACCTACTCTATACAATAAAGAAATTACGGCATAGTAACTAAGAATAAACCTACACTACACAATAAAGGATTTAAGGTATATTACATCCATTGGGCATCAAGGTTCGCCACCAGTGATCATAAAGCGCAACGAAGAAGCAGATTACAAAAACTGGGCACCATTGCAGCGTAACAAAATAATACTGAACCGAGACCACTTCCAAGACAGTTTAAGAAAGGTTAGCCTTGCGGGGGAACTGCTGCGCAAGCTGCTGACACTACAAGAAATATGTCAACTTATGACCTTCTGTCAGTGACCCTCGAAGAATTGGTCATAAATCTATGACCATTTTAGACCAATTGGTCAAAAGCTGTTCGGGGGGCTCCAAACCCTAAACCATTGCGACCATTTTGGTCAGAAAGGTCGTAATTTCCTTACACGAAATGGTCATAAAGTAGATAGCACTAGTCCGCTGCCTTATTTCTAGCTGATCATGACCAATATAGATGGTCATAACCTTGTCAATTGCGGTGGATTGGTATGACTTGGCGCCACCTCATCAGTTTTGCCTATGTGTCATGTCCATGTGTCAATTTTTGCCCTAGGTTGTGAAGCAACCTATATTTCTGTCATTCCGAAAATTCCCAAAAAAATCTCATAAATTCTTTGGGTCATATCTTCGTCAAATATGTAAAAATACTTCCTTGCCTAGTTCAAAAATAATTCAAAAATATTCATTTTCCTATTCTGTTCACAACATCACTTTATGAAGGAAGTGCTATTTATATATTCTTGATTGCCCTCGAAATTCTTGGGCACTCTTTCCTATCCAAATCATTGCCGCATGACAAAATTCAGATCCATTTGCCTGGCAAATCTTGCTCGGCAAATTTCCAAAGTTTTTGTCCACCTAGAAGCATTGTGAAGGAAGTACCTTTTTATATATCCAAATGACATGAAATTTATACAGTTCCTTCATATGCCCAAATTATAACCCTCCTCCAAATTGCAGCTCAGGCAAATTAACTATGTGAGCCCAGGTTCAATTTATATTTTATGGCCAGATTGGCACATTGCAAAGCAAGTGTTATCTAGACCCCTCCTATTAACCTCAAACTCTTTGGGCACTCTTCCATACCCAAATCATTGCCACATGATAATATTCAGCTCCATTTTCCTAGTAAATATTTCTCAGGAAATTTCCAAAGTTTCTACCTCGAGAGAAGCTTTGTGAAGTAAGTACTATCTAGGCTTACCCAAATGATCTGAAAATCTACCAACGCATAACCATACATATGTAACTTACCTACACCAAATTTGAGATCATTTCATTCATCCAATTTCTCTCACTAGTTTTCCCAAGTTTCTGTCCATAGAAGAGCATTGTGAAGGAAGTACCACTTTGGCATGTCCAAATGGTATCAATTTTCTACGGTGCTTTCCAATGCCCAAATAACCATCCTCCACCAAATTTCAGCTCAATCCATTCATTATTTTGAGCCCAGCTTCAACATTCATATTTCTGTCCAGTGTGGTACTTTGCAAAGCAAGTACCACCTAGGATCCTCCTTTTGATCTGAAAATTTGCAAAGACATTCTTCTTAGTAGATGATCATCCTCAGCAAAAACTCACGCCCATTGTCCATGTGCATTTCTCGTACTACCAATCAAACACTTGGCTGCTAATTCATCTTTGAGCATAGGTCGGTCTCCTCGTGAGATTCTTCTGTTGTAATTTTCTTCCTAGCACCTACCCGGAGAGTGCCCAAACCGCTAGACATGCCTAGGCCTCCCAGAACGCATGTCAACACCAAGGTCACGCGGTGACCATGCGGCGGGCATGCGAGTTTACGCGCTTTGGAGTTGGGGCCCTGGGTCACATCCAAACCTCGACGTATCGCCACCAAACCATGTATTTATGATTAAATAGATACTTATGTAACTAGAAATGATTTTTGGAAAAAATAAAGAGCAAACAATAAGGTAGATGCAGTTCAAAATTGACCCGCTTCCTACTGAATCGGCAGAAATTTGTCTTTTTCACAAGTGATGGATCAAAACTTTTGACACCAAACCATTTTGTCAATTATGCATTAAATATGGCCTAATATTTTATAAAAATGATTTTGTCCAATTTTGCAACAAATATATGCTAGGTCCTTCACAAAAAGAACTCAATTCGGGCACTCGGAAAATGGAAAATGAATTTTCCGTGCAAAGAAAATAAAAAGTCCCTTAGGCAACATTGTTTGCCATTCCAATATGCAGCCTTGTGCATAATATGAGATCATTTGAACAAACTATGCCATGAATGTGGCCATAAGATTGATCATTTGGCTTGAAAGCCATGAATCTTCACGCATGATAGCTCATTTCTAAGAACACTTTTTTAAAATAATTGCCGTATTACAAGTTTATTATTTTTCCTGAAAACTTGGTCACATATAATGACACAATGCGAAGGTTTTCCAAATTTTTTATTTTTTTTGAATTTTTTATGCCCGTTTAAAAATGCGGTCAAAACGGCGGGTTTGACCGTTCCTAGCTAGTGGTTGAATCTTGGAAAAACTTTTGATGTTTCTCTGATTAAATAGATACTTATGTATCCAGAAATGATTTTTTGAAAAAATAAAGAGCAAACTATGAGGCAGCTGCAGTTCAAATTTGACCCGCTTCCATCTGAATCGGCAGGAATTTGTCTTTTTCACCAGAGGTGGTTCAAGGCATTTAACACCAACCATTTGGTCAATTGTGAATCAGATATGGCCTAGTATTTTATAAAATTGATTTGGTCCAATTTTGCAACAAATATACTGTAGATCCTTCACAAAAAGAACTCAATTCAGGCACCCGAAAAATGGAAAATGAATTTTCCATGTAAAGAAAATAAAAAGTCCCTTAGGCAACATTGTTTGCCATTCCAATATGCACCCTTGTGCACAATATGACATTATTTGAACGAACTATGCCATGAGTGTGGCCATAAGATTGATCATTTGGCTTAAAAGCCATGAATCTTCATGCATGATAGCTCATTTCTGAGAACACTTTTTTAAAATAATTGCTGTATTACAAGTTTGTTATTTTTCCTAGGAACTTGGCCACATATGATGACACAATGCGAAGGTTTCCCAATTTTTTTGATTTTTTTTGAATTTTTTATGCCCGATTCAAAATGCGGTCAAAACGGCGGGAATGACCGTTCCTAGCTAGTGGTTGAATCTTGGAATTTTTTTGGTGTTTCTCTGATTAAATAGATACTTATGTACCTAGGAATGATTTTTGGAAAAAATAAATAGCAAACTATGAGGCAGCTGCAGTTCAAATTTGACCCGTTTCCACCTGAATCGGCGGAAATTTGTCTTTTTCACAAGAGGTGGATCAAAACTTTTTACACCCAACCATTTGGTCAATTGTGCATTAAATATGGCCTGGTATTTTAGAAAAATGATTTGGTCCAATTTTGCAACAATTATTTGGTAGGTCCTTCACAAAAAAACCTCCTTTCGGGCACTCAGAAAATGGAAAATGGTTTTTTCGTCCAAAGAAAAAGAAAACTTCCTTAGGCAACATTGTTTGCCATTCCAATATGCACCCTTGTGCACAATATGAGATCATTTTAAGAAACTATGCCATGAACGTGGCCATAAGATTGATCATTTGGCTTGAAAGCCATTGATCTCCACACGTGATAGCTCGTTTCTGAGAACACTTTTTTAAAATAATTGCCGTATTACAAGTTTGTTATTTTTCCTGGGAACTTGGCCACATATGATGACACAATGCGAAGGTTTCTCAATTTTCTGATTATTTTTGAATTTTTTAGGCCCGTTTCAAAATGCGGTCAAAACGGCGGGAATGACCGTTCCTAGCTAGTGGTTGAATCTTGAAATTTTTTTTGGTGTTTCTCTGATTAAATAGATACTTATGTACCTAGAAATGATTTTTGGAAAAAATAAAGAGCAAACTATGAGGCACCCATAGTTCAAATTTGACCCGCTTCCAGCTGAATCGGCGGAAATTTGTCTTTTTCACCAGATGTGGATAAAAACTTTTGAAACCCAACCATTTGGTCAATTGTGCATTAAATATGGCCTAGTATTTTATAAAATTGATTTGGTCCAATTTTACAATAAATATATTGTAGGTCCTTCACAAAATAAACTCATTTCGGGCACTCAAAAATTATTTTTAGTCAACTACGACCAATTTAGATGGTCATAACGTCGTACTACATTCTGATTGGTCTGTGGACGTATCATGCGGATCGTGCATCAAACACCGTTGGATGCTCGCGGACCCAACGGCCGTACTCAACCCTTCCACACCAACCCCGAAACCCTAGATGATCATTTTGCATCCACCCCCCCCCCCGCCCCCGCCTCCTTTCTTCCCAGTTTCAGATCTATCGATCCCATTCCAGATCCCCCGTCTCCTCATTGTCTCGCCCAATGGAGAGAGCTCGCCTCCTCCCTTCCAGATCCATCTCCGCCGCCACCTCCCTCTGGCGGAGCTCGCCGTCGTTCATGGCCTCCTCCACGCCCCCCTCCTCTCGCACCTCCCCTTCCCTCACCACCAACCGAACCAACCAGCCCACCACACACCCTCACCTCGTTACCGACGCGCCGCCACCGTCCCCCACGATCTGGATCCCCATGAACCAGCCGCTGGCGACCGCATCCACTCCGCCGTCGGTGCCACCACCACTCCCCTCCCCTCCCCTTCCTGCCTGGAGATCCCCTCCTCTCCAATCCCACCCGCGCTCCACAGCCGAACCCTACATGCGCACGCGCCAGGGGCTGCCCCGATCTGTGAGATGTGGCGCAACCCCATGTCGTGGGGCCTCTGGGAGGAAAAGGCCGCCGCCGCATCCAGGCGCTTCTCCACCACCTCGGTATCCCCTCTTCCTCCTCCTGTGCCCCCAAAACCAGCCCTGCCGCCGAGCACATCTGCGTCGCCACCGGTGACTCCGCCCTCTACCCCCCTGCCGGCTCCCCCCACCATCTGCTCCTCCCCTCCCCTCCCCTCCAGACTGGCTCGACCTAGGTTGGCCGTGTCCTCCAGATCCATCGGCAAAGGAGGAGGAGGTGCCTCCTCCCACCGCCACAGCGCCCTCCAACCTTCTCTCCTTCCTCGTGCGCGCCCAGAACCCTAGCCACGGCACTCGAGGAGTGCTGGTGGTGCACCAAGCGCTGCCTCAACTGGGGCGTCAGCGGCGGCCCCGACCTCATCCTCGATGACGCCCCGCTGCTCATCCTCCATGGCGTCAAGGCCGACGAGGAGTCCGGCAAGGTCGCCGACCCGGAGTCCATCGACAACCCCGTCGTGCCCGCCATCATCCGCACAAGTACCGCAAGATGGAGGACAGGCTCGTTGGCGTCTCCGAGGAGACCACCACCGGCGTCAAGTAGATGCAGGAGTCCGGCACTCTCCTGTTCCACACCATCAACGTCACCAAGAGCAAGGTATACTTCCATTCTTCCCATTTTTACAGAGTTTCAGCTCTGATGTTGTAGTTCATGGAAGTTGTTGTAGTTCTTGGTAGTTAGTGGCATCGAGCCCCAGTCTGTTGCTTGTGATTTTGATCGATTCTTTGCAAGACAATCATGTACACAGATGCCTAAGCAGCTTAATTGATTCCGGCTATCTGAACAAGTTACTGTTATCCAAATGATTTTGCCTATGATAAGCTATTATTCACCATTGGTTCAGTAGATGTCTATGTGGTAGAAAATTACACTACCAGTGATAGTCTGAATATAAGAACTCACCCTGTTTATCTGATCTTTCCAATAAGAGCAGTTGCCTTACTAGAGCTATTATTCATTTCCTATGGTTTGCAAATTGATTGTCACTTACCAAGTAACCTGTGCATTGCCTTGTGAGGTCACTCTGTCCGGACTGATCAATATGGTGGACAGCCTCTAGTCCAGCAATGGCCATGAGCGGATCCTCATCTTCACCACCAACCACAAGGACCGGCTCGACCCAGCGCTGCTCCAGCGTTACAGGTGATTTGTCAACACACAACCAGGATGATTCCTATCCTACCAGTGTTGTGCGTATTGCTTCCAAGCTAGTGATGGCAGTCGCAGGTGCAATCCACAAAACACAATTAGGAATGACCAATGGACTAATCTCAAACTGGTAGTAGCTCTGGAAATATCATGAAATAAAATGCTTCTAGTCCTGAGTAATTGAGCATTATAAAAGAACGTGCCGGACATAATTGCCATAAGTTGGACTAATGTGGAGTCCAGGATCTCATCCCCCACCACCACCTCAATCTGGAATTTCCTGTAATTACCAGTCACTACCTTCATTGTGCATTTTCCAACAAATGACAAACATTGGCTCTGTGTTCCATCATGTGAATTCCGATTCTGAAATGAACATGTCTTGGTATACTTAATTATTTGTTTGCAGGTTGCCTGCCTTTGAAGGAATCCGTTCAAGACACTATTGCCCCTGCACACCGCGGTCGCGTAGGCGCGCCTCCAGTCCTGCATCGCTGTTGACTCCACCTGCTGGTGCTCCCTCTCCCAAGGTACTAAACCCGCGTGACTACCCCCCTTTCAATTTTTCTGGTTACCCACACTTACATTAGCTGGATGTGTCAGTCTCAAATTAAGTTATCCACTAAAAGAAACCCTATAAAATCTTCATCACACACAACACCATAACAGGGCCTCAAGGTTTTGTGCCCCATCGAAGCTCTTTAGTTGTCAACATTTATTCAGTAACAACCAAGCAGTAGCAGTAGAAAAAAGGATCAACATTTCTTTAGTGTTTTACTATCGATGATGGATTGGTTTGCTTTAGTTGTCGTTCGATTCAGAGTTCCAATACTATGTTGTTCTTGCAGGCCGACGTCGACGGTGGTGCTTGTGGTGCCAAGCAAGACTAACTGTATTTGATATGTAAGTGAGATGGATGCATTTTTCCTGTAATTTGGTTGTGACAGGAAAGACTTACTGTATGTGAGGCTTGTGAGCTCGCTTTAGTGTTCTTTCCTGTAATACTGTAAGCGAGATGGATGCATTTTTTGGTGCCTGTAGTGTTCTTTCCTGTACTCATGTAGTACCTGGAGTAGTTATGTTCTTTCCAGCATGATCAACATCTTACTCCTGTATTTGTCTTGCCCATAGTACTCCTGTATGAGTAGCTGTATACTCCTGTAGTTTTTCTTGCCTGTAGTGCAGAGATGGAGTAGTTTGTCCTGCCTGTGTGATGTTCTTTCCAGCATCTTAGCTATGTACTCTAATTACTGGAGTATTCTATAGATTTTTTTCAATTAAAACTACTCCAGAGATGTTATTTCCAGCCTCGACATAATTTATTTTCTTTTGTTAATGGTTACTGCTGATGGTGCTGACTTTCCATGTATGCTCTCACAATCTAAACTAATTTATAGTTTTACTTAAACTGTAGTTTTATTTTGTGTTCTTATAGTTTTACTTAAACTGTAGTTTGGTCCATGTTTACACCATCTGTAGTTTTCTGAATTTTTGTGCTTGCTATGATGCAGTATGCTTCGACGGGAGCATCTGCGGAGAGGGTCAGGGAGTGGGTCTCGGAGCTGGCTCATCCACTTGGAGGTACGCACCTTGCTAAATCTTGGTGCAACTTATCATGTCCAGAGTCTAGACAGGTTGCTAGATGTGACTTACATATTATATATCTCATGTTAAATTGAAGAGGATTTTGTTGTCATGTGTTTGCGTTGGAATATACTGTTCAGTCAATCTGTATAGGTCCTAGCGGCATATTTTGCTAAGGAATATACTGTTCTTATATAGTCAATCTATGTTCTCTCTCCTGTGATGTTAATTATTAGTTTCACCTGCCCTTATGTTTACCACCTTCCTGTTTCCCCGTGGTTTCCAGGCGGCCGTTGTTCTCAACTTGTTGTTTGTTGGTTGGTTATTGTCAGGGGCGAGTTCCGCGTGGAGTTCAAGTAGAAGAACCCCAAGAACAAGTCGGTGGCCACCGTAAGTCCCTTCCAACAAAAATCCCACTCCTGAGCATTTTCCAATATGGTTTAATATGCAGACAACAAGAGAGCTAGTGATGCTATGTTAAAATTAGTGTGTACTTGTCAATTCTAGCTTATATTTGTGTCTTGCGATCCTGTTCTAATTAATGTGTATACTACAAGCCCTTGTTTTCCTGTCTAAATGCATGCACAAAAGTTCGTTTATCTTCTAAAAAATTGTTCGTGCATTTTTCAGTTTCTCAAATACAAAATAGCGTGCTCCTTTCAGTTCATACATTTTGTTCTAACCATTTTGTTTTATAACATGCAGATGATTTCCTTCATTCATGTTTTGACGTGAGCTCTGGGACGAAGTTGGAAGAAGCAAGGCATGCAGGATCTAGGCATGCATGCATGCTCTCTTATCCCTCCTGCTCCTAGGGAGATGCAGGACTTTGTTGTAATGTTGCCCTTGGAATTTGGAT
Organism: Triticum urartu; assembly: GCF_003073215.2. Lineage (NCBI taxonomy): Eukaryota > Viridiplantae > Streptophyta > Magnoliopsida > Poales > Poaceae > Triticum > Triticum urartu. The sequence continues at coordinate 341,721,703 of NC_053022.1, forward strand.
ACTCCTGATTTTGCTGAGAATTTGATGTATATGTCCTTGCTAATTGTTATTCAAATGCTGGGAGTTATGTACATATTCTTAGAATAATATTGTTTACTTGAAATGCATTTCTATACTGGAAAATATATTGGCATTGAATCTGGTTTGTGGAATGGATACCTGACTTATGGGACCCATTTATGAAAATAATTTGAGCAATTTTGAAATTTCTGTCAAGTGGGCCCAATGTGTGAGATGATGACAAGTGGCACCCATTTGATTGGTGGGATTAGCTCTAAAATATAATGGCCCAAACAAAGATCAAAAGAAAACCTGCTGTTAAAAGGGCCATGCAAAGAAATCAAAGGCTGAATTGTTGGGCCAGACCCATGTAGCTAATAAAATCACAGAAAAAAATACATTGAAAAGGCCAAATTGTTGGGCTAGGCCCATGTAGAAAATTGAATTGGACCGGGCTGAATCTTGTGCCACATCAGATTGCCACGCTGGATGCCTACGTGGTCTGGGGAGGTTGCTAGTGACCAAAACGCCACAGTATACGTATTTTGGTCATAAATGTCTACGACCATTCCAGAAGAAAGGTCGCTATAGTCAGTTTATGACCGCCAGCTTTTGACCTTATGTTTTTGGTCACAAAAAGGTCACAAATTGAAAACAGTGACCATTCAGTGACCAATAGTGCTGGTCACAAGTTGACATATTTCTTTTAGTGTGAGCAAGGCTGTGAGACCGGCCTAGCATGTCGGTCATAGCTTCCAGGTGTAGCTGTTTAGCGATGAGGTTCTCATTGGTGTTCTGCGCAATCTTTCTTAAAGATAGGACTTCAAGTTGAAGTTGAGTTGCAGAATGCCTTTCTACTAGAACTTGGGACTGAAGAAGTCGAACTGATTCAGACAACGAATTCTGTGAGCTTGTCTGACTGTTAGTCTCAAGTAACTTGAACACTGCATCAAGACAAGACTTTGGGGTTGTCTCGCTATCTTCAAGATGTTTTGCCTTCTTTGCTGCAATATATGTTGGGTTTGTCTTACAACCTTCAGCAGACTTGTGCATGCCATCAGGCATATCACCCTGAAACAAAGCAGAGAGATGACATGTTTTGCACGTGTATAAACAAAGAATTAGAAAATAAAGAGTATGTTCAAAATATCAATAGCATAATTTGGCATTGTTCATAATGCGGGGAGCTTCACCACACTACTGGATTACCATGTCAACATAACAAGCATAGATGAAGGGCAAAGAAAATCATTGTATCTATTTTGGATAATGTGCATGGCATGTTGTTCATATCATCAGCCACATCAGTAAGATAAAACATGAGATGACAAGGTGCAAACATGGGCTGCTTCACCACACACTGGATTATAGATCCACAAAAACAAGCATACATATAGGGAGTATTAAGTAATGTGCTTGGTATGAATAAGGAATTTGGTTTTACAAGTAAAACTTAGAACTTACGGTTCTTCCGAACATGCATTTTGGTAGAAACAGCAAACTAAACAGCAGTAAACGATAGGGAGTATGAGCAAATTAAACAGCAGTTGAGGATAAAGGCTTTAGAAGGACTGACTTACATTCACAGTTAACACCGGCTTTATAATGCCCTTCTCCATGGCAAGGGAAGGATAACTCAAGAATTTCAGCACAGAATCTTCTTCATAAGCATTGGATGTACTCTACATTTTGTAGAGAGTAATTATAGATATGATAATACTAGGAGGGATAGAGGATAATGAACATAAGATGCAGATTGATGCTACATAATCAACTACCAATCCCTGGAAGTACAAGCGTTACAGGACAAAATGTACTGAGAAGAGCAATGGCCTACACTTCTGCACTGGCATTGTCTGTGTATTCTACTTGTTGGTAAGATTAAATATAGATCTGATCTTTTTTAGTAAATGGTGGGCGAGGAAGATAAGATGCAGAATGCTACAAAATGAACCAATCCCTCTTCCCATAATACAAGAGTGTTTTGAACAATGATGTACTATACAAAACGTTCTTATATTATGGGACGGAGGGAGTAGCTGTTAATGTAAGTACAGTGATAGACCACGTTCAGTCCTTACAAGAGGACTGCAGAGCTAAACCTCTTCAAAAGCATTGGGTTGATTCTAAATTTATGTAAGAGTCCATACGGATCTTATAATGTCCACCAAATGGACGATTACGAGGCTAACATGTGCAGTGATGCTACATAATCAAACAGCTATGAAAGTAAGTATGGTCATACAGTGCAAGAGGTACTCACAAGAGCAATGCAGTGTGTAGTATAGTTGCGAGATTCTGTGGTCCCTTGAGAACGAATGTTCTTCTGCTAACAGTTTTCGTACAAGTGAGACATTAAGGAAAATGCAGAAATGTAGTTCAAATTGTGATGTGATATCATAGACAGTACCTTACGTTGCAGCCGAGACCAATGTGTAACAAGATTATTCCAGTCACCATCAGATAAATGTAGCACCGAAGACTTTACAGAAATTTCATTCAGAGGCTTGCCATCAAAGTGCGCTTGCCTCAGGTAGGAACGATACTTCATCAACGAGTGCTTGAAAAGCGCAACCAACCCTTGCTCGTCATCACAATCCAGTTTGCGCCTCGCCTATTTAAAAGAATGAAATATTGTGTCTTCTGTCAGTAGAAACATATGCAGTAATGACCATGAATAACATTAGTACATTACTTACACGTAAGTTGAGGAGGAATACTGGAAATTGTTCTGTGTCTGCAGTATAATCTTTCCATGATGGAAAGATGCGCACAAAGTTCCTGACAACAACATAAGCTTCATCTTCTAAACTGGGAAGAAGTGGAACATGGGTCCTATTTGCTGCAATTGGGGCTCTCTCTGGTTCGAAAGGGATTTGGCAACTGGATTTGGTGTACTCTTTGCTGGAATGGGGGTTTTGCGTCGTACAGCTGGTGCTATGTCAACTGGCATAATCATACTGTTTGCTGCAGTTGGGGTCTGCTGAGTTGGGGCATCAGAAATGACAAGTGTAGTAGGGCTAGAGTCTGCTAGAGTTGGGGTATTTTGTGGGTCAGGTGATATTGCAACTACACCTAATGGGCTATTTGATTTGTCACGTGCCACTACCTTTTCCAAATACTTTGCTTGTGCTCCTCCACGAACAGCAATCGCCCTCTTCCTTTTGAACGATTGATACACAAGAACAACATTTGAATGGATAAATATGGTATGATGACAGATGGAATATGTACTGAAAATGGATAGGCAGGGTGTATTCACATACACGATGTGTAAACTAAGCTAATGGCAGTTCAACAAAGTAGAAGCAATGCAAAGCATCAGTTGCAAGATATGTGCGAGCAATGTAACCTTGGAAAGTTAGAGCAAGTACCTTGATGGATGAATAAGATAGGGCATCTTCCTCTGACTCCTCCACTAGGGAGCTACATTGACTTAGGTCTCCCTCTAGCTCAGAATCACTGTTAGGATCATATTCTGAGAATGAATCTGTAGGTGGAGAGTGTTTGCATTGCATCCAGACTTGATTTCAGTCCCTTAATGCCAAGTTTGACAGCCATGGCAATGTTCTGCTTTATTCTTTTCATGCGCACAAGCTCATAATCATTATGATGCTGTTCAGAATCTGAGATTCATGAAAACATAAAAATTAGTCAGATTATCTATGGAGAGTGTCTCCCTATAAACCCCTGCATATGCAAAGTTCACCTCCCCAACCGTGCTGACCAGACCACACACAGAGATACACACCCGAGCGGCGAACATGCATTTTCGAAACTAATTTAGGAACATTTAACTGACCAATTAAACAACTCTATTTTAATAATATCATATTCGTATTTGAACAACTAAGCTTGTTTAGCTTGATGGGTGGAGCAGTGTTATTATGACATGAAGCATGTATTCTGATCCTATAGTGATCATAAAAGAGGGAAACTCTAAGCTGATATTTTTTAGCAAAAGAGGGTTCCCCTCCGATTTCTATTAAAGAAACCACCACGGAACCAACATGATCAATTAAACCCTAAGCATGATCAATTAAACCGTATTATGGCTGTGCCATGGCAGATTTGAAGCTGCAAACCGGGGAAATGATATTTAGCATCCATTGTTTGCTTCGAACTAAGAACTAAATTCTAAGAGCTGAAAAGAAAGTAGAGTAACCAAGTTAAGATCTATTTTCTGGTTGAGATCAAAAAGTTGAGGAGATATGAAGTACCACCTCTCTTGCGGCGCCGTGTAGGCATCGGGGGTGCGATGGCTGTCGGTGGCGTTGAAGCAGATCTGCGACGGTAGACGGGTGCATCGGGGGATAAGTCCCGTTGCGGTGGAAGAGAAGGTCGTGTGAGCGGCCCCGGCAAAGAGGATGATTGCGCCGATGAAGCGAGAGGACGCAATGCAAGGCTATTGGGCTGTCGCCGTGGATGAGAAACGTCCATCTCTAGCAGTGGACGACGCGGTCTTGGTAGGCGCTCCGGCATGGTGGAGGACGGTGGCGATGGATGTGGTGGAGGACGGCGGTGATGGATGGGGTGGCGGACGGAGGCTGGTGTGGGAATGGGGTGTTCTAGCACGGACGGTGTATGAATGGGAAAATGGAGGGAGAGGTACGAGGAACCATGTTTTTGGGACGCGCCTATCTGAAATATGGGAAAGTTACGAACTTATCCCCCGTTTCAAATTTGGACATCTCGTCGGTTGGGGATAGGACGGTAATCTCGCATCTCCCAAATATTTGCCGGTAACTATTTCGGGCGAGGAGAGGGTGTTTTGCCGCCCACGGTTGGCGCCCACGGTGTATGAACGGGGCTGACAGGTACGGCGGTTGTGTCATGTCTGATGGAAGTTACACATCTGCCCCTATTTAAAATATTAGCCTACATCTATTTCAGACGAGAGGGTGTTTTGCCGCCCACCGTGTATGAATGGGGAATGGAGGGAGAAACAGAGGTCTTTCGGACGAGCTTGAATCAAATGAGTTTTGCCGCCCATGTTTGACGCCCACCGTGTCGGAATGGGCTCAGAGGCGGTTGTGTCATATCTAATTGAAGTTACTAACCTACCCCTATTTAGAGCAGTGGAAATCGGGCCGATGGATTGTCCGTGTAATGGGCAGACAGTAATTTCCATCTCCCAAACACTTGGCTTCGGGCAGCCGATGTGCGAATGGACATTTTGCTGTTTCTTTCGAATTTTGGGACAATAAGCATCCATGTTTACCCTGGCAACTAAATTCGAATCCATTTTGTATTCCTATATGAATCTTTATAAATCATTCTATGTGTTTTTATATATCTACAAAAGGACGACAAAGATGTATTCCACTGTCATATATGAATATGGTTTACAAATGCCGATACTCAAATTCAGAAACTAGAATCCAGTTTAAGGTGAATTCGAATATTTGGAACACTTCATGTCCAACTCAAATGTCACACGCAGCATAATGTGTACTCCCATTTAGATATGTATACAAGCGATGTATCAAGATTCAAATACCGACTCAATCAACCAAGAATGTACAGAACTAACAGACATATAAACACTTATAGAGTATATGGATCAATAATATCAACTAACATACATAAGCCAGGCCGATGTACTTTTTTTGGCTACAACAGCATCCTTTTTTTAGCCCACATCTTGGCCCTTTCCGACGCGTGCCACTTATGGTTCATCTATACTACTATTGTTGAATGCACATTCAGCCCGATTGGCATATTTGTAGGTCTGGCAAAGCAATCCAAATGAAATGTCTCCGAGTCTTATCAATTAATACAGACTTGTGCTCAAATAAAATTACAAACAAAAAAACAAATAAAACAATTATTACATGATCTCTAAAACAAATGGTTTGATTGATTACATGAACAGACAACACAAAGGTTACTCAACTATGGAAAGAACATTTCACCTATGATTTACCAAGTAGGAATTTAATTTCCTTTTTTCCTTCGGGACTTTAACAATCTGGTCAGTCTCAGCTTGCTTCATTTTGAAATCCACCAAATATTTAATGGTTGTCTTGTGTACTTTTTGTGATTGTGCTGTTTGCTTCCTCAACATGTCAACTTCATCTCTAAGTGCAGAAGCAGAATCTCTTTCTACCACTAGTTTAGCCTCTAGAGCATCAGCAGTTGGCAATTCATAATGCACGATTGGGCCGGTGCCACTGTCGTGGGATGATGCAACGTCCATGGGGACCTCGCTCTTTGATTGTGGGCTAACTTGTTTTGCCATTAAAGTTCCGATTGGATTCAGAAAAGTTGAAGTTAGCAAAACATCTCAACTGGGAGTTATAACAGCAAACCAGTTAAACAAACAAGGAATTAAAGATTTTCAATTGGATGCTGAAAATTAGTTATTAACATCATTGTAACCCGCTGTTGCAGCAGCAAAGTAGTTAAACAAACAAGTAGATATTTAAGTTAAGGCAAACAGGTAATTCTTAACAGTAAGTATCAAACACATAGATAGGTGCAGTCTACAATATGATTAACACGCTGTTCCATTATGTAATCAGTAGGAAACGAAATTAAGCCAAGCAACGTAATTGAACAATTTTGCAATAAGTGGCTAACTAAAATTCAGAGAAGCAGGTAACTGACCTTACGCTAGTTCTTTGTACAGGCACACTGCAACTTCTTTTTCGCTTACAAGGTTGTATGAAGGAGTCCATGGCATCAATTGCTTGGATACGCAGTCCCAATACTTCTTTCTTCCCACACTGCATGGGTAAGTCGAATTATTAATCTGGTAAGATGGTGCGTCCTTGATATGTTATATGAGGACGTGTAGTCAGACTAGTTGTAGCCAAACACATCACACTGGCTTTTACTGTATATTTCATGTGATTACTTTTGGCATATCGAGATCTAAGCAATCTACAATAGGATGAAAAGACCGGCATCCTTCACATTATTGGTGAACTCAGTTCATAAAAACAAGCAATTCAACCATTCTGTGGGTAAATCAAAAGCGCCACTGGAATATTTTTCACTATCCAATCATACACGCAAAAAGGGGCGACGCCACCATAGGGGCTGGTATGGGCGGCCGCCTCAGGTGGCTGGAAAGTGTAAACCTAGTTTGAGTCATCCAGGTTGGCCCACGCTAGTTTTGTTCGTCCCAACGCACGAGCAGACAATGTAAAAAATGAAGAAAAATGTTTCAATTTGGATGGGCCAATAACATAAGTGCAAGGCAGGCCCTATAGCAGGCTCACAGCCCAAACGAGCGCCTCCCATATCGATCGACAGCAGGAAAAATCCCAATTCATTCGCTCCAGCCTCTAGTCTGGTTAGCTCCTAACATAGACGCCGCTGGATAGAGCGACACATCACTTCCTCGCGCCCTCGTTGGAGGGCGGTCGCCGAGCTTCAAGCGAACGGAAGGACAAGAAGATGAAGATCCAACCCTGGGTGTAGCCTGCATGGGAGGCAGCGGCGGCAGCACGGGCATGGCATCGAGCTTGCGCAAACGGACAGTCGCAGCTTGCAAGAGTAACATGTGCAATGAGCAGGTACATCACATCCCTGATTATATCTAATTCAACTCTTCAATTTCTGGCCAATAGTTAAACCCGACGGTGTTGTAAAACTGCTTGTATGTAGGGAATCTATGAGAAAATGAAACCAATTTCTACTTATTTTATGACTCCCCCAATCAATACCGAACTGACTGAATCTGATGTATCTAATCAAGTTTCCGGTGCAAACATACAAGCTCATGTTGTTCTTGAGCCTGAAGTGTCTAATGAATAGACTGCTAATGAAGGATTTGATGCAAACATTTTACATGCTCCTGGTGATGAACATATAGTGTCTAATGAGGGATCTAATGCAAGCATTTTGCAAGCTCATTGAAGGATTTAGTGTCTAATGATGATCTACTATGTTCAGAGAGACAGAGATTTGCAGGCATTGATGACAAGCAAATTATAGTGTTTCATAGCTTGAGGAAACATCAAGGCCATCTACCAGAAAGTCCCTGTATCATGACAACATAGCATAAATACTTTTCTAATCTTTTGTTTGAAACTATTGGCATACTTGTGCAGGATAGATATATTGATATGCAGTTTGCGCACTGGTTATACGTGCAATTACACTTCGATATTTTCAGCCAGAGAACGAATAATTCAAGCAGGTACAGACCATGTTTGTAGTCCTTGTACACCATGTTGCATTTTGTGTTTTTTGGTGCTTGCATCATTTAGTGTTTATAATCTGAACTACTTTGGATCATTACCTGGTTTTCAAAGTGCATGTAGCTTCACATTTCTCAAGTTATGTTGATTTTCAGAGTGCAAGTGCCTTCGTATTTTTTAAGTTAAATGTTCGCCCCAGGTAACTTGAATTCATGGATCAGCCACTGCACACAAATCATACACGAATGCCAGTACGAACTAAGTGAAATGCAGGGACTTACGCTAGCTCGTTGTACATGCTCACTGCAGCTCTGCTTGCGCTTGGGATGTTCCATGTACAAGTCCATGTTACCACTTGCTTGGATGTGCAGGCCTTGTGCTCCTTGCATCCCCCTCTGCATTTTTGACACGGCAAATGGTTGATCAAATAAGAGGAATCGACCTTGATGTTGTACCGGAGGACAGATACTTACAAGGTTATACGGGTGTGCAGGATGTGTACCAGATCCCATAGCGCCGTCATGCTTCGCTAAAATATGGTTTTGCTTGTTTCAGATGATATCTCTAGAGGAAATAAGAGTTAAGGTCAGAGTTGCATAGGCGTGTAAGCTAAGAGAGCAGTGAAAGGATATCCAAACATCGTCGGAACAGTGCACAAGGGAGTGATCTATGGATACCTAGTTTGGGCCGGCATTTGGGCATGCTCGCCTAGCTAGAGTGCGGGTCACTTCAGAGCCGTTGAGGGTGATGCGCTGGCGTTGGCTGTGAAGGAAATATGCCCTAGAGGCAATAATAAAGTTATTATTTATTTCCTTATACCATAATAAATGTTTATTATTCATGCTAGAATTGTATTAACCGGAAACATAATACATGTGTGAATACATAGACAAACAGAGTGTCACTAGTATGCCTCTACTTGACTAGCTCGTTGATCAAAGATGGTTAAGTTTCCTAACCATAGACATGACTTGTCATTTGATTAACGGGATCACATCATTAGGAGAATGATGTGATTGACTTGACCCATTCCGTTGGCTTAGCACTTGATTGTTTAGTTTGTTGCTATTGCTTTCTTCATGACTTATACATGTTCCTATGACTATGAGATTATGCAACTCCCGTTTACCGGAGGAACACTTTGTGTGCCACCAAACGTCACAACGTAACTGGGTGATTATAAAGGTGCTCTACAGGTGTCTCCAAAGGTACTTGTTGGGTTGGCGTAGTTCGAGATTAGGATTTGTCACTCCGATTATCGGAGAGGTATCTCTGGGCCCACTCGGTAATGCACATCACTATAAGCCTTGCAATCATTGCAACTAATGAGTTAGTTGCAGGATGATGTATTACGGAACGAGTAAAGAGACTTGTTGGTAACAAGATTGAACTAGGTATTGAGATACCGACGATCGAATCTCGGGCAAGTAACATACCAATGACAAAGGGAACAACGTATGTTGTTATGCGGTCTGACCGATAAAGATCTTCATAGAATATGTAGGAGCCAATATGGGCATCCTGGTCCCGCTATTGGTTATTGACTAGAGAGGTGTCTCAGTCATGTCTACATAGTTCTCGAACCCGTAGGGTCCGCACGCTTAACGTTCGTTGACGATATAGTACTATGAGTTATGCATGTTGGTGACCGAATGTTGTTCAGAGTCCCGGATGAGATCACGGACATGACAAGGAGCTCCGGAATGGTCCGGAGGTAAGGATTCATATATTGGATGATATGGTTTGGCCAAGGGGTCAGGCCCATGGGGCTATAAGTCGGTGCAAAAGGAGTTTTGCGGAGGCCAGGGGGCCAAACGCCGGAGACCCTGGCGTCTGGCCCTGGGCCAGACGCCGAGGCCCATGGCATCTGGGCCAGAAGCCAAGGATTGTGGCGTTTGGTCCTGGAGTCCGAGTGGGACTCTTGCCTTTCGGGCAAAACCGACTTTGAGGAGGCTTTTGCTCCAAGTTTCGACCCCAGGGCTCAACATATAAATAGATGGGCAGGGCTAGCACCAAAGACACATCAAGAAACACCAAGCCGTGTGCCGGCTACCCCGTCCCCTCTAGTTTATCCTCCGTCATAGTTTTCGTAGTGCTTAGGCGAAGCCCTGCGGAGATTGTTCTTCACCAACACCGTCACCACGCCGTCGTGCTGCCAGAACTCATCTACAACTTCGCCCCTCTTGCTGGATCGAGAAGGCGAGGATTTCACCGAGCCGAACGTGTGCAAAACTCAGAGGTGCCGTGCTTTCGGTACTTGGATCGGTCAGATCGTGAAGACGTACGACTACATCAACCGCGTTGATACAATGCTTCCGCGAACGATCTACGAGGGTACGTAGAAAACACTCTCCCCTCTCATTGCTATGCATCACCATGCTCTTGTGTGTGCGTAGGAAATTTTTTAAATTACTACGTTCCCCAACAGTGGCATCCAAGCCAGGTTTTATGCGTAGATGTCATATGCATGAGTAGAACACAAGTGAGTTGTGGGCGATATAACACTACAAGAAATATGTCAACTTGTGACCTTCTGTTAGTGACCCTGGAAGAATTGGTCATAGATCTATGACCATTTCAGACCAATTGGTCAAAAGTTGTTCGGGGGGCTCCAAAACCTAAACTATAACGACCATTTTGGTCAGAAAGGTCGTAATTTCCTTACACGAAATGGTCATAAAGCAGATAGCACTGGTCTGCTGCCTTATTTCTAGCTGATCATGACCAATATAGATGGTCATAACCTTGTAAATTGTGGTGGGTTGCTATGACAAGGCGCCACCTCATCAGTTTTGCCTATGTGTCATGTCCATGTGGCAGTTTTTGCCCTAGGTTGTGAAGCAACCTATATTTCTGTCATTCCCAAAATTCCCAAAAAAATCTCATAAATTCTTTGGGTCATATCTTCATCAAATATGTAAAAATCCTTCCTTGCCTAGTTCAAAACTAATTCAACAATATTCATTTTCCTATTCTGTTCACGACAACACTTTAAGAAGGAAGTGCTATTTATATATTCTTGATTGCCCTCGGAATTTTTGGGCACTCTTTCCTATCCAAATCATTACCGCATGAAAAAATTCAGCTCCACTTGCCTAGCAAATCTTCCTCGGCAAATTTCCAAAGTTTTTGTCCACCTAGAAGCATTGTGAAGGAAGTACCTTTTTTATATATCCAAATGACATGAAATTTATACAGTTTCGTCATATGCCCAAATTATCACCCTCCTCCAAATTGCAGCTTAGGAAAATTATCTATGCGAGCCCAGGTTCAATTTATATTTTATGGCCAAATTGGCACATTGCAAAGCAAGTATTATCTAGACCCCTCCTATTAACCTCAAACTCTTTGGGTACTCTTCCATACCCAAATCATTACCACGTGATAATATTCAGCTCCATTTTCCTAGTCAATCTTTCTCAGGAAATTTTCAAAGTTTCTACCTCGAGAGAAGCTTTGTGAAGTAAGTACTAGCTAGGCTTACCCAAATGATCTGAAAATCTACCAAGGCATAACCATACCTATGTAACTTACCTACACCAAATTTGAGCTCATTTCATTCATCCAATGTCTCTCACTAGTTTTTCCAAGTTTCTGTCCATAGAAGAGCATTGTGAAGGAAGTACCACTTTGGCATGTCCAAATGGTATCAATTTTCTATGGTACTTTCCAATGCCCAAATAACTATCCTCCACCAAATTTCAGCTCAATCCATTCATTATTTTGAGCCCAGCTTCAACATTCATATTTCTGTCCAGTGTGGTACTTTGCAAAGCAAGTACCACCTAGGATCCTCCTTTTGATCTGAAAATTTGCAAAGACATTCTTCTTAGTAGATGATCATCCTCAGCAAAAACTCACGCCCATTGGCCATGTGCATTTCCCGTACTGCTAATCAAACACTTGGCTGCTAATTCATGTTTGAGCATCGATCGGTCTCCTCGTGAGAATCTTATGTTGTAATTTTCTTCCTAGAACCTACCTGGGGAGTGCCCAACCCACTAGACATGCCTAGGCTGCCCAGAACACATGGCAACGCCACGGTCACGCGGTGACCACGCGTTGGGCATGCGAGTTTACGCGCTCTAGAGTTGGGGGCCTTGGCCACCGCCCAAACCTCGACGTATTGCCATCAAACCATGTATTTATGATTAAATAGGTACTTATGTAACTATAAATGATTTTTGGAAAAAATAAATAGTAAACTATGAGGCAGCTGCAGTTCAAATTTGACCCGCTCCTACTGAATTGGCGGGAATTTGTCTTTTTCACCAGAGGTGGATCAAAACTTTTGACGCCCAACAATTTTTTAAATTGTGCATTAAATATGGCCTAGTATTTTATAAAAATGATTTGGTCCAATTTTGCAACAATTATTTGGGAGGTCCTTCACAAAAAAACCTCCTTTTGGGCACTCGAAATATGGAAAATGGTTTTTTCGTCCAAAGAAAATGAAAACTTCCTTAGGCAACATTGTTTGCCATTCCAATATACACCCTTGTGCACAATATGGGATCATTTGAACAAATTATGCCATGAATTTGGCCATAAGATTGATCATTTGGCTTGAAAGCCATTGATATCCATACGTGATAGCTCGATTTTGAGAACACTTTTTTAAAATAATTGATGTATTACAAGTTTGTTATTTTTCCTGGGAACTTGGCCACATATAATGACACAATGCGAAGGTTTCCTAATTTTTTGATTTTTTTTGAATTTTTTATGCCCATTTCAAAATGCGGTCAAAACGGCGGGAATGACCATTCCTAGCTAGTGGTTGAATCTTGAATTTTTTTTGGTGTTTCTCTGGTTAAATAGGTACTTATGTAACTAGAAATGATTTTTGGAAAAAATAAATAGCAAACTATGAGGCAGCTGCAGTTCAAATTTGACCCGCTTCCACCTGAATCGGTGGAAATTTGTGTTTTTCACGAGAGGTGGATCAAAACTTTTTGCACCCAACCATTTTGTCAATTGTGCATTAAATATGGCCTAGTATTTTAGAAAAATGATTTGGTCCAATTTTGCAACAAATATATGGTAGGTCCTTCACAAAAAGAACTCAATTCGGGCACTCGGAAAATGGAAAATGAACTTTCCGTGCAAAGAAAATAAAAAGTCCCTTAGGAAACATTGTTTGTAATTCCAAGATGCACCCTTGTGCATGATATGATATCATTTGAACAAACTATGCCATGAATGTGGCCATAAGTTTGATCATTTGGCTTGAAAGCCATGGATCTTCACGCATGATAGCTCATTTCTGATAACACTTTTTTCAAATAATTGCCGTATTACAAGTTTGTTATTTTTCCAGGAAACTTGGTCACATATAATGACACAATGCGAAGGTTTCCCAATTTTTTGATTTTTTTGAATTTTTTATGTCCGTTTCGAAATGCGATGAAAATGGCGGGTTTGACCGTTCCTAGCTAGTGGTTGAATCTTGGAAAACTATTGGTGTTTCTCTGGTTAAATAGATACTTATGTATCTAGAAATGATTTTTTGAAAAAATAAAGAACAAACTATGAGGCAGTTGCAGTTCAAATTTGACCCGCTTCCTGCTGAATCGGCGGGAATTTATCTTTTTCACCAGAGGTGGATCAAGGCTTTTGACACCCAACCATTTGGTCAATTGTGAATCAAATATGGCCTAGTATTTTAGAACAATGATTTTTGTACAATTTTGAAACAAATATATGGTAGGTCCTTCACAAAAAGAACTCAATTCGGGCACTCGGAAAATGGAAAATGAATTTTCCGTGCAAAGAAAATAAAAAGTCCCTTAGGAAACATTGTTCGTAATTCCAAGATGCACCCTTGTGCATGATATGAGATCGTTTGAACAAACTATGCCATGAATGTGGCCATAAGTTTGATCATTTGGCTTGAAAGCCATGGATCTTCACGCATGATAGCTCATTTCTGATAACACTTTTTTCAAATAATTGTCGTATTAAAAGTTTGTTATTTTTCCTAGGAACTTGGCCACATATAATGACATAATGCGAAGGTTTCCCAATTTTTTGATATTTTTGAATTTTTTTATGCCCGTTTCAAGATGCGGTCAAAACGGCAGGAATGAGCATTCCTAGCTAGTGGTTGAATCTTGGAAAACTTTTGATGTTTCTCTGATTAAATATATACTTATGTACCTAGAAATGATTTTTGGAAAATATAAAGAGCAAACTATGAGGCAGCCGCAGTTCAAATTTGACCCGCTTCCAACTGAATCAGCGGAAATTTGTCTTTTTCACCACAGGTGGATCAAAACTTTTTACAGCCAACCATTTGGCCAATTGTGCATTAAATATGGCCTAGTATTTTAGAAAAATGATTTGGTCCAATTTTGCAACAATTATTTGGGAGGTCCTTCACGAAAAAACTTATTTTGGGCACTCAAAAAATGGAAAATGGTTCTTTTGTCCAAAGAAAATGAAAACTCCCTTTGTCAATGTTGTTTGCTAATCTACGATGTAAACTTGTGCAAAATATGACGTCATTTGAACAAATATTTGATAGGTCTTTCACAAAAAAAACTCATTTTTAGCATTGAAAAATGAAATGAAAAATTTGTATGTAATCAATCATGACCAATTTATATGGTCAAAAAGATTTCAAATTGTTTGGTGCGCTCTGATTGGTCCAGAGGCATATCACGCGGATCATGCATCAACCACCGTCGGATGCTTCTGGATCCAACGACAGCCCTCACCCCCTCACCCAACCGCAACCCAACCACCCAAACCCTAACACGCACCCGCACTCCTCCTCCCTCAGCTCCTCGCCGCCACCACCTCCTCCCTCTCCGCCCCAACCTCAGATCCATCCCCTATCCCGCCGTCGGCCTCCCCGCGAGATCCCGCGGCCGACGACCTGTCCTCCCCTTCCTTCCGCCGCCCACCTCTCCCCTCGCCTCAGCCACCACATCCGCTCCTCTCCCCTCTCCTCCCTGGCTGCAGATCCACTCAAGCTCTTCCTCTCCCCACCCCCACCTCCACCACAACAATCCTGCCGCCGACACCCAACACCGCCCCCACCTCAACAGTGACCTCGCTCCCCATCCCCTCCCCGCACCCGGAAGTCAAGCCAGGAGGCAGCGTACAAGGAGCTACGCTTGCATCTCAGCATCATGGCGGGCTGCATCACCATCATCCGCGCCACCCCCTACATCCTCCACTACCTTATCCGCGAGCCCGGCATGACGGGCCTCAAGCTCGAGCTCTAGGGCGGCCCCGCCGCCCCCACCCCGCCCCCCTGAGGTGATCCCTCCCGCCCGTCCTCTTCCTTCTCTAAGTTCGGTCGATTTGGGTGAAGTGCGCGTGTGATCCAGTTTTTGGATCGATCGTCGGCGGGGCAGAGGTCTCCTGGTAGGTCTAGCTGCCCCAGATCTCCAGCTCCCCACCCCCACCTCCGACTGGAACAGAGGTCTCCTGGTAGGTCTAGCTGCCTATAGCCTGCAGCCTGCGGAGCAGAGAGAGTGTCCGGCGGGGGACGAAATGGCGGTGCTTTCTGGCCGCGCCGTGATGCTCGCGGCGGCGCTGCTCCTCTCCGCGCCGGCCGCCATAGGTGCGGCTCCCCTCCTCTGTCCTTCGATTCAGTTCTGCTCACGCGCGTGCGGGTGGGTGGGTGGATACTGCTCCCGTCTCGTTGGTCATGTCGGTGTTTGTTCCGCTGGGTTACTATTTCAGCTCGTTTCTTCCACGTTGCTGCTGCTATCTTGAGCTTCAAGATTGCTTCCACACTATCTCGAGCTTCAATCTTCAAGCTGACTCTTAAGTGGATTAGTTAGTTAGTAAATACATCCTTGCACCGAAGCAAAGTCAGTAGTTCGTTAAAACATCTCAGTCAAGTGTGTGTGATGTGCTGCTAAATTAAAAGAACTTAAGCCGGGGTGTAGAATATCCTGCTATTGTCTTGAGCTTCAAGCTAATTCTTAAGCGAATTAGTTGGTTCAAACATCCTCGTACCACGCTCTGATCTGTTCACAACTGAAGCGAATTGCTAGTTTGTTAGAAGTTAGAGCACCTGTCAACTGTGTGTGGTTGTGCTGCTTGAAGAACCTAATTTGCAGGATACATCCTGCAGATTGGAATGAGTGCGTGTATATCTTGCGTTGCTCGCACAACCTCCTGCCCCTAGATTTCCAATTGCCCTTGTTGCCTGCTCATTTAATTAATTAAAATTGCATGTATGCGTGTAAGTATATCAATTTGCTGCTGTTCATCTTCAAAATATATGGATATACCTATTCTTACAATGTTTTGATTTCCTTGGTAGGTCTGTATTAGGCAGGGTTTCTTCTATGAAGAAATGTGCACTAGTGATAATAGTGTGAGATTGTTATTTACCCTTTACTTTTTCGGTGCTGGTTGGTGTGTGTGCGATCTTAAGTGCAGATCGTTTGTCATTCACTGTTATTTACTTATGTGATCAGCACCCAATCCCAGGGTCCTCTATTTGGAGCAGCAAATCAAAGCTTGTTTGCTGCAAATTGTTTAATTCACCTCCTATAGTAATATCAACAAATAAAATCAGTTGTTTGCATCGGATTTGATCATTCTCACTTGTTAGTTGAGTTCTAAGTATGTAGTATCTTTAGTTCTCTTGTTATATTATAGTCAGAATTATACCGTGTGACTGAATCATGTGTTGTTTAGTAGGCTAAGCAGTATCTTTAATTTTCTGATGATTATTCAACTCTCAACTCTGAATAAATAAGTAGCTGACCCTATTGGTTCTTTCTTTCTTCAGGGCTACGACTTGATGGTCCCACTGCAGCTTTGCTCCGCTTGATAATTCTTTTACTGTCTGACCTGCTCTGCTCTGCATAGTTTCTAGTTGGTTATAAAACCATAAAACTATGGTGATGTGAGGTCCGACTATGCTTTGTAATTTTGGTTTCATCCCCCACCACTCCAGCTAGCTTCTTCTTCACATCATATTATATTTGCACCTGATGTGTATCATTGATTGGATGGTCACCTGCTGCTGCATCATAAGTAGCTTAGCTTGTTTTGCCATTGAATCAGTCTATTCTGTTTCACTATCCTTGTTTCTCGTACTAGGTCTGTCAGTTACAGCATAAACAAACAAATTGCTTAGCTGGTACCTATAGGTTAGTATTGTACAAACAACGGGTTAATGTGTTTTATTTGCCATATTGTACCAATATACCTACACTTGTACTTGTACCAATATACCTTGCATGACCTGCACTTGTACCTGCATGACCTGCACTTGTATGACCTGTATGACCTGCACTTGTACCAATATACCTTGCTGGTACCTGTAGGTTAGTATTGTTAGTGCCTAACATGAGCTTGAGTGCTGTAGTGGAAGTGTAGAACAACATCGGGTTAATGTGTTTTATTTGCCGTATGCAAGTCTGTTGTTTTATTTGCCCTTTCTAGTATTGTACAAACTGATGCATTCCTGTCATAAATAAATTATTGTATAAGATATGTAAAATCAAACATTTCCCTATGCAAGTCTGTTGTTTTACTTGCCCTTTCTAGTATTGTATGATAGTGTCCAAATTTAGGACTACTTGGTGGATCTGCCATGTTGCTTATATTAGTGTTGCCATTGCATTTGTTTGGTTCTGGCCTCAGCAGCAGTACACTAATGTTGGTAGAATTTGTGTTCACTCATTTCCAGGAGCGCCATTGACCGGCAGAGGATGCACGAGGAGGCTCGGGTGCTGCTCTGGCTCATGTCGGCCCCTGCCCTCCAGGTCCCATCTGCATGCCTGCTCCCTCTTCATCTCCGATATTGGATTGAAGTAGGAAAAAACCCTCCTCCATATTGTGTGCTGATTATCTGTATTATGTGTAGAACAATCATGGTGTCTATTTCTGCTTTATGCCCCACATTTCACTAATAACATGCCCAACTTCCTACTCTGTAGGAAATAAGTACATGATTGTTCATCCTCCTGTATGACAGTTTAAGTTTGTGACCTGATCTTGTGCTTCTGGTAGCTAGTCCAATTTGCGTAGTTTTAAGTGTTTTTTGATGTGGTGGTGCCAAACAAAACTCATATGCTTATGCTGAGCTTACTTTTAATCTTGTGAACATGACAATTTAGAGGATGTACTGTAGTTCCACTCATTTTATTCTCTGTGATGAGCTTATTTTTGTATTGTAGCGACCTTCTTGTTTACTTTGCTAAATCAGGTCTTGTGTACTAATCCTGACTTACTAGCATTTGGCTTCTCTATGGTAATTAAACCTGATAAATCTGTATAGTTCTTTGAGATACAAATTCCACATTGCATGTTTACGAGGTTCAATTTCTATAGATGTTGCCAAATTAATATGTGAATGTGTATCTTCTTAGGGGTTGATTTAAACTGCATATTATCTTTTGTTGTTCAAACATTGAAATCCTGGTTCATTTTTCAAACATCGAAATGTTATTGACCCTATCCTTTTATGCTTAAATGATAAAAATGTCGCATTTTTCTTGTTCTAACCATTTTGCTTGATAACTTGCAGATGCCCTTCATTCATGTTTTGTCGTGAGGTCCAGGATGAACAAATTCGGAGAAGCATTGGAGCTAGTTATACTGTGATAGCTGTGTTACCTGAGGTGAACATTTTTTTATTGTAAAACTGATGTGAACCATGTTTGATTGTAATAATGTGCCAAGTTTGGCTCTTTTTGATTGTATTCATGATGTGAACCATATTTTTCCGGTGCTCTGTTTGAAGCATTTTGTTTTCTCTCTGTTCTGATTTAAATATTGTTATTTATGTATTGGAAAATTGAGATCTGGAGAATATAACATTGACAAGGGACCCACTTATTAGAACCTGATAACTGGGTCCCATCTCACTAGTGGGCCACTCTTTTGAAAAAAATAAATTCAGAACATGAGAAGCCCAGCAAAGAAATGGTCCAGAAAAATACATGATCAAATAGAAAATCTGCTGTTAAAAGGCCCATGCAAAGAAATTAAAGGCTGAATTGTTGGGCCAGACCCATGTAGATAATAAAAGCACAGGAAAAAATACATTAAAAAGGTCGAATTGTTGGGCTAGGCCCATGTAGAAAATCGAATTGGACCGGGCTGAATCTTGTGCCACATCAGATTGCCACGCTGGATGCCTACGTGGCCTGGGGAGGTTGCTAGTGACCAAAACGCCACAGTAGACGTATTTTGGTCATAAACGTCTACGACCATTCCAGAAGAAAGGTCGCTATAGTCAGTTTATGACGGCCAGCTTTTGACCTTATGTTTTTGGTCACAAAAAGGTCACAAATTGAAAATAGTGACCATTCAGTGACCAATAGTCAAGGTCACAAGTTGACATATTTCTTATAGTGTAAGTCATACTGCTTACCAGCATGTCATACTTTGGTTCGGCGGTATTGTTGGATGACGCGGCCCGGACCGACATTACACGTACGCTTACGCGAGACTGGTTCTACCGACATGCTTTGCACACAGGTGGCTGGCGGGTGTTAGTTTCTCCAACTTTAGTTGAACCGAGTGTGGCTACGCCCGGTCCTTGCGAAGCTTAAAACAACACCAACTTGACAAACTATCGTTGTGGTTTTGATGCGTAGGTAAGAACGGTTCTTTCTAAGCCCGTAGCAGCCACGTAAAATTTGCAACAATAAAGTAGAGGACGTCTAACTTGTTTTTGCAGGGCATGTTGTGATGTGATATGGCCAAGACATGATGCTAAATTTTATTGTATGAGATGATCATGTTTTGTAACCGAGTTATCGGCAACTGGCAGGAGCCATATGGTTGTCGCTTTATTGTATGCAATGCAATCGCCCTGTAATGCTTTACTTTATCACTAAGCGGTAGCGATAGTCGTGGAACCATAAGATTGGCGAGACGACAATGGTGCTACGATGGAGATCAAAGTGTCGCGCCGGTGACGATGGTGATCATGAAGGTGCTTCGGAGATGGAGATCACAAGCACAAGATGATGATGGCCATATCATATCACTTATATTGATTGCATGTGATGTCTATCTTTTATGCATCTTATCTTGCTTTGATTGACGGTAGCATTATAAGATGATCCCTCACTAAATTATCAAAGTACAAGTGTTCTCCCTGAGTATGCACCGTTGCAAAAGTTCTTCGTGCTAAGACACCACATGATGATCGGGTGTGATAGGCTCTACGTTCAAATACAACGGGTGCAAAACAGTTGCACATGCGGAATACTCAGGTTAAACTTGACGAGCCTAGCATATAACAGATATGGCCTCAGAACACGGAGACCGAAAGGTCGAGCATGAATCATATAGTAGATATGATCAACATAGTGATGTTCACCATTGAAACTACTCCATCTCACGTGATGATCGGACATGGTTTAGTTGATTTGGATCGCGTGATCACTTAGAGGATTAGAGGGATGTCTATCTAAGTGGGAGTTCTTAAGTAATATGATTAATTAAACTTAAATTTATCATGATCTTAGTCCTGGTAGTATTAGCATATCTATGTTGTAGATCAATAGCTCGCGTTTAGCTCCCTTGTTTTATTTTTGATATGTTCCTAGATTAAACTAAGTTGAAAGATGTTAGTAGCAATGATGCGGATTGGATCCGTGATCTGAGATTTATCCTCATTGCTGCATAGAAGAATTATATCCTTGATGCACCGCTAGGTGACAAACATATTGCAGGACCAAATGCAGATGTTATGAACGTTTGGCTAGCTCAATATGATGACTACTTGATAGTTTAGTGCACCATGCTTAAACGGCTTAGAATCGGGACTTCAAAGACGTTTTGAACGTCATGGACCATATGAGATGTTCCAGGAGTTGAAGTTAATATCTCAAGCAAATACCCGAGTTGAGAGATATGAAGTCTCCAACAAGTTCTATAGCTAAAAGATGGAGGAGAATAGCTCAAGCAGTGAGCATGTGCTCAGATTGTCTGGGTACTACAATCGCTTGAATCAAGTGGGAGTTAATCTTCCAGATAAAATAGTGATCGAAAGAATTCTCTAGTCACCAACACCAAGTTAGTAGAACTTCGTGATGAACTATAATATGCCAGGGATAACAGAAACGATTCCCAAGCTCTTCGTGATGTTGAAATCGACGAAGGTGGAAATAAAGAAAAACATCAAGTGTTGATGGTAAACAAAACCACTAGTTTCAAGTACATGGACAAAGGGAAGAAAGGGGAACTTCAAGAAAAACGGCAAGCAAGTTGCTGCTCAAGTGAAAAAACCCAAGTCTAAACCTAAGCCTAAAACTGAGTGCTTCTAATGCAAAGGAACTGGTCACTGGAAGCGGAACTACCCAAGCAATTGGCGGATAAGAAGGATGGCAAAGTGAACATAGGTATATTTGATATACATGTTATTGATGTGTACTTTACTAGTGTTTATAGCAACCCCTCAGTATTTGATACTAGTTCAGTTGCTAAGAATAGTAACTCGAAACGGGAGTTGCAAAATGAACAGAGACTAGTTAAGGGTGAAGTGACGATGTGTATTGGAAATGGTTCCAAGATTGATATGATCATCATCGCACACTCCCTATACTTTCGGGATTAGTGTTAAACCTAAAATAAATGTTATTTAGTGTTTTCTTGAGCATGAATATGATTGGATCATGTTTATTACAATACGGTTATTCATGTAAGTTAGAGAATAATTGTTGTTATGTTTACATGAATAAAACCTTCTATGGTCATACACCCAACGAAAATGGTTTGTTGGATCTCGATCATGGTTATACACATTTTCATAATATTGAAGCCAAAAGATGCAAAGTTAATAATGATAGTGCAACTTATTTATGGCACTGTCGTTTAGGTCATATTGGTGTAAAGCGCATGAAGAAAATCCATGCCGATGGGCTTTTGGAATCACTTGATTATGAATCAGTTGATGCTTGCGAACCATTCCTCATGGGCAAGATGACTAAGACTCTGTTCTCCGGAACAATGGAGCGAGCAACAGATTTGTTGGAAATCATACATACTGATGTATGTGGTCCGATGAATATTAAGGCTCACAGTAGGTATCATTATGTTCTGATCTTCATAGATGATTTGAGCAGATATGAGTATATCTACTTGATGAAACACAAGTCTAAAACATTTGAAAAATTCAAAGAATTTCAGAGTGAAGTGGAGAATCATCATAACAAAAATAAAAGTTTCTACGATATGATCGCAGAAGTAAAATATTTGAGTTACGAGTTTGGTCTTCGGTTAAAACAATGTGAAATAGTTCCACTACTCATGCCACCTGGAACACCACAACGTATTGGTGTGTCCGAATGTCATAACCATACTTTATTTGATATAGTGCAATCTATGATGTCTCTTACCGATTTACCACTATTGATTTGGGGTTATGCATTAGAGACAGCTGCATTCACGCTAAATAGGGCACCATCTAAATCTGTCGAGACGACACCGTATGAACTGTGGTTTGGCAAGAAACCTAAGCTGTCGTTTCTTAAAGTTTGAGGTTGCAATGCTTACATGAAAAGGTTTCAACCTGATAAGCTCAAACCCAAATCAGAGAAGTGTGTCTTCATAGGATACCCAAAAGAAAAATGTTGGGTACACCTTCTATCACAGATTCGAAGGCAAGATATTCATTGCTGAGAATGGATCCTTTCTAGAGGAGTTTCTCTTAAAAGAAGTGAGTGGGAGGAAAGTAAAACTTGATGAGGTAACTGTACCTGTTCCCTTATTGGAAAGTAGTTCATCACAGAAATCTGTTCCTGTCACTACTACACCAATTAGTGAGGAAGCTAATGATGATGATCATGTAACTTCAGATCAAGTTACTACCGAACCTCGTAGGTAAACCAGAGTGAGATCCACACCAGAGTGGTACGGTAATCCTATTCTGGAGGTCATGTTACTTGACCATGACGAACCTACGAACTATGAGAAAGCAATGATGAGCCCAGATTCCACGAAATGGCTTGAGGCCATGAAATCTGAGATGAGATCCATGTATGAGAACAAAGTATGGACTTTGATTGACTTGCCCAATGATTGGCGAGAAATTGAGATTAAACGGATCTTCAAGAGGAAGACGAACGCTTATAGTAGTGTTACTATCTACAAAGCTAGAATTGTCGCAAAAAGGTTTTCGACAAGTTCAAGGTGTTGACTACGATGAGAGTTTCTCACTCGTATCTATGCTTAAGTCTGTCCGAATCATGTTAGCAATTGCCACATTTTATGAAATCTGGCAAATGGATAAACAAAATTTCATTCCTTAATGGATTTATTAAAGAAGAGTTGTATATGATGTAGCAAGAAAGTTTTGTCAATCCTAAAAGTGCTAACAAAATATGCAAGCTCCAGCGATCCATCTGTGGACTGGTGCAAGCGTCTCGGAGTTGGAATATACGCTTTGATAAGTTGATCAAAGCATATAGTTTTATACAGACTTGCGGTGAAGCCTGTATTTACAAGAAAGTGAGTGGGAGCACTACAACATTTCTGATAAGTATATGTGAATGACATATTGTTGATCGGAGATAATGTAGAATTATTCTGCAAAGCATAAAGGAGTTTTTCAAAGAAAGACCTCAGTGCAGCTGGTTACATATTGAGCATCAAGATCTATAGAGATAGATCAAGACGCTTGATAAGTTTTTCAATGAGTACATACCTTGACGAGATTTTGAAGTAGTTCAAAATGGAACAGTCAAAGAAAGAGTTCTTGCCTATGTTACAAGGTGTGAAACTGAGTAAGACTCAAAGCCCGACCACGGCAGAAGATAGAAAGAGAATGAAAGTCATTCCCTATGCCTTGGCCATAGGTTCTATAACATATGCCATCTGTGTACCAGACCTATTGTATACCCTGCCCTGAGTTTGTCAAGGGAGTACAATAGTGATCTAGGAGTAGATCACTGGACATTGGTCAAAATTATCCTTAGTGGAATAAGGATATGTTTCTCAATTATGGAGGTGACAAAAGGTTCGTCGTAAAGGGTTACGTCGATGCAAGTTTTGACACTGATCCAGATGACTCAAAGTCTCGATCTGGATACATATTGAAAGTGGGAGCAATAAGCTAGAGTAGCTCCGTGCAAAGCATTGTTGACATAGAAATTTGCAAAATACTTATGGATCTGAATGTGGCAGACCCGTTAACTAAACTTCTCTCACAAGCAAAACATGATCACACTTTAGTACTCTTTGGGTGTTAATCACATATCAATGTGAACTAGATTATTTACTCTAGTAAACCCTTTGGGTGTTGGTCACATGACGATGTGAACTATGGGTGTTAATCACATGGTGATGTGCACTATTGATGTCAAATCACATGGCGATGTGAACTAGATTACTGACTCTAGTGCAAGTGGGAGACTGAAGGAAATATGCCCTAGAGGCAATAATAAAGTTATTATTTATTTCCTTATATCATAATAAATGTTTATTATTCATTCTAGAATTGTATTAACTGGAAACATAATACATGTGGGAATACATAGACAAACAGAGTGTCACTAGTATGCCTCTACTTGACTAGCTCGTTGATCAAAGATGGTTAAGTTTCCTAACCATAGACATGACTTGTCATTTGATTAACGGGATCACATCATTAGGAGAATGATGTGATTGACTTGACCCATTCCGTTGGCTTAGCACTTGATTGTTTAGTTTGTTGCTATGGCTTTCTTCATGACTTATACATGTTCCTATGACTATGAGATTATGCAACTCCCATTTACCGGAGGAACACTTTGTGTGCCACCAAACGTCACAACGTAACTGGGTGATTATAAAGGTGCTCTACAGGTGTCTCCAAAGGTACTTGTTGGGTTGGCGTATTTCGAGATTAGGATTTGTCACTCCGATTATCGGAGAGGTATCTCTCGGCCCAGTCGGTAATGCACATCACTATAAGCCTTGCAAGCATTGCAACTAATGACTTAGTTGCGGGATGATGTATTATGGAACGAGTAAAGAGACTTGCTGGTAACGAGATTGAACTAGGTATTGAGATACTGACGATCGAATCTCGGGCAAGTAACATACCAATGACAAAGGGAACAACGTATGTTGTTATGCGGTCTGACCGATAAAGATCTTCGTAGAATATGTAGGAGCCAATATGGGCATCCAGGTCCCGCTATTGGTTTTTGACCAGAGAGGTGTCTCGGTCATGTCTACATAGTTCTCGAACCCGTAGGGTCCGCACGCTTAACGTTCGTTAACGATATAGTACTATGAGTTATGTATGTTGGTGACCGAATGTTGTTCGGAGTCCCGGATGAGATCATGGACATGACGAGCAGCTCCGGAATGGTCCGTAGGTAAAGATTCATATATTGGATGATATGGTTTGGCCAAGGGGTCAGGCCCATGGGGCTATAAGTCGGTGCAAAAGGAGTTTTGCGGAGGCCAGGGGGCCAAATGCTGGAGACCCTGGCGTCTGGCCCTGGGCCAGACGCCGAGGCCCATGGCGTCTGGGCCAGAAGCCAAGGATTGTGGCGTTTGGTCCTGGAGTCCGAGTGGGACTCTTGCCTTTCGGGCAAAACCGACTTTGAGGAGGCTTTTGCTCCAAGTTTCGACCCCAGGGCTCAACATATAAATAGAGGGGCAGGGCTAGCACCAAAGACACATCAAGAAACACCAAGCCGTGTGCCGGCTACCACGTCCCCTCTAGTTTATCCTCCGTCATATATTTCGTAGTGCTTAGGCGAAGCCCTGCGGTGATTGTTCTTCACCAACACCGTCACCACGGCGTCGTGCTGTCAGAACTCATCTACTACTTCTCCCCTCTTGATGGATCAAGAAGGCGAGGACGTCACCGAGCCGAACGTG
Organism: Triticum urartu; assembly: GCF_003073215.2. Taxonomy (NCBI): domain Eukaryota; kingdom Viridiplantae; phylum Streptophyta; class Magnoliopsida; order Poales; family Poaceae; genus Triticum; species Triticum urartu. The sequence goes on from NC_053022.1 coordinate 341,747,658, forward strand.
TGCAGAACTCAGAGGTGCCGTGCTTTCGGTACTTGGATCGGTTCGATCGTGAAGACGTACGACTACATCAACTGTGTTGATACAACGCTTCCGCGAACGGTCTACGAGGGTACGTAGACAACACTCTCCCCTCTCATTGCTATGCATCACCTTGATCTTGTGTGTGCGTAGGAAATTTTTGAAATTACTACGTTCCCCAACAGGCTGGCCGCGCACGGATGCAGATCTTGAGTGGCAGCGGAGCGCTACGATGCGGTGGACGAGACCGTTGGTGAAGCCCCAACGGCCTCGGGGCGCGGAGGTGCGACGATGTGCTCGGTGAAGTAGCCCCGGTGAGCTGGGAGACGGCGTCGGTGAAGCGCACCTGATGCGGTGGTACTCGGTGTCTGTGAGGCACGTCGGTTGCGGCGGCCGACGTTGTCGGTGGACCACCCGGTGCGGTGGACGAGGGCATACATGAGGTAGCTCCGGTGCGGTGGTGAAGCGCGACCGTCGTCTTCGTCGTCGCCGTCCGGCACAGAGGTGGGGAACGGTGGGGAAAGAGACGAGGCGAGGGGAGATTCGAGGGTTGGTGGCGAATTAGGGATTTGAGCAATCTGGGCGTGGAAGGGGACGGTGGAGAAGAGAGATTTTGCAGGGCTGGAATTGGGGCCGCCAGATATTTCAGTCCGAAACGTGGAAGCGCAAACTTATATTGTCGTCATCCTTTTTTGGGGGGGGTGGGTGGCTGGGTGCTACGCGTCCGTCCGACGGACGCGACCACCCCGACAGGACCATGCTTCGGTGCCTTAAGGCACCTGCCTTTGTGTCCATGACATATGGGCCCAACAGGTGGCTGGCCCACATGTCAGTGACCCAAAGGTAGTTGCCTTTAAGGCACCGAAGCAGCGTCCACCCCGACACGACCCTGGTTTGCCTGGTGCGCCTACATTTGAGGATGCAAACGAATCTTCTTTCATTTGCAAACGAATCTGTATGTATTACCATGCCCGTGTTTTCCTTGCAATAATTAGTCATTCGAAACGAGATACTCCATCCGTTCACTTTTGTAAGTTGTTTCAGACAACTTAAAATGAACTGTTTTGCACATTGTCTGAAATGTCTTCAAGGTCTTATAAAAGTGAACAGAGGGAGTACTATAAATTAATTAATGAGGAGTTATTTGAAAAAAATCGAAACGGTACCCACGCTAACATGGAATAGAGTGTGTGTCACATAATTAGTTATTTGAATTAGAGTGTGTGTCACGTAGTTAGTTATTTGAATTAGAGTGTGTGTCACGTAGCGATCTCCAATTCTAACGTGGATTTCGCATTTCAATGTATCCATGCTAATTTTTTTAATACAAATTCATATGTATATGATGAACACCATGGTAGTGAGAAAACTTTTGGATGGATTCAAACATATGACCTACAAAATAGCACAACAAACTGAGTCAATGTCAACTTTTCGAAACTTAGTATGGCACGAATTCGAAATAATTACCCGTATGCCTGGTCCTCGGTTCAAATCTTACAATGTACACCGAATTGAAACATCAATATTAAGTCTCGTACTATGTACATTCAAATGTTGTTTTTAGCCCCCCCCCCACACAAACGCTACATACTTCCTGTATCGGTCAATCTTCCTCTCCTAACCACCTTAGGAAGCTATCGGCTTCCAACATATGTTCATTCTTTCTCCCCATGTTTCGATCTCTAAGTCTCTCAACTACATAACCCCTTTTTCCACTCTGTTACCAAATGTATTTACCTCACACACCCGCCATTGCACCCCATGCCGAGCTCTCTCTCCCCCCTCTCCCTCTCACCCTCTTGCGCTAAATACATGCATTGCCTATCTAGCCCCCCAACCTCTCGTGCATGTGCACGCACGCACGTTGTATATCTAGGTCACTCCCTCAAGACTGTCTCACTCTTTCTTCCACACGGCGGGCCACACTCGCTCAATCTCGCTCTCTTTATCTGAGTCTCGTTTAACCTTGTTTTCTTTCACACACAAATGATATATCTCCCTGTTCGGGCCTCGATCGACACACTCTATACTCTTTCACGCAGATTGTCTATCTAGGTCAGTCCATCCAAGCCGCCACCACTCTTTCGACCTCATGGTGGGCCACGCTCACTCAATCTCTCTCTCTCTCCGTATGTCTCGATTGACCTCACTCTTTCCCGGACAAAAACGATATATCACCATGTTGAGCCCAATTCGACCTATTCACATTGTATACTCTCTCATGCACATCGTCTATCTAGGTCACTCTCTCCAACCCGTCTCACTCTTTCGATCGCACGGCAACCCTATGTGATCGGTTGACCTTGCTTCCTCCCACGCACAAAATATATCTACACGTCTGTGACTGGATCATCTCTCAAGCTCTATCTTACATCCCTCACCCTTGCCAAAAAGCTCAATCGGACAATATCTCTCCACAGCATATATATTTGTTCAATGAATGTTGGACCATACTCACTTTGTCTCTCTATCTATATGTCTCTTGATTGACCTCGCTTTCTCACACCATATCTTCCACGCGTTGAAGCTACCACCACTACTGGGAAAAGGCATGCTAGTGGCACACCGGTTTTGCCTACTAATGGCGCACTACTGGTGCGCCACTAGCATCACGCCATTAGAATTAAATTCTAATGGCGCACCACCGGTGCGCCATTAGTATCTGGTGTTCTAATGGCGCAGCACATAGTGCGCCATTAGTATAGCCCACAGTGCGCCATTAGAATGCCTCCCACGGGGCCATATGTACCCATGTGCTTTGGCATACTAATGGCGCACCAGTGGGTGATGCGCCATTAGTGTCTTGTGTGGTGCGCCACTAGTATGAATATTAGGGATTTTTTTTTCATTTCTGATATTTTCACAGGTTACAAAATATATTATTGTACAGAATTTAGACAACAGCACACAGCAACAGCAGATTCATCAAATACAATAGAAGATTAGTCTCCGAATACAATTCATCATATTAGTCTCCGAATTCAAAAGACCGAACAAAGATAGAACATTACAAGTCTCGAGACCGTGAGTAGCGAGTTTGTCTTCACATTACAAGTCGATATCGATCATCTAAACTACCATCACATATAAGAGAGCTGCGGTCATCATGATGAGCATCATCGTGATGAAACTGGTCTTCATCCGGTTCCTCCAACGCTCCCTCCTCTCTCGTGCTAGATAGCGGGTGTATCTAGATTCCGCCTCCGCCCTAGTGGTGTACCCTTTGTAACTGTTACCGCTGAAACGGTGAACCTGTCTCCGACACTCCTCCCAGTCGTTGTAGACTCCGGGAACCTTACCCTTGTACACGACATACGATGGCATCTCTATGCACAAGCCAAACAATAGACAATACATAAGCAATATATAAGTATACAACAAAAGGATCGGAAGAGAAAAGCAAGACATTAATAGCACGATTCATGGTCCTACTAATAAATAGCATCGATTACATCTAAGTTGAACAACTGTCCAAACCAAAGAGACATACAAGTTCATTAAAGTTTAATTACAACATGAGCCAATCAATGTTTCAGAACTACACATAGCATCACTACTGTCGACTCGACTCATGGGACCGGAGCGTGGATGAAACCGCCGTCTGTCATGATGGTCATGAAATCGCGGGCGTTGTCAGCCTGCATTTATAGCGTTCCGTCTATCTCACTGTTGGACGGTTGATATCTAAGGTAGAACGCCCCGAGGTATGAAGGACATCTTGATGGATGATGTCCGCAAACTCCAACTGGATGCGAAAGAATTCTTGTCTGATGTCCGCGTCCTAGATTGCTGACAAGCTCGCGGCCCAATCTTCGAGATTATCTGGTAGCAGAAGGTGATGATGGTCCCTTACGATCGCCCGCATGTGATGGAGGGCGTAGTAGGCATCCTTCTATCCGCTAGGCGGCTGCTTGACGCAGCAGAACTTAGTATTGTGGGCAAACACGTGCTTGCCGTACCTACGAACTGGCCTGGTGAAGGTGCCTCCAGATTTGGCGTAGCCTGGGAGAACATCATCAAGAACTTTCTTGATATTTGTGTAGTCCATCTTGGAGTCACGGTTCGGGTCGAAATACGTGGCCATGGAATATTTCGGGCTTAAGAGGATGAGTGTGCAATGTGTGTCACTGCACAGAACACGGAATGTTAGAAAAAAAGAACGATCAAAATCTAAGAAATCATATGTTACGGGGCGGTTAAGGGATGAATTACTCGGGAAAGTAAGCCACGAGGAAGTTATCCTTATCTGGGTTTGCCAAAATGACGCCTTCGAGGTGTGAACTCGTGACTTGGCGGTCCCCAGCGCTGCCCAAGAGCTTGGCACGCATGTAGAAGGGGTCGACTATCACGATGTCCGAGGTCTTGTCTCTAATGATCCGCATCTCCATACTCAGCGAAAACAGCCGAACGAAGGTGTAGTGCAGCGGATGAAGGTTAAACATAGCAAAGATGTCATCAAACCGCAGGATGATCGTACCCCCGATGGTGCCATCCACAAAGCCCTTGCCCTCTTGCACCTTGGCCACGAAAACCGGGTATGCCACATCATTCTCTCTGAGACCCCGCTTCTCTAAAGAAAGAACACTGTCATGCAGACTCCGCATAGCACCGGTTACAGCATTGAGCATATTTGACGGTAGCATCGCCCTCCCCGCCACATGCACCCTCCTCGAGATATCCTTAGGTGAAGGTGGCCCGTCCTGAGCATGGATCGTACTCGGTGCCGGCTGGCTCGCACCCTTGTTACTCTTTCTTTTCCGTCCCTTCTTCTTTTGTTGTAATGGGACCGAGTTCTGCTCACAGACCGCCTTCTTGAGTGTGTTGGGGCTGATAATATTTGGCACCTCGGCTATCTGAGGCTCGGTGAAGTCGGCTGCTGGAGGCGTCTCCTGAGAACTGAACGCCAGACGACGCCTGTTGCAACTGGGTTTCTCTGTTGTACCAACTAGACCGCGGTCGTCTTGGTTGGGTTCTTGAGAAAGAGGCCCACAGAATTCATCATCGTACCCATGTTCGGCAAAGTACTTATCGACGTTGCTAAATGTACGACCATCGTCATTGTCGTCGTCGACCAGATCCTGTGCCATATGCATGTTCGGATCCTGTGCCATAGGGATGTCCGGCATGTCCGGTAGCGTTGCGGCAGTCTTGCCATGGCTTGGCACCGGCACGACTGGCGGTGTTGTCTTTGGGGTGGTGTCCCCTGCCCCCAAACGAATCTGGCTCTTCGGCCAAAGCAGGGCTAGCTTAGGTAGGCGCTGAGGGTCATCAGATCATCTTCGTCGGCCCCGGTGGGTTGAATCGGAGGTAACAACTCGTCGCAGCCTGGCAGCACTCGAACCAGTTGAACCCTATACACGGTGGGTGGCATCGGTTTACCATGGAACATGGGGTTTCCCGATGGAATGATTTTGCCCTTGGCGACATCAACCAACTCACCGTTCACGAAGTGCAGGAGAGTGCACGGAACGTCGGCGGCGCCCTGCGAAAACATGTAGGGCGTCAGGGATGCCCAGTCAAAGGCAAGGAGATGAAGTCCTCAGCCGAGAGGCTTAATTAGTTACCGTGATGATGGCGTCGAGCTCGGCTAATGTCGAGGCACCGCCAATGGCGGGCGTGCAACTGACGGAGGGGCCGCTTGCTGGCGAGGTGCCGGTCGGCGTACACCCGAGTGCATTAAGCTCCAATGTCGGCCGTGCTGGCGTCGGAGACACCAATACCGCCGCCGCCGGAGACACCAATGGCGCCGCCTGCGCATTGTGCGAGTTGCTGGCCGTGAAGCTGGGAATCGGGGGCGGCCCCTGTTGGCCACCTGCAATCCACATCGTTATCCCATGAATCAAGGTAGGCATAATGCCGGTGAGCGTCGATCCCAGTTGTTGTTGCACTTGCTCTTGGACAATCTCCGGAATCCGCGCCACTTGTGCCTTGAGTGCTTCAACCTCGCGCGACTGGCTTTCCGAGCTGGTCTTTTTCTCCTTTCGCCCACCAGCGGTATAGTATGACGACCATTTTATGGACAAGCCTTTGCCGGCCACACGACCAGCTGACGACGGCTTAGTGAGCTTGTCCTTGTTTTTCATTACGTTCAACGCCCTATTTAGAGTGCTGTCCCAAGCAGGGGTGCTTTGAGACGACCCCGCGCTACTGCTTTCAGTCTCCTTCACCAGAACAAGCTCAAGCGCCCTGGTCTTCGGATCCGTGGTAAGCTCCTTTGTTATCGGGTCCTCCTTGTACCGGGCCCTGACATAGTTCTTGGTCTGCTTGTCACTGCTGTATTTCTCGAAGCGGGGCGGTAGGCCTTGCTCGGCACGCTCCGCGTCCTCCTTGTCCCATATAGGCTCCGCCACTTTGTAACTGCCGGGACCAAGTTTCTGTTCCCCTAAGTTCAACTCCCACATTTCTTTCCCCCACTGACTTGATTCGGAGGTTGCGGGGCTCTCGCACTTGATCTTGAACTCCTTGTAGTCCTCTTCGATGTTCGAAGGATTTTTCGCCTTGATCTTCTCATAACTATCACCTTTCTCAATCATTCTCTTCACCGTGCTTCTCCAAGTAGACAGGGCCGTGCTCATCCTCGTGAGGGCGGCACTGTTCACTTTATTCCCTAAGAGGCGTGTGTTTTCAAATTCAGTGGGGAACTTGTATCATTCGTGCAGCTTCGTGAAGAGGAGGTTGCGCAAATTCCCTCGGTCCTTATGCCTAAGGTTCTCGGTGTTGATCGAGACGGTGCTCCGGAGAATGCACCCGAGCTGAACCGAGTACCCCTTGACTATATGTTTGGGCTCCGTTGGATGCCCGTCGGAGTCCACTTGAGTAAATTCCTCCTTGACGGTGTGGAGCACGTTCGGGCGCCGGTCCTTCCGTTGCTTCTTCGGTTGGCTGCCATCTGTGTGTGCGCCGCCATCATCAGTGGTGGCATCCTCGGCAGCACCATCAGTGGTGTCATCCCCGACGCCACTAGGGGTTGTGTAGTCAGGATCGGTGTCTTCCGCGGCGTCCTCATAGCGGTGAGGTTGTTCCTCCATCTCCTGGGACAGCTCCCAGAATTGCTTGCCGCCCGAACCGCCGGCCTCATCGTTGTGGGCCATGTTTCGCTCTAAATAGGAAAAAAGTTTGGTCAAAAAGTTGGTTATTGTCAAGGAACAAGATCATGGTCTCATCATTTAGGGTTTGTCGACACCGAGGCATCCTAAAAGCTAAGCTTTTATAATTTAGGGTTTGTCGATGCCGAGGCACCCTAAGAGCCTAAGCGTACATCATTTAGGTTCTCATCGACACCGAGGCACCCTATAGAAGCCAAGGTTTCATCATTTAGGGTTTGTCGATGCCGAGGCACCCTAAATGCTAAGTTAAGTTTTCATCATTTAGGGTTTATCAATGTCGAGGCACCCTAGGTTGGGCCTAATCACTTGTCACTAATCACTTGGCTCTATTGCCACCTATGCAGTAAGAATGGCGGGGCAGTTGGTCGTACTTAACTAAGTACTAAGATACCCCGGCCCATGCATTAGTCGCAAGTACCCCATATGTCCTATTTTCAGCAAAGTCATGCTAAAATTCACGGAAAATTTCAGCATGACCTTTGCTGAAAATAGGACATATGGAGTACCCGAATTTGCCAGAACGGAAGTTAATCGACATTCCGGCAAACTCAAGGGCCTCTCGGGGTACCTGCAATATCATTATCCCCGCGTAAAGAAGTCGCCAATGGGTCATTTCAGAAGATCACAAGTAGCATCATCACAAGTACAACATCATCTATAGCTTTATATTAACAAAGCATCAGCACATATACAAAAGACCACTTATGCCAATAGTATGGTTTATATCAGATTCAGAGTTAGAAACAGGAAAAACTAGTGCTTCAAAGCCTACTGGACACAATTTACATCTATCAGTACGGGATGTCCTGACTAATTTCAAGTGTTCACAGGTGAACTTGTACCATGGATGATCCTAGTGCTTCATTAGTCAACTGAACAGAGATAACAGGGCATAACACCATACATAAAGTGATGAGCATACATACTATTGTCCAAGCAAATTAACTGAATAGTATTGTGTCAAGTTCAGTTTGAAAATTCAGTTATTGCTTGAGTGATTTGACACCAAAAATTACTCCCAAAAATTGCAATGACTGTATATTGACTGCATATATTCACTGTACATGACTGAATTTAGTCAAGAAACCCTGTCAATCTCTGTTCATTGCATATATTCACTATACAGGCTGTCAAGTTCTATTTCAGCTCAAGAATGACACACTCAACTTCATTGCTTCAACCACATCGACAACAGAGCAAATGTTGGAAGTTGACAATATACTTTAGATTCACACATGCTCCCCTAATTATTTTGTCTGTATCTTTAGATTATCTACTTTAGGCACAATCATACACAATTCTGACTAATTCATCTGCAGGCCAGCATGAAAAACACTCCTCCAAAAAAGCCTAAAATTCCACTATTATTGCCTGTAAAAAGGCCTAATATCCACTAGTATTGCCTCTAAAAAAGCCTTAAAAGTCCACTATTGTTGACAATCAAAATATGATCTGAACTGTAAGGAGTTAACTGAAAAATGAGTGGTTGTTGGCATGAGGGAGTAAACAGATTGTTGGCACAAAAATATTGGTTCTGCAAACATGAAAACAGTCACCAAAATAATGCACTTGGTTTGTGTTGAGTTTTTGCTTTCAGGGATTGGTTTGTGTTGAGTTGTTAACCTAAAGGTTCGGTAGTTTGAATCTCCTTTAGCTAGTTTGAATCCATGGACTACCCTGTTAGATTGGGACTGAAGATAGGTACCTGCTTATCTTCTATTCCGTCACCAACAGTGGCTTTTCCAAGAATAATATCCCTGCATGAACATAGGTGAGAGGTTAACTAATTGCCTCAAAGGCATAATCAATGCATCAGCTCAAAGAAATAATGCGATGGACACGTCAAAACTATGACAGAAATGTAAAACTTGATGGCAACTACGGCATGGCAAGAAAGAACTCCTATGTAGTGATGGCAGAACGTATGAATTTGCCGCGGCAAAATTTGGTTCTCCCTAAGGAAACAAAATGGAAAAAATTTGGTGGAACGAATCTAAATTTGCCATTCACTGCATATTGGAAATTGCCCTAGAATACCCCTACCAGTTCTGAACCAGATCAAAAACTACATATCACAAAAATACCATGGTACAGAATGGAGGTGAAATTTTCCATGACATGTCTACTAGTGCACTAGGTCATGGCATGTCATCTGTACTAGTCTACTGGGTCATGGAATGCAATTTGGGGTGAGAAAACTAAACACAAAATTCGGATGTGCCTCTACTGGGTCATGGCACATCAATTTACAGATAATCAAACTAACAAAAATGAAAAAAAGACGGGGGGTTGAGGATGTTGCCACTAGCAGTGGAAAAGGAGGAAGGAGGAGGCCCTCCCCAATCTTGCAACCACAGACTGCCACGGTCGAGGGGAGGGAGGGAGGGAATGGGGAATGGTGGAGAGAGGGAGGAAGGAGGAAGGAGGAGAGGTACCTGGTCGCCGGAGGGGCCGGGGTCGGGGTCAGGGTCGGGGTCCGAGCTCGTTCGGGTCCTCGCTCGCCGCCGTCGAAGGAGAGCAGGGGCCGGTGGCAGAGGACGGCAGGGGCAGGCAGGGTGGGTGCGTCGGGGCCGCGCTCGCCGGCTGCTGCAGGGGCCGGAGGAGGCCCTCGCTCGTCAGAGGGGGGAGGAGAGGAGAGGAGCGGGCGGCACGCGCTCGGCCGATCCCGTTCGGGGGGCGTGGGGGCGGCGGGGGTGGAGTCCCGCGGGGGTCGGGGCGGTGGCGTCGGGGCAGCGCAAGACCGCAGCGGCGGCGGCGGCGCCGACGGCGTGCAGGCGCGGCGGACGGAGGGGGCGGAGCAAGGGGGCGGTGGCGTACGGTTGGGGTCGAGTGGGGGATCTAGCGAGGGGGGGAGGGAGGCCATAGTGCGAGGGGAATAGGTGGAGTGGGGGAGGGTTAGCAATGGCGCACCTCCCCCTAGTGCGCCATAAGTACGACGATTCTAATGGCACACCTCCCCCTGGTGCGCCATTAGAATTTTGTTTTAATTACTAGCTCGACTGGTCAGGTTATATTCCACCTAACCCTATCTCCATCAGAACCCGCCACTAACCCGACTGGTCAGCACGCAGCACACACACTAGGAGGTCCTGGGTTCGATTCCCAGGCTCCCCAATTTTTGTTTTTATGCATTTAAAATTTTGTTTGATATTTATTTGTGTTTAAATATGTTCAAACTTGTTTAAATCATAATAGTAATATTTTTTATAAAAATAGTAATATTTTTTTAAAAAATATCATCAAATTTGTTACTTGAAAATATTTATGAATATGAAAAATAGCATCAAATTTATTATTTGAAAATATCATCAAATTTGTTATTTGAAAATATAATCAAATTTGTTTTTTTTGCAATTTTAGTTGCATTTGTGACGGTGGAGCGGGCCGGGGAGGGTGCGGGGGAGAGGGTGCGAGGGGTCGTCGGCGGCGGTGGAGTGGGGGAGGGTGCAGGCCGGGGGTCGGCGGCAGTGGCGCTGGAGTGGGGGAGGGTGCGGGGGGTCGGCGGCGGCCGCCGCTGGAGCGGGGGAGGGTGTGGTGGGTCGTCGGCGGCGGTGGAGTGGGGGAGGGTGCGGGGGTCGGCGGCGGCGGCCGATGGTGCGGGGGGGGTGCTCGGCGGCGAGGGGGACCGGATCTGGCGAGGTGGGATAGCGATCGAGATGGAGGGGGATCGAGATCGAGTGTCCATGAAATTTAAAAACATTCATGAGTTCAAAAAGTGCCCATGAAATACAATCGTGAAATGAAGGCTACGATTTAAATACAATCGATCTTAGCTAGCTATCTGTTCACAATCTTCTTGCCCTTCTTTGTCGCAAATGGAGTTGTTCTGTGGAACGGACGTCCTTTAGGTAGGGTGGTCCTGCTTCTTCTTGTGGTGTGTGCTGCTACTTCATCGTCGTCGTCATGTTCGATCTTCGGGTCGCCGTACTTGTCGAAGTCTTGCTCATTGGCTACTCCATCCATTCCGATGATCTTCCTTTTGCCTCTCCTCATGACAACACGACTGGGCTTTGACGGGTCGGTAATGAAGAAGCATTGGTCCACTTGGGAAGCCAGTACCCATGGCTCATTTTTCGCGGTGACGTTTGCGCCTGCGGTCTTGGATTTGGCTTCGGGTATAACCATGGTGGTGAAATACCGGTCTTCTTTTAGGACGCTGTTGGCCCATCTGACACGGAACATCGGGACCTTCTCTCCAGCGTAGCTCAGCTCTCAGATCTCCTCGATCCTTCCGTAGTATCTGTCCTTGTCATTATCGGTGTAGGATTCCATCGTTACCCCGGAGTTCTGATAACCATCGCTCTTCATGTCCTTGTCCTCGGTGTAGAATGTGTAGCCGTTGATATCGTACGCCTCATAGGTCATCAGGTTGTGCTCAGCGCCCTGCGACAAGGCGAATATGAGTTGTTCTTCCGCGGAAGAATCCTCATGTAAAGGGTACGACAGAAGCTTCTGCTTGAACCAACGCGTGAAACATGAGTTGTGCTCTTTGATTATATCTCCGTCCGTCCTCTGCTGGCCTCGGTCATTGTACGTCTTCTCAATAAAGGTTTTGTGCTCTACCACCCAAGGATCGACCACGTCTATGTGTTGTAGCGCGACTAGGTTTGCTCTTTCAAAGTCAGCGAGTCGACCCTCGAAGTCAACATGCATTTTGCGGCGACCCTCACAGTGACCCCATCCAGCGAGCCTGCTGAGGTGCCTGTTGACGAGCAGACCAACGGGGTCCTCGATGCCTAGATAATTCGTGCAGTAGGAGATGCACTCTTCGGTCAGAAAGCCCCTGGCTATGCTTCCCTCTGGACGTGACATGTTGCGAACGTATCCTTTGATGACACCATTCATCCTTTCGAACAACATCATACTGTGCAGGAACGTCGGCCCGAGTTGGATGATATCCTCCACGATATGGACCAGCAGATGCACCATAACGTCGAAGAATGCGGGCGAGAAGTACATCTCAAGCTCGCATAGTATCACCACGATCTCTTCCTGTAGCATTCTGATTTGCCTCACGCCAACCGACTTCCGAGAGATGACGTCGAAAAAGTTGCATAGGCCAAATAGCGTTTCACGTATGTGCGCGTCCATGATCCCACGGATTGCAACTGGAAGTATCTGCGTCATCAGCACGTGACAGTCGTGAGACTTCATCCCGCTGAACTTCTGCTTCGCTGGGTCTAGGTATCTGCTTATCTTCCCCGCATAACCGTAAGGAAGTTTTACTCCTATGAGGCAGGTGAAAAACTGCTCGATCTCCTCCTGACTTAGAGTGAAGCACGCGGGAGGGTAGTCATTTCCGGTCTTCTTGGCCTTTTTGCCTTTGCGACGACTTTTCGTGTCCTACTTCGCCTCATCATCATCATCATCATTAGCATGAAGCTCCTCCGTGATGCCGATTGATTTCAAGTCTGCCCTGGCTTTTGGCCCATCTTTGGTCCTCTCTGGCATGTTGAGCAGGGTACCAAGCAGACTCTCGCACACGTTCTTCGTGATATGCATGACATCAAGGCTGTGAGGCACACGGTGGATCTTCCAGTACGGCAAGTCCCAGAAAACAGACCTCGTTTTCCATACCTTCAGCAGCGGCTCTAGCGCCTTTCGCTTCTTTCCCGGCTCTGGCGCCTTTTGCTTCTTTCCCGGTAGTGGGCAATCTTTCCAATTTTTCAACAGCTGGTCTATTTCCTCGCCACTCCTCGTACGCGGGCGTCTTCAGGGTTCGGTTTCACCATCGAACATATCCTTGCGTTTCCTCCATGGGTCATCGTCGTGAAGCCACCTTCGATGTCCCATGAACACGGTGTTCGAAGACCCGGGATCTCTATCTAGCTGGCGATACGTTGTGTCATCCATGCACCTGACGCATCCAAAAAATCGGTGGACCACCTGCCCTGCGAGATATCCGTAACCGAGATAGTCATGCACCGTCATGAGTAGTGCGGCTCTGATAGGGAAATATTCTTTCTCTGCGGCGTCCCACGTATTGGCTGGCATTTTCCACAGCATGTCTAGCTCCTCTTTCAGCAGCCCCAGATACAGATTGATGTCGTTCCCTGGTTGTTTCGGCCCTTCAATTAGCATACTCATGTGAATGTACTTCCTCTTCATGCACAACCAGGGGGAAGGTTGTACATCCACACAAACACAGGCCAGGTGCTATGTGTGCTTCTCTGGCTGCCAAACGGATTGACTCCATCGGTGCTCGCACCCAGCACAATGTTCCTTGGATCCTTCCCAAATTCTGGGTGTTCGAAGTTCAACGCTTGCCACTGGCTCGCATCCTTTCGGTGACTCAGCATCTTGTCTTTTTTATTTATCTCCAGATCATTTGCGTCATCTTCTCGCTTCTTCTCCTCCCTATCCGCGTGCCAACGCAGGAGCTTTGCTACATTAGGGTCCGCGAAATACCGCTGCAGACGAGGAGTGATCGGAAAGTACCACACCACTTTTCGAGGAGCTTTCTTCCTCTTCTTGTATCGAGTGACGCCGCACACCGGACATATGGTAGACTCCGCATGCTCGTCCCAATAAATGATGCAATTGTTCATGCACACATGGTATTTCACGTGCGGTAAATCCAGAGGACACACGATTTTCTTCGCCTCCTCGAAACTGGTCGGGCACTTGTTCCCCTTGGGAAGACGTTCGTGCCAGAATAACATGTTCTCGTCGAAGCATGTGTCGGTCATTTTGTGTTTTACCTTCATCTCCAGAGCCATGAGCGTTACTTTCAGGCGGGTATCCTCGGGCCTGCATCCTTCATACAATGGAGTAACCGCGTCTATCTCCAGTTGATCCAGCTTGGCTTTCTCTCGGGCGGAAGCTCTTGCGTTATCCGTCTGCTTGAGAAGCAGCTCTTGAATATGAGGGTCCTACACCCAGCCCATCGATGGTCCATCGTCGTCTACTCCGCCGGCATCTTCATCTTCATGATCATGCCCTTCGTCTGCTCCGGCATCTTCCTCATCATCATGTCCGACATCTTCTACATGATGACTATGTACAGCATCACCGTCGTGATCATGTCCTGGAGATTCTTTGTCTTCTCACCCGCCCGAGCCGTGGTGGTTGTCTTGCTGCCCTTCCTCATTTCTTGCCCGGTCCCCATGGACGACTTCATAGTCATCTTCATCACCTTGCCACCGATAGCCATCCATGAAACCACGCAAGAGCAGGTGGTCCCGCACCTGCCCGGAATCCAGGTCCGCAATAAGGCTCTTCAGCTTGCATCTTCGAGACAGACATCTTATCTCCGTCTCGTTCTTTTGAAGCATCTCGGCCTTCGCACAGCTCAAAAACCTATTCACGATGCCTTCGGTCATCGTGCAGACCATGGTCACCTGCGGGGTAGAGCAAAACGATATTTTAGAACCAAGAAAAAATTTGGCATGACTTTCCCTAAAGATAGGACCAAAAAGAATGCATAGTGCCAAAATTCTTGCCGAAACGGAAATGAATCAACATTCCGGCAAAATATTGGCAACTATCGCATTTCAAATACCGGTACCTGCAAACACAAACATATATGCAACACCACAAACATATGAAACACCACGAACATACATAGATCTAGCTAGGCCACAAAAAGTGCATGTGCACGTTGTTAGAGCGAGCTAGGGAGAAAAAAAGCAGATCTACAACATGAAGATAGCTTTCCCCTTACTTACCTATCAAAAAAGGTAATTTCACCACTTAATTTTGATGAATCTATGGTGCAAATGAGGTGAGGAGGAGGAGGCAGCCGACAAGCTTGGAGAATGAGGTGGAGGGAATGAAGTGGGGAAAGTGAGTGTGTAGGTGTGGCTGTCCAAAATATCTAGCTGGTCCCAGGTTACTAATGGCGCACCACACAACCATGCGCCATTAGTAACCCAACATACTAATGGTGCACCTGCTGCTGATGCGCCATTAGAAGTTTTGCAAAAAAATATTCTAATGGCGCACCATGGCATAGTGCGCCATTACTAGTTTAAACTAGTAATGGCGCACTATGCTACGGTGTGCCATTAGTAGTTTTGCAAAAAAAAGAATAAAAAACAACAGTAGTGGCACTATGCTACCGTGCAGTGATGCGCCATTAGTATGTTCGGAAAAATAAAAAAATTGTTACTAGTGGCGCACCATGTGCCAGGTGCGCCATTAGTGTCTTCCACACTAATGGCGCACCAGCACATGGTGCGCCACTGCTATATAGTAGTGGCGCACCACATGACAGGTGCGCCATTAGTGTCCATTCCATCTATAGCCCTTTTCCTAGTAGTGTACCTCTCCATCCCTCGCAAAGCCGGAGCTATTTACATTGCGAGGGGCACTCCAACCTTGGATTAATTTGTGTAGGCATTTATTCCAGTCGGTTTACATTATATTTTCGTAGCATTCGGCCCACAACTACTCCAATCACCGTAGCGGGTAATTAAGCTACGGGGAGCACCTAATATGAGCACTGGGGAGCCGTTGGATCGAAGATGCAGCAGCACACACGAGGCCTGAATGTTTTATTTGCAAGAAAACCTTTGGAGAGTTTGGAAAGTGCCATAATTACAAAGACTACTCCCAAGCCATTGGATCTCACTTCCAACGGTGTAAAAACTCGTATCACCATAGTATCTAAGCTGCGGGGTGGATGTGATATTCTATGCCGCTGTCATTTTTGTTTGTAAACTTGCAAAAAACGTGTAACTCGTGCCGTTACTTGTCTAACCGCGCAAAGTGTTTGTTCAAAAAAACCATCCTACACTGAAATAACGGAACAACACATGGGGGTCCCACTTGTCATTAATCAAATTTTGACCTAAAACTAACAAATCTGAAAGACGAGATTCGAACTGGCAACCTGGACTACAAAGCGTAAGTCGATAGCCTGAAAAACGAATGGTTGTTGTCTTTGTCCAATAACTTGATTTTATATAGTACTTGCGTTGAGTAGAGTAGAGGGAGTGCCTCGTCAACACGTGCATGACCGTTATCTCACTCACTGGTGGGTCCCAGGTCTGCGATCTCAATCTCTCTTCTCTCCATCATCTAACCTTTGCACGGGCACACACGAAGAGCGGCGCTAGCTTGCCGTGGTGTTATTACAACTAAAAAAACTTAGAAAATAGAAGAATCGCCTAGAACAAGAGACGTTGTGGCTGGTCGAGACGGAGCTAACCACATCTATCCTCTGTGCCACGTTTGCATGATGAAGTTGTGTGGCTAGTGGGGTGTTTTCAACCGACTGTCTGGGTCCCGAGGTCAAACCATAGGTACTCTACTATGTCTGATACAGTATATTTTTACACGCACATTTTTCCTCCGTGCCGAGACGTGGCACACCCTACCGCGCGGTTTCGGGGTCCTCCCGGGTGGTGCACGCATATATTCTTCCTAACGTGGGACGCCCTACCGCGCGTTTTCTGGGTCCTCCTCGGTCATAGCGCCAAAGCAAGTAAATGAGTCGTCAAATCACGAAAGACCACCTTTCTCGCCGAGTACATCAGTGAAGCACGGTGGATAGCTAGTTGGGCCAGTTCGACCGATTAGCTAGGCCGCTGCCACATTTGTTTTTTCACCCCTTTTTTTATCTACTTGCCGGCAGGTAAATTTAAATATCCACCGCGGTGTTGCTCTGGTGTTTGGGTGCGGCAGGATTTTTAATTTTTTTGATTGACGGGAGCAGGCGCGGCAGGATTTTTAATTTTTTGATTGACGGGAGCAGGCGCGACAGCAATTAGTCACGATGACTCCGCCTGTAACCACTGCTCCCTGATGTGAGAAGTCGTCGACTGGTGTTTTACCGTGGTGAAAACCAAAAGATTCCCCGCTCCCTCCGCCTTCCCGTAGATTGCATTGCCTTTCAGCCATTTCGCCCCCTTTGCTTCCTCTCCCCATTGCTTCTACCTGGTGCCATGGCAGCGCAGCAGATCACGGAGTCCAAGGTGAGGCTCCTGATACAAGAGCTCCATGCCAAGGATGCGGAGCTCAGGGCCAAGGACGTGGAGCTCTGTGAGCTCAAGGAGGAGAGGAGTGACATGCTCCTCCGTTATTTGCGGGAGTTCACGGAGCTTCAAAAGCGGCAGGCATCCACCACAAAGATGCTCGAGGCGTCAGCGGCGTTGCTGCAGAAAGCGGGAGATACGATAGGCCGTCAGGGGAGCCGGCTGGAGCGCGAGCGGGCCGATTGTGACGAGGTCCAGGATCGCCTCAGCCACTTGGTGAACCAAGTTGCCACGCACGTGTTGCGGCTGCGTGATGCCTACCGTCGTGCCAGCGCGACGATGCCGGCCGTTGGGCTAAACCCGTTCGACCACCCGGTCGACTTCCACGAGCTGCGGCTTCCTGACCTGGTGTCCTTCTTCACCTATATCTCCGAGGAGCTGAGCCGTCTCCGCGTGATGGTGGGGGCTAAGCTGGACAAGGAGGGGTTGCGGGCTGCTGTCGCCATTGCCGGGCGAATCATTTCAGGGCTCCGTCGCCGGAATCCATTCGTTCCATTGGACGCCGTCTTTGACGAGCTGGCTCCCGTCGACCGGGGGCAGGCTCTGCGGGCGGTTGCACCCTGCATCACCAACGTCGTGCGCCTCGAGAAGCAGAGGGACTTCGGTGGTGTTTAGGCGCCCTCTGCATGGGCATGTCCATGTCTCGGCGCAACATGACCGTTGTATCAAACTCAGATGGTGCAGATCAGTCACTGTAGCACAAAGCGTGTGGGTGTGTTTGGTTGCATTCTCATCTCAATATAGTTGTTTCTTCTTCGTGTATTTTTGTCAACCTACTAGTGTGGACTCATGCACCCTTCATGCACTCTGCCAAACACCCAAAAGTGGGTCGAGAAGGGAACTTTTGCTCCCATCCTGTGCACCCTTCATACACCCTGCCTAACACTATTCATGCTTCATATGGTTCATGTTTCGTGGAGTACTGTAGCACCGTACTCTCCGTGCGCTATGGACCTAGTTCTGTTAACATTGATCTCACCGTCCATTCTCGACCGGATAGTCGAAAAAGCGGTACTATGTTACATATAGGAGTAGTTGACATGCGCACAACATCATTTGTTATCGTCATATCTTACTACACTAGCAACAAGATTGTGTAGTACTGACGTATGAACCACTGCACATGCCTAGTAGTAGGAGCACTGTGTATGTTCAAGTGGCTGCCGTGTTTCCCACTCCTCCGTCGTAAGAGTGGAAACGCTTGCTGTAATCATTTTTTTCTTCTGAAAAACAATGGACACGCTCTACCGTGCGGATCCTCCTCCAGTCATGCACTAAATTACTCACTTTCGCCGACGTGTGGGACAGCCAGCATCGGGATCCACCAGCCATGCACTAAATTACTCCGTAGTAGAGTGACGGTAGACTACCCCGATCGAAGCGCTGCAGTAATGCCCAATGAGCCGTCAAATCACAAAACCCCCTCCTTTCCAGCAGTAAGTTGGACGGACGAAGCAACCATCATTTCACTCTTCTCTCTCAGCTTCCTCTCTACCCAACCCTCGCTTCTGCCTCATCTTTTTCCTCATTTCTTCAAGAAAATCCCGACCTGCTTCTGCCATTGTTCTTCTCTCCCAAAGAAGGAAAGGAGAGTGCATCAATGGTGTTGATTCTGGCCAAGGCCCGGTCTTGCAACCCCGATACTGATCCTATAACTCCCTCTCTTTTCTTCTTTTGGGTTTGTGACTATGGTTTCTTTTCTTTTATTTCTATTTGACAGTTTCTTGATGGACGCTGGAGCACCGGCCGAAGTGATGTCTATGGCTCAGGCCAAAACCGTCGAGGCTCATGGTACGAGGAAGCGCAAGCACCCCGCTGAGACTACCGCAGACAAGCTCAAAGCCATCGCCCTGTCCAAGCCCCCCTCTCCGGGATCCCTCATTAAGAAAGTCCAGGTAATATCTCTTCTTGACGATCTTTTTCTCGATCTTGATCGTGTTTTTTCATCTAACACACAGTACTAGTACTAGTAGTACAACTTTCTGGGTGATCTTGCATGTGATTTTTGTGTGCCAAATGACGGTTCTAAGTTCCTATTTTGACCAAAACATGCGAGAGGTTGACACCGATTTCTTATAGATTACTTTCAACTACTCCCTCTGTCCCAAATTTCTTGTCTTAGATTTGTCTAGATACGGATGTATCTAATACTAAAATGTGACTTGATACATCCGTATCTAGACAAATCTAAGACAAGAATTTTGGGACGGAAGGAGTACTTTATGAACATCAATGCTACCTTTGAAGAGGGTATATTTGCCTCAGTAACTTGTGTTATGGATATTGCATGTAATCCCTCTGCTCTCATGCCTTTGAAGACATGTTCTAGTGTCTTTGTTCACTCATTTCTGTGCGTATATGTAGTCATATATGGAGTATAATATCGAAAATCATCTTATATTTCTCAACGGAGGTAGTAATAGAATATGGTTTCTGTTTGAATTAGAACCAGGTCCGCGGTGGAGATGAAGTTCTCAAAGTCATGCCGTGTGAACTGGAAGACCTGATGATGAGTTCTACTGCTGAACTATCCAGTTGCTGTGTCCTTGTCGCCATGTGTCCTGAACTAGTGTTTTCCTGTAGCATTGTTGTCAGGCGTGTTCTCGAGGCTATACTTGACCACAACAATTTCCTGGCCATGCCTTCGATTATGAAGGGTGTGGTTCTTGTAAAGCTTCCCAAGACCACTCTGTTAGGTTCTCCAAGGTTGACAAGATGGTGATGGTGCATGTAGACATCTCACACGAAGTCCATGGCCTAGTCAGTTATGCGGGGTTCATCCCGTAGGTCAGTGGCAAAAAATAGTCTGCAGAGTTTAGTTAGTGCAACTTTGCTTGTCTGTAGTAAGTACTATTGTTCAGTACTTGATTTGTGTTTTTGAACCCTGTATTGTTTATTAGTACTGCCGCTTTTGGTGTGTGGTCAGTCCTGAGAACGGTCTATGTTAATGTCTGTCCACTCAATTCAGTCTGTATATTTTGAAGTATCCATATCATATTTTTGTGAGGACGGTCTATCAATTATGGTTACACTCCAATATCTGTATGCATTGCAGGGTTTATCGCACCCACCAAGATTTCCAGCCCCATGGATGTTTGGTCCATACGATTTGTCACGACCTTTGAACTATCCTGCTTGTGGGAGTAGGCGGGGGCCCTGCATGCCACACGTAGTTGAATGATCAATCTTCTGTTTAGTACTTCAACATAGTGATTTCCTGGTAAGGATTCACTCATGTCACATCAAGTAAATCTTATTGATTTACTGTCTAAATCTTATTGATTTAATGTCATGTTTTCTTTCTTTTCCTGCAATTTTACGATGCAGGTTTTGCCATGTGACATTCATCACAGAATAAACCGTTTGGTTTGCTCTACGATGGCTATTTTTGTAGGTTTCACTTCTTATGTCATGTCAATAATGAAGGCACTGTCCATCACTTATATTACTAGAAAAAATTGGATCAGTCTGTTGTCTGAGTACAAGCTGAATCCCTATGATGAACTGCAGTTTGGTTTAACAAAAACGCCACAATTAGTCCTTCTCGCGTTTAAAAGAAATGAAGAAAAAAATTGGATCACGGTCATGGATCCTAGTCAAGTTAGAAAGCTGATCATAGCAGACCAGACACGATCGCCGCTGTCTCACACAGATCGAGCACCGACAGTTGCTCTAGCACTAACAGCGGCAGCAGCTCAGTCTGATCCAGCTGATGATTGGGCACCGACCGCGTCAGCGGATCAGTCTGATCTACCGGAGGATCGGGCATCGACACCGGCACCTGCTCCGACACCGGCACCAGCTCTACAAGGAGCACCATCTCCGGCAGCAGCAGCGGCTTCAGCACCTGCACCAACACTTGCACTTGCATCTGCTCCGGCCCGTGCAGTTGCACCGGCAACGGACTGGGCTGCAGTTCGCACTTCATATACCAAAGTCCTTACAAAAACCGACATGTCCACCTTCTTGGTAAGCATTGGCCGCCCAAGTGCTTCGTTCTTTTTTCTTTCCATGTTGTTTCACATGATTCACTGTGTTGATCTAACTGTTTGGGTATGTCTTCTTGTTTGCAAACAGAGAATTCCTAGAGCAACGAGGGAGTCGTTCAACAATCCGGGCGACCGCGGCCAATTTTTTTACCATGCGTAGCCTTGGTGTGAATGAACCTGCTCAATATATCGTAAGTACAAAGGATGGTCGCATGATGATTGATGCTAAAGGATGGTCAAGGTTCAAATCTAAATCATATCTTGCGGCAGGGGATGATGTCAAAATCGAACTTTCTCGGCAAGGAGAGCTGGTCCAAATCAACTTTGAAATTCTTTATAGCAGCACGCAACTGCCTAACTGATCTATCCTCCGAGAGATTTTGATGTAATAATCTGGCATGGTGAAACAAGTGTCCTGTGTGTATAAGTAGTATGATAGTATTATTTATCACATGGTATATCGTTGATAGAATTGCAACTCTGATTGCTGGTTAGGAAGTGTCGTTCGATTTCATTCCAACAGCTGCCGTGCTTTATTCAATTTTGTGTGTCCGCCTTGCGACAGCATCTAAAACCAGCAACGTACCGATCGCTTGCAATATGAAAAGCGCTGAGGTAGAACACATGGGCCCCCAAACATGCAGGGCCGGCCTGCGGCCCAAAGTCCAGAACCTGGTTTCGAGAAGCACTAGCTCAGTGCAGAAGTGGCGTCCTCCTCCTGCTGTGGGTTGGGCGAAGATGAATGTTGATGCTGCGTTATCTCGCAATGGTGAAAGGGGAGCCCTGGCAGTTGTGAGCCGGGATCATATAGGCTTCTTCCTTGGAGCATCGGCACTGGTGTGCGAAAGTGTTACTGATCCAGAGATCCTAGAGGCAATGGCATGTTGCGAGGGGCTATCTCTGGCTCTTGACTTAAACCTGCAACAAGTTCAGATTAGCACCGATTGTTCAGCAACAGTCAAGCATATCGGAGAGGCATACTTGGGGCCCAGAAAAGTTATTATGGACGAGATCAAGATGAAGAAGAATATGTTCCAAACCATGGAGATCATACATGAAAAACGCGAGTGTAATGTTGAAGCGCATGTGCTCGCAAAAGCTGCTACTTCTTTGCCCTGTGGACGCCATCTTTGGCTCACAGGAACCCCCAAAATTATTTGTATACCTATGACTGTTAGTCTTCAATAAAGCAGCTTTTATCCCTCAAAAAAACATCTGAGTATTATATTCTCAGCTGAACCCCCATAATGCACATGCGTTGCAGAGGGATTATATTTCTCGGCAAGGTGAGCCTGTGATATAAAAGATTTCTATATTTCTTTACAGAGGGAGTATCTCTCTGTCAAAAAATATATTTATGTGTAACTAGTTACTCTTGTCTTTCTACTTCCTTTCACTGATATGTGGGGCAACCGGCAACGGGGTCCACGTGCCATATGCACAAATTAGAGTGCACAACTTCACGGTAGACACACCCCGGTCGTAGCACCGCAGTAATGCCCAATGAGCCGTCAAATCACAACCCCCCCCTTTCCAGCTTTAGCAGTAAGCTGGACGGACGAAGCGGCAATATTTCACTGGGCCTGAATCCCCTTCTCCCTCGTCTGCTTGTTTAGAGAAAACCCCCTCTCGGCGATTGCATAGGGTTTTCTCATGGAGAACCAGGTACGAATTCTTCATCCATCCCCGATAAACCCAAGTCCCTTGGTCGCAGGTAATCCTAGGATGGCAGCCGCCGCCGTTGATGCATTTTTCTTCCTGTTGAATCTAGTGTGTTTCATTTGCAGTGCCCAAAGTGCGAGTACCCTACAGGTTTCTGCGCCCTCGGCGAGACGCCACACTTGTTCCTTCTCATCCTAACACAGCATTTTGAAACGCGCACAGTATGTTCCTAGAATCCTCTTTTCTATCCGGGAGGGTGGGGTTTTTTTGAACATGCTGTGCTCTCATATTATTTTTCCCGCAGTGTATTATTTGCTCTGCCAGAACACATGTACTCAAGATGCTCGGCCTTGCCATAACTGAATACACTAGTTTAATGGTCACAGTGAAGACAAGCCATGGATATAAGTTTCGAGTTGGGTTCATGAACCAAGAAGATCGCTGCTTTTTTATGGCCGAACTTGGATAAACTTTCTCAAGTGTTATGGACTGAAAGTTGGTGCACAAATGTTGATGGAAATAGCAGAACCTGGTCTCATCTTCACTGCAATCTTCCACCCCGACGTCGTTCCAATTGTTCATCCATATTAGTTTTGTATCTGGTTCTTGCTTGTTGCCTCGATTACTTCTTAATACACCTATTATGTCTAACTAATCACAATTTAACTTTAGAAGTAGCAACGAATCTCTCACGAAGATGCTACTTCGAACTAACATTTTCTTATAATTCGTGGCACGTGTAGGTTATTTCAGAGTTAAGCAGTCTGCTCGTTTGTTACTCTGTAATAACTCGGCTGTTACTAATGGCACTGAAGTTGACTGGATCGACATCCACAAGTTCCTACACTTTATTGATCGTCTTGAGGTCCTTGTGGGGTGTTTCAATGGTGGAAGGCCACGTGCGATATGTGTGCCACTGCTGCACTCGTTGAACAGGTCCAACTGTGTCGAGAAACTTATGGTACGAGCTATTTTCTTTTATATATGTTGTTCATAAACTATTGCTTATACACAGTTTTACAGTTGTGATCTTCTTGAAACAGGAACTGCCGAGTTCTATTGTTCCTATACATATGCCTGACCATGGTCGGGTCAGACTTGCGCTTGGTCACAACATGATGTTTATGTCGACCTACTCAATTCCCCTTGGAGGTGAAAATATACTTATTCATGGGTGGTCTCAAATAATGAAGGCCCGTCCATCTTGGACAATAGGACAGAAGATTATGTTCATGCTTTTCCATGGCTCTAAAGCGAATATCCTATTTATTGACCACGTTGCGAGATGAAGCCGCTTTCAGAAGGTTGTGGATGCGCGGGGTGGCGCATGGGCCTTGTCCTGGGGCTTGGCGGCCTCACCCTTGGTTAACTGTAGGCAAAGTAGCACTGTTTGAGGCGTGCTTTGTACGGTTGAACCTGTATAAGTACTCATACTGCTTTCAGCTTTGGTTGTTAAGTGCACCTGCTGGTTTCAGTTAAGGTTGTTAAGTACTCCTGCTGCTTTTACAGTCTGTTGTGTTTCTTCAGTCATGTCTTCCACCAGCCGCCAAAACCAAACCAGCGCCGGTGGGGCCGCCTGCTTCCGCCTCCCACGGCTGGCTGCGCCTCAGCGCACGCATCGCCGCCCCACCGTCTCCTAAATCATTAGCGCCGACGTCCTCCGCGTGCTTTGGTGCGCTCGCCGTGGCGCCGCCCTCTCGCATTGTCAACATGGTCAACAAACAACAGGAATCAGTAGAAGTACGTGGAGACGATGACAGTAGGGGCCCACCATGTCAGCGTATGGAAAAATAAAATGCTTCCTCCTAGTGTTTTCCTGACATCTGGGACCCACGACATTGGGAGCGTATATAGTCAATAGACAAGAGAACAACACGAGATCGGCTGACACCTGGGACGTAGCTACTCGAGCAGTATTTTTTTGTTTGGTATTGTTGAGACGGAGCAGGGTTTGAACTGGGTTGTGGCCCATCTAGCCCAGGCTTATATTTTATGTTCACCATGTGACCAGCCCAGCTATTTTTTTCTTTGTGAAAATGAGCCCAGTTTATTTTTCTGAAGAATACCCAATCCAGGCCTACTTATTTTTCTACGCCCTGATGGGCTGCAACTCTTTCAAGACGTCTGCAAATCTTGAAAGTAATATGAAATGGGTTGTAAATATAAAAACAGATGAAAAATTGGCAATTACTTTATAATTTCTGAATTTTATTACATTTTCAGATTCCTATTTCACTGGGCATTAACCTAATTTAAATATATCTTCAAAGTACTTTAAATCTGGCTGGACATTTTGGTATTAAAAATAGTTTGGAACCCACAGAAATATGCGAAATTGGCCCTGGCCAACCAAAAAACGACCGCAATAAATTGCATAAGAAGTTGCCATGAGCTATATATAAATTATTAAAAAAAGAGGGAGTGGTCTGACTTGTGGGCCTGTTTAGTTGATGCGTATGAAAGATTTTTATAGTTATAATATACATCAACAAACGATTCTAGCAGACGTAACCGTTGGATGTCAATCCAACGCCCGTCGTGTTTCTTCAATCTCTGATCTTCTTGCTCCAGCCGCCAAAGCAGCGCCGGCGGGGCCGCCTACTCCCGCCTCCCGTGGCCGGCTGTGCTGCCGCGCGGGCCTTAGCGCCCCCTACTACTCCCACCGCTGGCCAGGGCATCCCTCAACTCACCCACATCCCCTGTTATTCTGCGGCGATGACAGCCTCACACCGCAGCCGAACCGGTCAACGCTCGTACTCCTCTCCGCGTGGGCATTCACTGCTGCGTCTTCCCCGGCTCCACGTCTTCCCCTTCCTATGCCTCGCCGTCGTCCACCGCCGTGGTGCTCTCGGCGCGGCGTGGTCAATGTGGTCAACGAACGACTTCCATCGAAAGAGTACTGTACGTGGAGAGGCTGACAACTGGGTCCACGACAGCCGCAAGGAAGTGCCTCCTTATTACGCGAAAAATAATTATTCCTCCACCTGACAGCAGGGACCCACCAGACAGGCCACCAGTATTTTGCGAAAAAATTCGTTTCCCCCTGACTGCTGGGACCGACCGGACGGGCCACCGTATTTCGTGAAAAAACGTTCCCCCCGCTGTCGGCTCGGACCCACCGAAAGTGCCTCCTTATTACGCACAAAAAAATGAATACTCCCCCGGCTAGATAGGACCCACCTTGAGGGAGGCTGACTTGTGGGCCTACTAAGTTGATGGGGATGAAGGGCTTTGTCAACTTAGTCAATATGAATGATTCTAGCTCCAATGACCGTACGATGTCCATCCAACGGCCTAGTGCTTCTTCAACCCCTAGTCTTCTTGCTCCAGCCGCCCAAAGCAGCGCCGGTCGTGCCGCATGCTCCTGCCTCCCGTGGCCGGCTGTGTTGCCGCGGAGGCCTCACCGCCCCCTACTATTCCCACTGCTGGCCAGGCCCTGCGGTGACGGCAGCCTCACACCGCAGCCGAACCAGTGAACCCTCGTACTCCTCTCCGCGCGGGCTTCCACTGCCGCGTCTTCCCTGGCTCCGTGTCGTCCCCTTCCTAGGCCTCACCGTCGTCCACCGCCGTGGTGCTCTCGGCGCGGCGTGGTCAATGTGGTCAACGGCCGACTTCCATCGGAAGAGTACTGTGCGTGGAGACGCTGACAGCTGGGTCCATGGCCGCAGCAAGGAAGTGCCTCCTTATTACGTGCAAAATAATTATTCCTCCACCTGATAGCGGGGACCCACCGGACGGGCCACCAGTATTTTGTGAAAAAATCGTTTCCCCCTGACTGCTGGGACCCACCGGACGGGCCACTGTATTTCGTGAAAAAAAACGTCCCCCCCCACTGTCATCTCGGACCCACCAGAAGTGCCTCCTTATTACGCACAAAAAAATGAATACTCCCCCGGCTAGCTGGGACCCACCTTGGTGGGAGGCTGACTTGTGGGCCTACTAAGTTGACGAGGACGAAGGGCTTTGTCAACTTAGTCAATATGAACGATTCTAGCTCCAGTGACTGTAGGATGTCCATCCAATGGCCGTAGTGCTTCTTCAACCTCTCGTCTTCTTGCTCCAGCCGCCCAAAGCAGCGCCGGTCGTGTCGCATGGTCCTGCCTCCTGTGGCCGGCTGTGCTGCCGCAGAGGCCTCACCGCCCCCTACTATTCCCACCGCTGGCCAGGCCCTGCGGCGACGGCAGCCTCACACCGCAGCCGAACCAGTGAACCCTCGTACTCCTCTCCGCGCGGGCTTCCACTGCCGCGTCTTCCCTGGCTCCGTGTCGTCCCCTTCCTAGGCCTCGTCACCGTCCACCGCCGTGGCGCTCTCGGCGCGGCGTGGTCAATGTGGTCAACGACCGACTTCCATCGGAAGAGTACTGTGTGTGGAGACGCTGACAGCTGGGACCACGGCCGCAGCAAGGAAGTGCCTCCTTATTACGCGCAAAATAATTATTCCTCCACCTGACAGCGGGGACCCATCGGATGGGCCACCGTATTTCACGAAAAAAACGTTTGCCCCTGACTGCTGGGACCCACCAGCTACATCTTCGCACGCAAGGAAGTGCCTGACAGTCGGGACCCACCTGTTCGAAGCGTACGTAGTGTTGTCATTCTGGTCGCGAACGTGTACGTACATATATACTGGTCGATGTAGAGGCGCGCACGTGTCGTAGTAGAGGCGCGCACATAGCATGTACACGTACGTACAGTGGCCAGGGTGCAATAAAGAAAGTATGGCCACATATGTGTACATACGGGCGGGGTCTCGAACGCCTACTCGCGCATACGTACGGCCAGGGCTCGTGTACATGGCTGGGTCGGAATGGAGAAACAGCGTCGTCGTCGTGTTCATGGGGAGGCAATGGAATGCGTCGTGTTCATGGGGAGGCAACGGAATGCGTCGTGTTCATCGGGAGGGCTTGGATGGAACAGGCAATGGAAACGAGGCCTGGCGTACCGCAGAACGGAGGAAACGGCCTTGTGTTTGACCGGCCACGTTCGAAACGGGATCCTCTTCATCGGGAGGGGTCTGGCATACCGCAAAACGGAGGAAACAGACCTCCTACGGTCGAAACGGGGGTCCTATTGATCGGGAGGGTGTGGCATACCGCAAAACGGACGAAACGGACTTGTGTTGGAGCGCTACGGTCGAAACGGGGGTCCTGTTCATCGGGAGGGGTGTGGCGTACCGCAAAACGGGACTCCACGGGATATTGTTCATCTCCACCGTCGACCCCCTCCAGCCTCCACGAGCTATTGTTCATCCATCGTCGACCTCCTCTAGCCTCCACCTGCGACTGTTCATCCACGGGCTCCTGTTCATCCAGCCTCCACCGCGCGCTACTCCACCGGCTACTGTTCAACCAGCCCTCTCCATGGGCTCCTGTTCAACCACCCCTCCACGGGCTACTGTTCATCCTGCCCTCCACTGTCTACTGTTCATCCTGCCCTCCACGGGGTGGTCCTGTTCATCCATCCCTCCACGGGGTCCTGTTCATCCAGCCCCAACCGGCTTGATCGGTCGGAGTCCTGTTCATCCAGAGGCAAACACCACGGGGTCCTGTTCATCCACCCCCACTGAGAACTGTTCATCCACGCCCCCCCCCCCCGCAACGCTCACTGTTCATCCAGAGGCAGCATCGATCGGCTTCAGTTAGCAGCAGTAGCGAAGGAATCGCTCGATCAAGTTCAGTTAACAGCCATCGATCGATCGCTCGGGTTCAGTAATGCTTAGCCTACAATGCAATCGCTCGGGTTCAGTTAGAGCCCAACGCCTCGCTCGGGTTCAGTTAGAGCCAACGCCTCACACACACGCGCGTACGTGTACGAGAGAAACACGCATCGCTTGGCCCCGACCTCCCACCGTAACCGGGAACTCCCCGAAATTGTCCTCGCCCTTGCTTCTACCACGGTTTTTTCCGTCATGGACGGCCCAAAGAATGTCATGCAGCTGCGTCTCCGGCCCGCCCAGGACGAAAAGCCCATTTTCTGTCATGATTTTTTGTCATAAAAGTAGGAGCCCACCACATCTATGATGATACCGGCTTTTGTCACAATTATCGTCATAGAAGTGTCATATGTATGACAGAAAAAAAATTGTTCGGCCCAAAATGTCATGGATGTGTCCTTTTATTGTAGTGAATCTTGTATCTTCATAGTCCAACAGTCTGGCCAAAGGATATAGTCCGGCTATCCGGAGACCCCCTAATCCAGGACTCCCTCACCTACTAGGAATAGGATTCCTATCCCTAGTAGGAATCCTACTTGGGGCGCGCCCCTATAGGGCCGTTCGGCCTCCCCCTTGATCCTTTATATACGGGGGCAGGGGGCACCCTAGAACACACAAGTTGATTGTTTAGCCGTGTGCGGTGCGCCCCTCCATAGATTTCCACCTCGGTCACATCGTTGTAGTGCTTAGGCGAAGCCCTGCGTCGGTAACATCATCATCACCATCATCATGTCGTCGTGCTGACGAAACTCTCCCTCGACCTCAGCTAGATCTAGAGATCGTGGGACGTCACCGAGCTAAACGTGTGCAGATCACGGAGGTGTCGTACCTTCGGTGCTAGGATCGGTCGGATCGTGAAGACATACGACTACATCAACCGAGTTGTCATAACGCTTCCGCTTTCGGTCTACGAGGGTACGTGGACAACACTCTCCCCTCTTGTTGCTATACATCACCGAGATAGATCTTGCGTGTGCGTAGGAAAATTTTGAAATTACTGTGTTCTCTAACAGGCGAATCTGATGATGAACGGTGGCGGCCGTGGCGGTGAAGGCGGGACGATGGCAACGTTGATGCGATGGCTCAGCTCCATCCAGTGGGCGCATGCGGAGTGGACGACTACGAGGGACCTCATGCACATCCTCCCGGTTGTCGGCGAGGTGATTGCTTGTATCTGCGTTGGTATTTCCTCAAAAACGAGAGGATGATGCAGCTCAACAAAGGTAAGTATTTGCATCATTTATGAAACCAAGGTTATCAATATAGTAGGAGAACTAAGCAACACTATGTAAACAACACCTCCACACAAACAACAAAGACTTGCAACCCAATGCGTTAGAGGAAAAAAAGTTGCCAATCCCTCCTCTGTATTGAGATAGATTAAATTGTACTCCCTCCTTTCCTTTATATAAGGTGTATTTTTTGATAAAATTCTAGAATGTAAGTTGCATTTCTTCTAAATCCTCATAATTCCCTTGTTAGCCCTCTAGAAAAAGGAAACTATCTCTCTCCTGATTGTTTGTATCTCTCTTTATAGCAAAAGAAGGAAACTATCTCTATGTCGATTGCATGTATCTCTTAGTTTCCTGGACTAACTGATTTACTTGCCACTAACCAATAAATTTGCCAAGAGTAATTTTGTCCTAACACATCTATAATTATGTGGCTCGATCACCATGCCAAAAATAATACACCTTAGATAAAGGAACAAAGGGAGTATAAGATTTGATAAATGCTCTAACTAAAACAAAAAATAAAGAAAAAAAGAAAAAGGTGCAACAAGGTATTTTTGGATTTAATATGATACTAAATAGGCTCGGGGGCATAGTTTTCACTAGAGGCTTCTCTCGAGAAAATAGCATACGGTGGGTAAACAAATTACTGTTGGGCAATTCATAGAAAAGCGAACAATCATGATGATATCCAAGGAAATGATCATGTATATAGGCATCACTTCCAAGATTAGTAGACGCACTCCTGCCTGCATCTACTACCATTACTCCACACATCGACCGCTATCCAGCATGCATCTAGTGTATTAAGTTCATGGGAAAACGGAGTAATGCAACAAGAACGTTGACATGACGTAGACAAGATCTATTCATGTAGGAATAGACCCCATCTTCTTACCCTTAATGGCAACGATACATGTGTGTCATGTCTCTTTCTGTCAGTAATATTGAGCACCACAAGAACGAACCCATCACAAAGCACCTCTTCCCATGGCAAGAAAAATCAATCTAGTTGGCCAAACCAAACCAAAATTTCGGAGAAGAGATACGAGGCTATAACAATTATGCATAAAAGAGTTCAGCAAGGCCTCAAATAATATTCATGGATAGAACTGATCATAAACCCACAATTCATCGGATCCCAACAAATGCACCGCAAAAAGGAGTTACATCAAATAGATCTCCAAGAACATCGAGAAGAACATTGTATTGAAGATTAAAAGGAGAGAAGAAGCCTTCTAGCTACTAGCTACGGACCTGTAGGTATGTGGTAAACTACTCACGCATCATCGGAGGGGCAACAAGGATGATGAAGAACCCCTCCGTGATTGTTGTCCCCTCTGGCAGAGTGCCGAAAAAGGCCTCTAGATTGGATCTCGTGGTTCTGGAACTTGTGGCGGCTGGAATTGTGTTTCGTCGACTCCCCTAGGGTTTTGGGCATTTTAGAGTATTTATAGAGGTGCAGGTCAGTGGAGAAGCATCCCGTGGGCTCCACGGGCCTCCTCTCGTGTGCTCCTTTGGCTCCCTAGGTGTCTTCTATCCATAAAAAAATCTCCAAAAAGATTTGCGGCATTTAGACTTCGTTTGGTATTGATATTTTGCAAAGTAAAAAACAAGCAGAAAACTACAACTGGCATTGGGAACATAAAACATCCAAGATTGATAACATAACAGCATGGAATAATAAAAATATATATAGATATGTTGGAGATGAATCACGAGGCCAGTGGCCGCGACAAAGACGACCACCATGGTGAGCAGCATGGGCACGAGCAAAAATATTTGAGAGAGACAGAGAGCGAGGGAATGGGGAAGGCTAGGGTTTGTCCTGGGGGCTCGAGTGTGAAACCCTTATCCTCTCCATGAGGCCCTATAGCGCCACGCGTTGGCAATCTGATTGTGGTGGCCGCGGATGGCCGCCACGACATGGCCTCTGCCTCTCCCCTACGAGAGGTAGGAGAAATGGCCCGCGAGGTGGGTTGGGCCTGGTACAGTGTACGTGCTAGGCTAAAGTGAGAAGGGGGTTTCCCATTTTCTTTTTTGCTTTTATCTTTTTATGTTTTCATTTGTCTTTTCCGTTCTGCATTTTCTGTTTCTATCAAATGAATTTTGTTGCACTTAAACTTGGCACATAAATTATAGATATTATTTTGAGCTAGCACAAAAAGTTTCAGAATATTCAGAAAAGTTAGACTAATTGTTTAAAATGAAAATGGCTTATTTTAATGCTGCTGGACCATTTATTAAATCCTAGCAATGTATCTATGAGTCAAATAATGTTGGTTTCTACATGATAATTCCTCAGTGAATATTCGCAAAATTATGAACACTTTAGTTTTGCAGTTTGAAGAATTAATAATTTGACTTGTATTTCAATTTGAATTATTGTTTGATTTTTATTAGGTGGCAAATTGGCTTAGTAAAATATGATGACATGGCATATTAAGGGGAGGTTACTGTAGCATGATTCTCGGGGTGTTACATTCAGTCTCTTCACTAGGTGAAACTGCAACTAATCCCTGGGTGGTTTTGGTAATTCATCACAACATATAGCTCATTGAACTAATATCCATTCAAGTTAAATATTTCAGAAATTTCAATGATTGGCATGGCATGGACTAGAGATTTGGACCCCTCAAAATGCTAAGGACAAAGATTGGCAAAGGCTCAAGACTCTTCATTTTCATTTTAGTGATCCAAGATCACATTGAGTCCATAGGAAAGCTAATACTATTAAAAGGGGATGAGGTGTTGCTTAATGATCTACCTGCTCAAAGTGCTTAGTGATATTGCTCCAAAACCCTCATCCACTTTCTCATTTCCACATATGTCCAAAATCTAAAAGTCCAACTCGGCCCCATCGGTTTGATCTATCCGCAGCCACCGAGTTCATTTGACCTAACCACTGCCAGAAACCCTAGACAATTCGGTCTCACCGATCGGGATCTCGGTCTCACCGAGATGGCCTTGCAAACTCTGTGTTTCCTGTTGTAATTATTTCGGTCTCATCGAAATGTGCAATCGGTCCCACTGAGTTTGCTTGACCAACTCTTTGTTTGCTCATTGCTGAAATCGGTCTCACCGAGTTTATGCAATCGGTCTCACTGAGATGAGGTTTTGCACTAACCCTAGCACATCGGTCCCACCGAGTTTATCGTGTAGGTCCCACCGAGATTCCTAATGTTCACATTTTGAATTAAATCGATCTCACTGAGTTCTTCTATTCGGTCTGACCGAGTTGGGTCAAATGTGTGTAACGGTTGGTTTTTGTGTGGAGGCTATAAATACCCCTCCACCCCATTCTCCATTTGAGAGAGAGCCATCAGAACGTGCCTACACTTCCACTACATATTTTATGAGAGAGAACCACCTACTCATGTGTTGAGACCAAAACATTCCAATCCAACCACAAGAATCTTGATCTCTAGCCTTCCCCAAGATGCTTTCCACTCAAATCATCTTTCCACCATAGCCAAATCAGTGGGATAGAGTTGAGTGTTGGGGAGACTATCATTTGAAGCACAAGAGCAAGGAGTTCATCATCAACACACCATCTATTACCTTTTGGAGAGTGGTGTCTCCTAGATTGGTTAGGTGTCACTTGGGAGCCTCCGACAAGATTGTGGAGTTGAACCATGGAGTTTGTAAGGGCAAGGAGATCGCCTACTTCGTGAAGATCTACCCGAGTGAGGCAAGACCTTCATGGGCGATGTCCATGGTGGGGTAGACAAGGTTGCTTCTTCATGAACCCTTCATGGGTGGAGCCCTCCGTGGACTCGCACAGTCGTTACCCTTCGTGGGTTGAAGTCTCCATCAACGTGGACTTACAATAGCACCACCTATAGGAACCACGCCAAAAATCTCCGTGTCTACATTGTGTTTGCCTTCTCCAAACCCTTCCCTTTAACTTCATATGCAATGTTTTACTTTCCGCTGTTACACTCTTAGAATTGCATGTGTAGGTTGATTGCTTGACTTGTGATAGTTGCTAAAATCTG
Organism: Triticum urartu; assembly: GCF_003073215.2. Lineage (NCBI taxonomy): Eukaryota > Viridiplantae > Streptophyta > Magnoliopsida > Poales > Poaceae > Triticum > Triticum urartu. Next base: position 341,781,356 of record NC_053022.1, read on the forward strand.
CCAACACTTCAAATTGGGAAAATGTTAGATTTTTATTTGGTCAAGTAGTCTAATCACCCCCTCTAGACCTACTCTCGACCCTACACTTGGTATCAGAGCTTTGGTCTCCATTTTCCTTGATTTCCATAGCGTTGGTGATCATAGCCTTGGTTTCACGACCTTGGAGAGTATGGCGTCTAGCAAGGGAAATTACCACCATAGAGGTCCTTACTTTGATGGTACTAATTTTTCTAGTTGGAAGCATAAGATGAAAATGCATATTATTGGTCATAACCCCGCCGTTTGGGCTATTGTGCGTATTGGCTTGCAAGGTGAATACTGCCAGGATGGAAGAGAACCGAATCGTGAAGTGTCCGCGGAATAATTGAAGATGTTGCAATACAATGCTCAATATTGCGATATTCTTTTCAATGGATTGTGCCCCAAAGAATTCAACAAAATCAGCCGCCTTGAGAATGCAAAGTAAATTTGGGATACTTTGGTTGATATGCACGAAGGTACCAAGTCTGTCAAGGAATCCAAATTGGATGTGCTTCAAAGTCAACTTGACAAGTTCAAAATGAAGGATGGTGAAGGAGTCGCTAAAATGTACTCTAGGCTTGCTCTCATCACAAATGAGATTGCCGGCTTAGGAAGAAAAGAGATGACCGACAGATTCATCATCAATAAGATCCTAAGAGCCTTGGATGGAAAATATGATACCGTGTGCACCTTGATCCAAATGATGCCCAGTTACAAAGATCTCAAGCCAACGGAAGTCATTGGTAGATTGTTGCTCATGAGATGTCACTCAAGGATAAGGAAGAGCTTCACAACAAGTCTAGTGGTGCTTACAAAGCTTCATGTGATGCCCTGATACGTCTCCGTCGTATCTATAATTTTCGATATTTTCATGCCAATATTATACAACTTTCACATATTTCTCGCAACTTTTTATATGATTTATTGGACTAACCTATTAATCCAGTGCCCAGCGCCAGTTCCTGTTTTTTGCATGGTTTTTGTCTCGTAGAAAATCCATATCAAACGAAGTCCAAATGCAATAAAATTTTACGGAGAATTATTTTGGAATATATGTGATTTTTGGGACTTGGAATCACATTAAACAGAGGCCCACACAGCCCACAAGACACCAGGGCACGCCCGAGGGCCCTGGAGCATGGTGGTGGGTTGTGCCCTCCTCGAATGTCGGTTGGAGCTCTACTTTGGGCACAAGGAAGCTTATATTTGTAAAAAAAATTGTGTTAAAATCTCAGCGCAATCGGAGTTATGGATCTCCCTGAATATAATAAATGGTTTTCGGCCAGATCTAAGGTGAGCGAGAAACAGAGAGGGAGATCCAATCTCGGAGGGGCTCCCGCCCCTCCGCCGCCATGGAGGTCATGGACCAGAGGGGGAACTCTCATCCCATCTAAGGGGGAGTGCAAGGAAGGAGAAAATGAGGGGGGCTCTCTCCCCCTCTCTCCCGGTGGCGTCGGAACGTCGCCGGGGCTAGGATCATGACGGGGATCTTCATCAACAATCTTGCTACTGTGAAAACCAACTTTCTCCCCCTCTATGCAGCGGTGTAACACCCCTTCTCCCCTCTGTAATCTCTACTTAAACATGGTGCTCAACTCCATATATTATTTCCCAATTATATTTGGCTATCCTATGATGTTTGAGTAGATCCATTTTGTCCTGTGGGTTAATCATGATATTGGTTGGTATTATAGTATATTTTATTTATGGTGCTATCCTACGGTGTCGTCCATCTCACGCAAACATGAGGGGTCCCCACTGTAGGGTGTTGCAATACATTCATGATTTGCTTATGGTGGGTTGCGAGAGTGACAGAAGCTTAAACCCGAGTAGGTGGGTTGTTGCGTATGGGATAAAGAAGACTTGATACTTAATGCTATGGTTGGATTTCACGACCTTAATGATCTTTAGTAGTTGCGGATGCTTGCTAGAGTTCTAATCATAAGTGCATATGATCCAAGTAGAGAAATTACGTTAGCTCATGCCTCTCCCTCATGTAAAATTGCAAGAATGATTAACGGTACTTTTTATTGATTACCTAGGGACAAATGACTTTCTTGTTGACAAAAGCTATCCATTTTTATTACCTTCCAATTTATCCATAGTATTATTCTCGCAAAGTACTCGTAGTTTTATTCTTGCCAAATAGTTTCATACTCGTTTCCGGTAAAGCAAACGTTAAAGTGTGCGTAGAGTTGTATCGGTGTCGATAGAACTTGAGGGAATATTTGTTCTGCCTTTAGCTCCTCGTTGGGTTTGACACTCTTATTTATCGAAGAAGGCCACAAACGACCCCCTATACTTGTGGGTTATCATGTTACTACAACATCAAGTGAGAAACAAGCCTTCAATGAAGAATTGAGCTTAATGGTGAAGAACTTCAACAAGTTCTACAAGAGTAGAAGCAAAGAGAGAAGTTCCAAGTCAAGGTCCTACAATGAAAAAAGGTCTTCTAGTCATGATCGCAATTGCTACAATTGTGGAAAACCCAGACACTACTCTAGTGAGTGTACGACTCCAAAAAGAAGAGAAGACTCATCTAAAAGGAGAAGTAAAAGAGAGGAATCACGTCCAAGAGAGAGAAGGAGTAGAGCTGATCGTTATGAACGAAGACCCTCTCGTAGAAGCATGGATTCGGAAAGGAAGGAAAAGTCATCAAAGAGCTACACAAGACGAAGAGATCAAGCTCACATTGGTGAATGGGTATCCGGTTCCGACTCCGACGACTACTCCGAGAGAAGTTATCACTCCGACTCCGAATATACTCAAGATGAAGGTGTTGCCGGTCTTGCACTTGTGTCATCCAAATCCTACGACATATTCGATTCACCAAATGAAGGAATTGGAAGATGCTTCATGGCTAAAGGCCCTAAGGTATCACACCCCGAGTATGTTGATTTCAATAGTGATGAAGATGATTTGCTAAGTGATGATGATTTACTTGTTGATAATACTAGTGATGAGAACTATGTTGAAACTGCCGTTAATCATGCTAATCAAGATAAAACGAATGACAATGATAAGAAGGAGATTGAGCGTCTAACTAAAGAACTAAACACTTTTAATTTAGCTCATGAAACTACCTTAGAGGACCATCGATAGCTTTTAAAGACTCATGAGAAGCTACACTTTGAGAAGCTCAACCTAGAGCAAGAGCATGGGTTCTTAAAAGCAATCAATGATGATCTTTGTAAGAAAAGTTCTTCTTACATTGCAAGCGTTTAATCTTGTCTACTTACATGCCACAAGTAAAATCTAGCAACAAGAGCAAGAAAGATTCTTCTTCTAGTAGTAACAATAATCATGTTAAATCCAATATTGTTGCGTCTAGTATTTCTCTTTATTCCACTAATGATTCTCTTAGCCAAGTTACACTTGAGAAATAAAATAGCTTATTAAAGGGAATTATATACAAGAGCCTTGCCGGAAGTAAGCAATTTGAGGAAATTGTATGCAAGCAAGGAAGGCACCGGAAGAATCAAGGTGCTCGTTTTGAACAAAAGTTCAATGCCAATGGTCAATGGAGTTGAGTGGGAAGAAGATCAATACCCCAAGAGAAGTTTGATCCTCAACAAGAGAAGTATGACCCTACTTCTATCAAGGGAACACAAGCTCAAGATGATCTTCCACCACAATACGACAAGCTAAAAGGCAAGGACAAGCTTCAAGAAGAGATTGATTCATTTGAATAAGCTCCAAAGGCCTTGCTCAAGTGGGTTCCCAAGACTACATCAAGTTCTACTTCATCAAGTACGACTACACCTCCCAGGATTCCCATCAAGTTGATGTGGGTCCCAAAGAAGAAGAACTAGAGAGTTCTTGAGGGTGACTCTAGCAAGATACTTCACTCATATTCATTTTGGCAAGGACAAGTGCAATCAACTTCCATGTCTTGCACTAGTTCAAGGAGTCACAAACCCTCTTGTTGGTAAAACAGGGGACAAGGTAACCTAATGCTTTCATGGACATCACCATATGTGTGTTTCACTCTATGTATATCGATATCCTTGTGTGTTCCTTGTGGGACTAACCCATGTAGGTATTTAGTGCAACTCACTCCAATGGATTTCTCCAAATGATCTACATCAACATTGAGCATCCACATCTTCAACATCTACATGAAGTCATCATCGACAAAACCCAAGGTTAGTGCATCCCTCTTAGGGGGGATATCACATCTAGGGGGAGCTTTGCTCTAAGAATTGAGCAAAAGAAACTCAAATGGTGTGAACACAACAATGCTTTATGTAAAAGTGGTAAGCCCACTTGTGCTTAAACAATGAGTATGACCTACCATCAAATATTCTCATTTGACTCCTCTGTCAATATACTCATATATAGATGACCTAGTCATCGCCAATTGCTTGATAGATGCTAGAGTGTTTGTGCATGCTTTGCCACATATTTCATTTGCTATCTTATTGTGTGAGCATGTTGGTTGCATAATTTTCTCCATTCAAGGACATCCATTTGTTGCTTTGATTGTTTGGTTTTTCTTTTTACCAAATGGATGTACAAGAATGCCTAAGTACTCCCTCTAGCTATCTATGCTTTTCTCGTCTCAAACTCTATTCGTGCTACATCCCACAGCTTGAACAAGTCAAATTCGGACCCTCCGGGTGAGAAGCAATCGGAGCCACCAATTCGTTAAGGGCTTAAACTTCCAAAACCTCTTAATGCATCTCGGTCAGACCAACTCATCCCACTCGGTCTCACCGAATTCATTAAGTTGATCTAGGTTTTCATCTCAGTGCAACCGATTTGAACAATTCGGTCACACTGAGTTGCTATAACTGATAGCAGTTTTGCATCTTGGTGCCACCGAGTCGTTCCACTCGGTCAAACCGACAGTGATTGGGTATATATATATATTGTCGGTTGAAATTTTGGAAATACCTCCAAACCACTCGTCCGCGCTTCCCAGCTCTGCCGCCCCCTTGGTCTCCAGATCGTCTCCTCGTCACCAGTGTCCTCCTGTCGCTGGTCTTCGTCGCTGTCAACAGAAATCTCACCGCCGTTGTCGCCGTAGCGGGTTCGTCGCCAAGTTAGGGTATGAGCTCGACCTCTTTGTGCATTCTCCTTTTCCAATTCTTGCACAAAGATCATTGCCATTATTCTTACCACGAATGAGATCAATCTATCCACCGAAAAATTCCATTAGAATAGATTTGATGCAAAAAAAAACTTAGGGTTAGGTTTCTGCCGAACTCATCTCGGACCGACTGATCTGAGGATCTCAGTCTCACCGATTTGGCTTAGGCCATTACACAAGTACATCTTGGTCTGGCCAAAGCATACTAATCGATGTGACCGAAATCACTTACTCTGTGAAACCCCTAGCATCTCGGAGTCACCGAACTGCATTTCGGTCTGACCAAAACTGCATATTTAGATTCTGTTATTGCTTAGATGTCACCGAGTTTGTCATATTGGTAGCTCCTAAATGTTTTCTGCAGAAAACTAAAGTTAAGTTTATGTCTCAATATTTTTTGCAAAATAGCTGTGCTTTGTGATGTTCATCCACTCTACCTATACCTATCTATTCACAGGGTCAGTTTTAGAGATGTCAGAGGGCTGAGATAGTCAGAATAGGTCTGAAGAGCAAGGGAATCTCAGTGAGGGCACTAGTCCCTCCAACAGCAGTTATGATGATGGTAGCAGAAGTACTCCAAGCAACTTTCCTAAGGATATTACTAGGCAAAGGAAGAGGAGAACCTCAGAATCTGAGGATGAGGATTCTGTAGTTGAGGAGGAGGTCACCTCAAAGAACAAAGTGCTCAAGAAGGAGTATGTTTCTGCTACCACAAAGCCTGGCATGCAAAAGAAGGCTCCTGCCAAGAGAAATCCTATGTCTAAAGCCAGAGCCTCCACTCAAGAAATTATGGAGTTCACCCTTGAACCAAGAGAGGAAAAGGCTGCTGGAGGAAAGTAGAGGAAGGAGAGAGTCAAGAAGACTATGGCCAAAATTTGAGGACAATGAGATTGCCATGGATGCCTCACATCCAACATGTGCTAAAGCCCAGGAGAAGAGAGAGAGAGGGTAGGCTACTAAAGTAGCAAAGGCAGCTAGTGTACCAGATGCTTTACAAGTGATGCTCAAGACCAAGCAAGATCAACTTAGTTATCTTCTAAAGGCTAATGTGAGGGATGAGAAAGGCTTGGCCACCCTGACTCAGAATCAAGAAAGTCTTGAGAGGATCATTGAGACCAAATTCCATGATCTAGATGTGAAGGTCACAGAGATCCAGACTACTATGGAGAAGCTCTAGGAAGAAGTTGAGGACAGGAGTGACAGACCTACCACAAACAACTTTCAGAGAGTGCCAAGGGCACAAAGGTCTATAGCTGTGCCAGTTGTCAGTGCCCCAGGACTACCATTTCAGCACCTGCAGCAACTGCCTTAGTCATTTTCCTGCAGTTTCAACTCCTCCAGCTCCTCAGACATCTTCAGAAGCGTTTGTAGATGCTGTCCTCTCCACGCCTTCTACGCACACCGGAGCAACCAGCCAGAAGACCACTTCAGGAGCTCCCAGAGATCGTGCCTAGAGTGTTGCATAGCACTATGCATTTTCAAGCTTTTTGGTAACTTGTTGCCAAAGGGGGAGAAACTGTATAGATCATTAGGCTTCGAGAGAGATAGAGTGTGTTTTGTTTTTTGTTGCCTCTCTTGTTACTTTGATCGTTTGCTTTGATCGTTTGCTCGTTTGATTCATGCTACAATATTTGTGCTTGTTTGTGAGATACTCTTGTGATCATGTGTATGATCATACTATACTTTAATGTGTGCTTGCATGATGATATCTATGGTATTTGTGTATGATCAATCATGTTTTTCCTTGGTGATGAGTGCATGTTCTTTATATCTTATCATTTTGAGCGCTCCACCAAGATGTATGTGACATGGAAGAGTGGCCCATGATCCTAATCGATTATGCATTTGCAGTCAAAAGAAAATTTTAAATAATGCACAAATTTAGGGGGAGCTCTTGCTTATCACATACTTCTCAAAGCGACAATGTATTTCATTCATATTATCATTTGTCGAAGTTTTGATCTATATGTTGTCATCAATTACCAAAAGGGGGGAGATTGAAAGTGCAACTAATCCCCGGGTGGTTTTGGTAATTCATAACAACATATAGCTCATTGAACTAATATCAATTCAAGTTAAATATTTTAGAAAGTTCAATGATTGGCATGGCATGGACTAGAGATGTGGAGCCTTCAAAATGCTAAGGAGAAAGATTGGCAAAGGCTCAAGACTCTTCATTTTCATTTTAGTGACCCAATATCACATTGAGTCCATAGGAAAGCCAATACTATTAAAAGGGGATGAGGTGTTCCTTAATGATCTACTTGCTCAAAGTGCTTAGTGATATTGCTCCAAAACCCTCAGCCATTTTCTCATTTCTACATATGTCCAAAACCTAAAAGTCAAACTCGGCCCCATCGGCTTGATCTATCCGGAGCCACCGAATTCATTTAACCTAGCCACTGCCAGAAACCCTAGACAATTCGGTCTCACCGATCGGGATCTCAGTCTCACCGAGATGGCCTTCCAAACTCTCTGTTGCTTGTTGTAATTATTTCTGTCTCACCGAAATGTGCAACTCTCTGTTTGCTCATTGCTGAAATTGGTCTCACCGAGATGAGGTTTTGCCCTAACCCTAGCACATCGGTCCCACCGAGTTAATCGTGTCAGTCCCACCGAGATTCATAACGTTCACGTTTTGAACTAAATCGGTCTCACTGAGTTCTTCTATTCGGTCTGACCGAGTTGAGTCAAATGTATGTAACTGTTGGATTTTGTGTGGAGCCATCAAAACGTGTCTACACTTCCACTACACATTTTCTGAGAGAGAACCACCTACTCACGTGTTGAGGCCAAGATATTCCATTCCCACCATATGAATCTTGATCTCTAGCCTTCCCCAAGTCGCTTTCCACTCAAATCTTCTTCCCACCATAGCCAAATCAGAGAGAGAGATAGTTGAGTGTTGGGGAGACTATCATTTGAAGCACAAGAGCAAGGAGTTCATCATCAACACACCATTTGTTACTTCTTGGAGAGTGGTGTCTCCTAGATTGGTTAGGTGTCACTTGGGAGCCTCCGACAAGATTGTGTAGTTGAACCAAGGAGTTTGTAAGGGCAAGGAGATCGCCTAGTTCATGAAGATCTACCCGAGTGAGGCAAGTCCTTCGTGGGCGATGGCCATGGTGGTATAGACAAGGTTGCTTCTTCATGGACCCTTCATGGGTGGAGCCCACCATGGACTCGCGCAACCATTACTCTTCGTGGGTTGAAGTCTCTATCAACGTGGACGTACGATAGCACCATCTATCGGAACCACACCAAAAATCTATGTGTCTACATTGCGTTTGCCTTCTCCAAACCCTTCCCTTTACCTTCATATGCAATGTTTTACTTTCCGCTGCTACACTCATAGAATTGCATGTGTAGGTTGATTGCTTGACTTGTGATAGTTGCTAAAATCTGCCAACACTTCAAATTGGGAAAATGATAGATTTTTATTTGGTCAAGTAGTCTAATCACCCCCCCCCCCTAGACCTAGTTTCGATCCTACACTAGGGGCCGGTGCAGCATTGGCAGGAAACCACAGGGTTTGTCAACCCAACACGTGGCTTGTCACTGACATGGTGGAGGAGGTGAGGCCTGGATGGTGGCTGGCGGCCGCCAAAGGCATAACAACTGTTGAATTCACGGGACCCAACTCCAGAGCAACATAATGGGACGTGGGGGTCGATGCAGAGTATATGGCATTGTCGGCAGGGACTCAGGATGACCGAAGCGGTCGCAAGCAACACTCCATCATGAGCCGTCATATATGAGGGCTCGCGGGCTCGATTTAGGGCGCCCTCCAAAATTTATGTCGATCGAGGATGAGTTGGCGACTATGCTAGACAGCCATTTTCGTCCAAATTGCCGTACTCACTATTACTATGAGCGATCGAGGACTTACAACGACTTTTGCAGGAGTTACTCTAATGTGAACAAGAATAATCAACTAGTGGTAAAAAACAATTTACATGTGAATATTCGCAGATCAATCGCTCTTTGTCATGGTGTTCCAGAAAATGGAATATGGCTACATGCCAAAAAACGGAATATGGCTTGTTTTGCACATATATATTTTATAACCTGAATTCTTAAAAGCAAAGCTTTGCTGTTTAGACGTCCCAAGAAAACACCATCGCGAGCCGTCAGATCTAAATCGTGCGCTCACACTCGTGTCAGGTGTTACCTGGTCCGAATTGCTCCCCGGTCGATGTTGGCCCCACCACTAAGCCCACTCTGCCGCCCCTCCCCCAACCCATGCCCAAACGGCTTGCATTTCAAAACTGCCTGAGTACTTTCTCTCCAGGGTGGAAATCCCCCAACTCTGGCTGGCAGTTCTCTCCTCTCTCTCTGATTTCTCGCACCTAGGTCATTTGTGCCGGCATGTTTTCAGTGTGATTCTCCGTTGCCGAAATTGCGGTGGGGCAGTTGAGGGAGGAGGAGGCGAGGGAGGCGTCGGAGGGTAGCATCTGCGTCTGCAGAAATCGACGATTGAAGCACGCACGACGATGCGGCGGCTGCCATTGACGGCGTAGTGAGTGGTGGAGGGGAAGAGGAGGCGAGGGACGTGTGGTGGTGGATTCGCTGTAGCGGCGACGCGACGCTCAGCAACTGCCGCTCGAAATCTCCAGTTTATCTCAGTAAGCACGCACCTACTAATCTCAATTCCTTGCTCATATATTCGGTAGAAATTGGTAGATGTGCTCGTGGTTCACTCCCCCGCATGAGTGTGTGATGCGGCAAGGCATTTTGGTCGCCATTTGTTCGGTTCGTAACGCGGCTAGGGGATATGGAGATATGGTAATGCAGTCTCTTTCGCGTGCGAGAGAGATCACGGTGAGGCCGATGGGTGAGAGGTAGAAGATACTCCATTCCACAGTTTTCCCCAATAGTTGCCAGGATTTCCAGGGCCCTTTTGCCTATAGGTTGTATGGTAGTTTCCAGGTTTTCATGTTTTAGTTTTTGTAGCCATCTGGATATGTTAACAACCACATGTGCCTCATGATCCAGGCATCTGAATATGTGTAACAACAACATGTACCTCAGATGAGTGTTGTTTTTTGTTTATTTTTCGGTGCGCATCGGAAGGCGAGTTTCCTGGTTTTTTTGTGTTTACTTGCCTGGAGTTTGTATATGAGTTGCCAGTGTCCGTGGGACAATATCCAGAAAGTTATCTAAAATTGCTTTTGTCCATGTTTTAGTTTTTGTAGCCATCTGGATATGTTAACAACCACATGTGCCTCATGATCCAGCATCTGGATATGTGTAACAACAACATGTGCCTCAAATGAGTGTTTTTTATTGTTTATTTTTTGGTGCACATTGGAAGGCAAGTTGCCTGGTTTTTTGTGTTTACTTGCATGGAGAATGTATGTGAGTTGCCAGTGTCCGTGGGACGATATCCAGAAAGTCATCTAAATGCAATATTTTCTTCTTGTGTACTAGGAACTAATGGATGGACCAAGCAAAAAGGGCATTTAACAAGATCATCATGCAGTTAATTGCGATGTTAATCCCTCGCATGCGATTGAAGATCATCAAATGGTGTGTCCGAAAAAAGATTCAATAAACAATTTCTCAATCTAGATTTTCGCTTTTTAAGGTCCATTTTTAACTTGCCACATGTTCTTTTTGTAGGGCAGAGAAGCACACCCACTATTGGGTACCAGCGTCGGGGAAGAAAGGAAATTGCTTCCTGTGGTAATCGCCTGTTAGACATCAACAGCAATCCGAGTGTTTCCATAGATGGTGATGGAAATGTTGAGAAAGACACTGCTGTGGAACAACCACCAAAAGCAAAACATCAAAAGACCGGATCTAATGAGGTAATACGCAATTGCTTCACTTTTGTTCAACACTTGCCCAAGTTCTACTATCAAGTTGCCTAATTGTCCAGGAAATATACATGTTTCATCTGTTGTTGTTTTTTCTCCTAGGATAAGAGAAACAGGGCATCGCCTGCAAGGCTTTTCAAGCTGAATAAACTTCTTGTACATGTTCAAAAGGCGGTTATCATTGAAAGAGAGTTTGGAGGTTTGTTGGACATTGCAGCCAACAGTATGCCCGAAGATCTCAGTCAATGGATAATGAAGTACTATGAACCTGAGATGTTGTAGATTCTTATACCAGATAGGGGGAAGATCCTAGTAAATGTGGCTAGTGTCCGTAGGATATGGGGACTACCTAACAGGGGAGGAAGGTGTGCTATGACCTACGAGATTCAGCCTCAAATCACAGAGGAGTTCTACAGGATCTACAACATCCAAAGCAAGAATGCGCCAACTCTCACTTCATGATGTAAAATGATCCAAGAAATGGTTGGAGCCCATGGTGATGACTTCCTATGGGCTTGGTTAGCGGTTACATTTTCTTGCTTCCTTGCACCATCAACCAGTCTCAGCATTTCACCAAAGAGCTTCCCGGCTGTGACGGATGTCAATGGTATACAAGGCACAAACATTTGTCAGTTCGTGGTCGACCAATTGAAGGATGCGTTCATGTTGTCCCGTGGCAAGAAAAATGTTGTTTATTGACGTGTGTTTCACCTTGTAGTAAGTTGAACCATAAGCTGGCATTTTGTAATCATTTTTTCCATTTTTACTATACGAACAACAATTGAAAAAAATTCTTTTGTGTGCAGTTGTTGTATGTGGACTCATTGGACGTCGATGAACCAATTCCTAGCTTAGTTCCAAGTGTGTCAGTCTGGAATTCAGATCTAATTGCCAAGGTTTTGAAGAAGGGGATAGGAAGGGCCCGGGTGAATATGGCAGGCTCCGGGTAAACTCTCTTCTGCTTTTTTTGAATGTCCACACTTTTTGTATTTCATGGTCAGGCAACTATATATAAGATACTAGCAATTTTCTGTCAACAGCCAAGCAACTTTGATTTTTTTAAAGACATGAACTGTAAAGGTATTTTTGTAGGCAACTCCCAAATACACTAGTGAGTAACCATGCTGGGCAGTTTGCAAATAGTTCCAATAGACAACTCAAATAGTAAACAATTAGTAAGTCGCACACATAATATATGAGCAAGTAAATTTGCAGTGCATTTCCAATTATAGACAGCAAATAAGCATACGTGGGAAGTTCAGGCCAAACCATAAAGACTAGTTCTACACATGTTGCCTAAATGTTGTGTTTTTGGCTAGCAGATGCATTTTTTGGAGGCAAGGTGGGTATGGGGTTTGGGGAGTTGGTGTTGGGCTTGTGTTGTTTGGGTTTATAGGCAAGTATCCTTCTTGAATACTAGCAAGTCTCTTAATGTTTTTAAGCAAGTTTCATACATTATGTTTATCATCCGTTTAGGCATGACCTCAATTTTTCATGTTTTCTCTCATGGTTATCTTTGATATTTTTTATTGGTCAATAATCTAAATAGCTGAAGATAGAATTTTCACACTGTGCGGATGATAGCATATTTGGCAGCATGGATCACGTCAAGAAATTTGTTGCAGCAAGACTCCGTGAGTCGTACGACAAAACAGTAAGTTAAATTACTTTGATTACTATTTTTTCATCTCTAGGCATTTTGTAACTTGACACATCTAATTCATTTTTCTGCTGGTTCAAATATAATATGGTCAAAAACTCTTTTGGTTTGCCTGCATTTACTACTCATTTTTGCATTTGTTTTTTATGTGCCTACATGGTTTTTGGCTTGGACACAGTTGTTTTTTGTGTGTCTTTTAGTTGCCTATCATGTCCACTGTAGTTTGCTTTCTTAATAGCCCTATATTTGTACATTTTTTAAATATGTAAGATATATAAATGGGGTCAAGTGCATTCTATATTTTCTGATCCCTCCTTTCTTTTTGCGTTTTTCTTCCTTTTATTGCAGAAACAAATGAAGTTGACAGCCTTGGTACACGAAATGTGTTCTGAAATGTCACATCTAGTGGGAAAGTTTGTGCATGGCATTGGAAGGATTACGAAGATGAAGCTGGGGCAAGGACTATTGAACCAACTGGCATGGGAACAAGTAAGCAACACTCCGGGAAGAGATGGGGACTATCTTCCCCTGAAACTGAGTCCCTGCCAAGTGTCGAAGAGTCATACAAACATATGATGACGACAACAATGAAGATGGCATCTCAATTGAGGAATCTGATGATGGAGGGGGTGAGGATGATGGGAGTGACAGTGATGGAGACTCAAACGATGGTGATGGCGATGAAACCATAAGGGTAGACAGCGGCCCCAATGTGAATGAGGAAGAAATTATTGTAGATAGTGTGGAAGCAACCAATGAGGACAAGGAAAGTGTGAATGCAGCAACTGCTGACAAGGGGTCAGAACTGGAAATTGATGGAACAAAGGGAGACATAGAGGAGGCAAATCGTATTAAAAATGAAAAGAAAAAGAAGGACGAGGAGGAACATGAAGAGAAGGAGGAAGAAGAGAAGGAAGAGGATGAAGAGAAGGAAGAGAATGAAGAGAAGGATGATGATGATGAAGATAACGAGGATGACAAAGATAATAGCAAGGATGATGGGGAGGGTGACGGCAAGGACGATGAGGACATGAACGGAGGTCACAACAGTGACTCCGACGGTGGCAACAGGTGTAACAAGGATGCATCAGTTGAGAATACAAACAGTGAAGATGATGGCGAGACTCCACGGTAGTACATTATTTAGAAGAAGAGGGACAACAAAGCCAAAGGTCTAGATGAGGATTGTACCATGTCTATCAGAGATTTTGTGATGATGGATTTTTAAAAAGAGTCACCAATGCCAAGCATCCCCAAGTTTGAAGTGAAAGCATTCTTGATGAGCCATCACTTGCATGGAAGCAAGTAAGCTTTTTTGAGAGCTGGTCAGTGGTCTGGAATTGAAACAGGTGTACACATCAGACTTCCAGGATGTGTGTCCTGAGGCTACTCGCTTGAAATTGATGTAGGAATTAACTAGACTACATGTCCCAGTTGATGAAAAGAAAGTCAAAAGTAGGCACATGAAGCTTCCCCCGCTCCCACCAAAGAAGACAAAGAACGTAAGTTTCATATTGGAGCCAACGGTGGTCATAGCAACAATAGAGGAGCTGCAAGAAATGCGTGCAAAAAATAGCAAGGGCAGGGAACCGTCCCAAGGAAATCAGCTATGAAGAAACTTGGGCATGTACCTGAGCAACAAAAGGCAACTGCCCCAAAGCACGTGGCAAGTTGTGAACCAATGTAACACCCACGATGCGGCTATATCTCCCACGTGTCGGGGCGCGACTTAGAGGCATAGCCGCATGGTAGGTTTGTCGCAAGAGGGGTAATCTTCACACAATCCCATGTACTGAATAAGAAAGGGATACAGAGTTGGCTTACAATCGCCACTTCACACAAATACAAGTTAACCATACATCATCCAGAGTACAATCAAGGTCCGACTATGGAACCAAAATAAAATAAGACAACCCCAAATGCTAGATCCCCGATCGTCCCAACTGGGCTCCACTACCGATCAAAAGGAAACGAAACAAAACAACATGGTCAAAAAAGGAAACAAAACAAAACAACGACCAAGATCTTCATCAAGCTCCCACTTGAGCTGGGTTGCATCACCTGCACTGGTATCATCGGCACCTTCAACTGTTTGGAAGTATCTGTGAGTCACGATGACTCAGCAATCTCACACCCGCGAGATTAAGACTATTTAAGCTTATGGGTAGGAAAGGGGTAGTGAGGTGGAGCTGCAGCAAAGCACTAAGCATATATGGTGGCTAACATACGCAAAAGAGAGCGAGAAGAGAAGCAAAGCATGGTCGAGAAGCTATAAATGATCAAGAAGTGATCCTGAAACTACCTATGTTCAAGCATAACACAAGACCGTGTTCATTTCCCGGACTCCGCCGGAAAGAGACCATCACGGCTACATACGCGGTTGATTCATTTTAATTAAGTTAAGTGTCAAGTTCTCTACAACCGGATATTAACAAATTCCCATCTGCCACATAACTGCGGGCACGGCTTTCGAAAGTTCAAAACCCTGCAGGGGTGTCCCAACTTAGCCCATCACAAGCTCTCACGATCAACGAAGTATATTCCTTCTCCTGGGAAGACCCGATCAGTCTCGGAATCCCGGTTACAAGACATTTCGACAATGGTAAAACAAGACTAGCAAAGCCACCCAATGTGCCGACAAATCCCGATAGGAGTCGCACGTATCTCGTTCTCAGGGCACACCGGATGGGCAAGACGTCAGGTTGGCATAGACCCTGGTTGCCCAGGGGGCGCCGGACATCGCCCAGTTTGGACCAACACTCGGAGGAGCACTGGCTCGGGGGGTTTAAAATAAAGATGACCCTTGAGTCTGCAGAACCCAAGGGGAAAAGGCTTAGGTGGCAAATGTTAAAACCAAGGTTGGGCCTTGCTGAAGGAGTTTTATTCAAAGCGAACTATCCAAGGGTTCCCATAACACCCAACCGCATAAGGAACGCAAAATCAAGGAACATAACACCGGTATGACGGAAACTAGGGCGGCAAGAGTGGAACAAAACACCAGGCATAAGACCGAGCCTTCCACCCTTTACCAAGTATATAGATGCATTGATTAAATAAGAGAGATATTGTGATGTCCCAAACATATCCATGTTCCAACATGGAACAAACTTCATCTACACCTGCAACTAGCAACACTATAAAAGGGGCTGAGCAAAAGCGGTAACATAGCCAAACAACGGTTTGCTAGGAAAGGTGGGTTAGAGGCTTGACATGGCAATATGGGAGGCATGATATAACAAGTGGTAGGTAGCGCGACATAGCGATAGAGCAAACAACTAGCAAGCAAAGATAGAAGTGATTTCGAGGGTATGGTCATCTTGCCTGAGATCCCGCAAGGAAGAAGGACGAGTCCATGAAGAAGACAAACGGGCGTAGTCGAACGGATCCTCACAACTCCAGAACGAAACCAAAGCTAACGAGAGATGCAACCCGAAAAGAAGCAGGCAACACAGTAAACAACCATCACATAAACATGGCATGATGCACAACCAAGTATGATGCATGTCCGGTTTAAAGAGGCATGGCATGGCAAAGTGCACAAAGAAAACTACAAATTAAGTGGAGCTCAATATGCAACGAGTTGCATATTGACGGAACACCACATCAATTATTTAGTTCACTCCCGGTAGGTACTCAACAAAATTACATGTTGTTAACCATGGCAACAGGTGAAGCATGAGTAAAACCTCTACCTAAACAAGTTTAAATGAGGTCGGAACAAACAACAATTCCGGTAAATCCCCATATGCATTTAGCAATTTAAAGCAAGCAACAATTTAAACATTTTTAATGTTATTATCATGATGCGGATGACATGTTAAAGTTTATGCAATTTTAAGAAAATGTTGACATGATAAGATATGAGGAATTTGTCGCCATGGCGGAAGGAAAAGGGGTGCCACGGCGGCAAAACGGAAATGTTATCACGGCAACATTTCGGTGATCCGGCAACTCAATTGAGATACCAGTGCAAAAGGAAATGTTACGTGAGCGTGTCATGCAAGAGATGGTGGGGTGCTCCCGGTTACCGGGTTCCCACGGCTCGACGGTGGTGCCAAGCGAGGGAAACAACTAACGTTCACGGGCGGATACAACATCCAAACATGCATCTCATACAACACATGCATTTGTTCACGGGCAGTCGTCTCGGGGTTATACCTTTCGAAGCGTGCATTATCGAAACGGATCAAGTTCGTAGAGGGAAGTAGGCGTTCTCGCGACGGCGGTAGTGGAAGTAGTCGTTCTCACTTCGTAGATGTTCACACTCTGTAGGTGCTCGGGGTCAAAACAAGGAACTTGACGTCCACGGGTCTTCAAGGGTCGACGGTACATCTTCTGTAGACGTTCGGCCAGCAGTAGTGGTACACGTTTTTACGTCGACGGTAGTTGTTCACGGTCGTAGACGAACTTGACGGATCCGAGGGCTCCGGCCATCGGGGTAATTGGCGCAACACCGTGTAGTCGTACATTTTGAAGAGGAACTTGGCCATCCGAAGGTGTACTAGGCGAACAACGGTCATCGTGGAAGTAGTGGTACTTAAGCGTTTCGGTTATCACTCGTTCGGGCATCCAAGGTCTTCGGCGCTACGGTAGTCGTACACACATTAGGAGAGAAGCTCGGTGTATCCATGTACTTGGTGTTCCGGTGTGGCAGTCGTTCTCGGGATCGGGGTCCTCGTGCACTTGACGACTTCGGAAGAGGAACTTGGCACCCACGGTGGTTGTGACCTCGGTCTTGACGTCAATGGCGCTAGGCAGCTGCGGCACACGTGCTGTGAAGAGGTCAGGAAGCCATGGTTATTGGTGCATGCTCGAGCAGCGAGCTCCTCTCGCTCGGACGCGGTGTACAAGATGGAGCTCGGGCTCCTGGACGCTGCTCGGGAGGCGCGAAGTAGAGGAGGCCGGTGCCTCGCAGGCTGGCGAGCTTGGCTAAGAGCAGCGGCTCGGCTAGGCCAAGATGCTGGACTCACTCAAGTCAGCGCGGGCACATGCGTCTAGGGACGAAGGAGGCAGCAGCGGCTGGAGCAGGGGAGACGCCGCGTGATGCGAGAACTTGGCGATGCAGGGTTTGAAATGGAGGCGACGATGTGGACCTGGCGGGGCGGACATTGCCGGATCCGGTAGCGGGGCGACAAACAAGCAGCGGCCATGGAGGTGTCGCTGCAGGCGCGGAAGGAGGGAGGCCATGGCAGCATGGGACGGCGGCTTGACGCAGTTCCAGCGAGGAACTTCACAGGAACGGCGGGGCGAGGCTCCAAGCGGTGGCGAGGGAGTCCTGGCTTGGTAGATCCGGCCATCCATGGCGGGCCAAGGTCACCGGCGCGACGTCGAGGGAAGCAGAGGCAGACGAGGTACGGGGTGACGGAGCAGCTTGTGCTCGCTGGCGTCTGAGGACGACGTTGCGGCGTAGCCGCGGCAGAGCAGTGATGAAGCTGGAGGGCGGCAGCCATGGCACGGCGGCGGCGCGAGAGGAAGGCGCGGGTAGGGAGGAGAAGAGGGCGCTGGTCTCTCTCTGACGGCGCGCCGAGCGAGGAGGGAACCGAGCGCGCGAGGAAGATGGGGTTCGGGCTCCTCCCTGTTGGCACTAGTGGGAACGAGCAGGGGAGCGAGATGGGATCGGGGGGTGAGGCCTAGGGTTACACGGGGGAGGATGGGCCTAGTGGAGAGGGAGGGCTGCGCCTAGGGAGGCCGGCGGCTGGGCCTTAGGCCAATTTGTTGGGCTCGGGTCTCTCCTCTCTACACTCTCTTCTCAAGAAAAAAACAGCACATAGATAAGAAAGAAAAGAAAGGGAGGATAAGGGAAGGAGTTGGACACGCGGATAATTTTCCCGGACTCACAAAAATGTGCTTGTTCCGAGAAAATATAAAAAGGCCAAGATTGCAAAGTTTAAATTCAAACTCGAATTTAAACAGAAGGTTTGAACTAGGACTAGGGTTATGAAGTGCCCAGAAAATGATGAGGATTTTTGGAGGAACCTCGATAAAAGGAGAAGGAGTTGTCGGCAAGGTTTTGAAGTTGAACTTGAAATAGAAAAGACATGAGGAATATTTGCAAGTGTGTTAGAATATTTATTATAACTCCCTAATATATTGGGAGGATATATTATATAGAGAAATCACCATGTGAGTTCCCTCAATTTAAATGGATCGAAAATCCATACGGTTTATTTAGTTGAGTTGGAAAGATTAAAGACATGATGACATGATGCAATGCACATGATGCCATGATGAATGCAACAAGCAAAAACAAATCACACAATGAATCTCGGAAACCCTGGAAGGCATCTGAAGCTCCGATCTTGGGGCGTCACAACACTCCACTACTACGAGAGGATCTCGTCCTGAGATCTAGGATGGCACCGGAGAGAAACGGAAGAGAGAGAGAGGAGAGGTAAAACTAAGTTGCTTCTTTGACAAACGAGTGAAACCACGAACCTTGAGAGTTTAAACAATTTCGAGAAAAGAATACAACAGAGATGAACGAAGTTGAAAACACTCCATTAGAAAAGGGGAATAAGGAACCTTACTAGAACCTTGTAGGTTGAAAGACATAAGAAAAGGGTTGCAATGGACAAGAAGTATATGCAAGCGCTCTGGTTGAAACGAGATGTACAAGGAACGATAAAGATCAATTATGACAACACTCCGGTTGGAAAATGAAAGGTAAAGAATATGATCTTGGCAAAATGAAAGCACTTGGATGAGAGTCCGGTTAGAAGAGGAATGATAGACACAACACTCCAGTTAAAACAAGATAGAGAAAGAATAAGAATGATATAATTTGGATAGCACTCCAACTGCAAATGGACGGAATTGAACATGATCTTGACAAAACAAGATGATGGGTCGAAGAGAGCAACATCACAATGCCTCCGGAACAAATGTAAGAATGGAATCAAAGAACGGAGGAGAAAACAACATCTTCTACCTCAAATGAGCTTGAAAAGCATCTTTAGGAGAAGGGTCGAACAAAGTTGTTGGAAAACCAACAACGAAAAGAGTAAGCTTGTTGTGGGCTTATGGAAAACATCTCAAAATCTTGAGGTGAAATTTTTCCACTAACGAAAAACAATAGATTGGATTGATATGAACAAGGAGACAAGAAACTTATTTCACCGGGAGGATAAATAAAGAACTTGGGTCATTTATAGACACCACAATAGGCAACATTCCTTAGGGAAGGCTTTAGGTGAAATCTAACCCAAGATAGCTCCAAGGAGGAAAATGATGGGTTTAAATACCTCATTCTTAACAACTTGCGAATCATGAAACATGAAATAAATTGTCAAGAATGACATAACACCACTTCAACAGATAAGATAGGAAGAACTGCACTTCGGAATGCAAGATGAATAGTGCTTGAACTCCTTAGAACAAAACATGTGTTGAACACCATGTTTATTTGACAGTATAGCTTGGCGGATCTTAACTTCGAGAGAAAATCTTGAGGACAATTGAAGAATGAAAGGAATCCTTGACGAACCACCATGTGTAGAACTTCCATGAAGAACTCCGGAAAGAAAGATGAACAACCTGGAACCAAGAATTACTTCCTCGTGAACAAACTCCGGAAGAAGGAATTAATTCATCTCAAGGAAATAAGAATAAGAATTATGTTATGCATATTCTTCACCAATTTAAATTGATGACAAGCAACGGATTTGGCATACTACTTATTCTCGTAGAAAGGATTAAGAGAGAAATAGCGCAAACTTGAGAAGGACTTCAACGAACCGCCGGTATGATTGGAAAGAACAAATGAATTGATATGATAACCAAGGAAGAGAACTCTTGAACGAACCACCGTAAGAATTGAAAATGAACATAGCAAAGGCACAATTCACCGGGAAGAATTGGAAAAAGAATGAAGATACTTGAAGGAATTTAGATACATGAGAACGAATAGATCATGAGCTGATTAGAGAATATTTGCATGATGCATCGGTAAGATTTGGAGAACAAAAGCTAAAAGCTGAGTATGAATAAACCCGAAATGGTGGCCTTCGGAGAATAAAATTGAAAAGAATCTTGAATTGCTCCGGATAGGTGGAAAGAATTCTCACAATCAAAAACAATTATGTGAGGGTGGCATCAAGCTTGAACTACGCATCTTCGAGAGAACGGCCCAAGATTTGAGAGAAACTCTTCTTCGGTCTTAAAGTGTTGAGAATGACAATGAGAAACACCACCATGAATTGTTTAGATACTCCGGCAGTATAAAAAGCGAAGAGGTTGAGCCAATAATGAAAGAATTTGAATGCGATCTTGGAGAAGGTATTTGACTGATGATAACTCATTCTTACGTCAAACTTGAAAAAAGAATTTGAGACTAACTCCGGAAGAATTAGAACAGTCAGGTAAGATCCTAGAAAAAAACGTGGGTTAGGGCCCACTCAAGAGAAACACCGTTGGAATGATTTAAAAGAGAGAATGCGCCGGTTGAATTAAATAGCTTAAAAGATATAACCACCTCAAAATAGTTTGAACGGTTTGGAATGAAAACACGAATCTTCTGAGATATCTTCAACACTCCGGAACAAATGAATAGCGAGAGGTGAACGATTCAGGGGTGCACCAGCATGGTAAAGCATTTGAAACAAGGAAAGGATATGATCGACAAAGCTTGAATTGAATTCACCGGAGAAGAAAAGAGAACGAAGAATGATGAACTTGTAGAGCATCTTCATTAGAACCACCGGGTAAGAACATTGACTGAAAAGAACGAAGAGACTTCACATGAATAAAATGGATATTTGATTTAAGACATCTGATTCCTTGAAGGAAAAGGGTGGGAAGGCGGGAAAAACAAAGGAAACTTGGGACGGATGTAACAAATAACATTGACGAAAATTGCGATTGGATCT